>NC_080582.1:15490451-15821735 GCF_029962835.1 Magnolia sinica
AGGATTAAACTAATTACCAACCAATCAACAATGTATGAAGATCAGGAAGGGTACTGTCATCCTATCATGCCCATGGAACAATGATGAACAACAGGGCTTCCTGACTTCATAAACATAAAAAGGAAAAAGAAATATTCAAAGCCATTGCAAACCCATTGTAATTTCAGTCACAACAGACCATTAAAGACTAAGAAAAATATTCCTTGAATAATCAACTAGAATCACATTCAGTTTATGAATTTGAAATTAGAGGAACAAAATATAATCTCCCATCTCGCTACAGGCTTCACCTCTTAGCCCCAGCTAAGAGGTTTAGCCAACCATGATTAGGCTAAGGATCTTACGATTCATAGAAGAAAGAAAGAAAGGAAATAACAAAGAAGATCCGAAAATAAACCCAGCTCTCCCTATCTTCTCTGCATCTTTTTCTCTCTCCCTGACGTCTAGCACTTCCACGCTGCCAGCAACCCAAGCCCTCACGTTCCAGTCTTTCCTTTTTCCAGCCACGTCTCAGCAGAAAAAAACTCTATTCACGTCCCTTTTCTTCCTCACGTTCAAGCCGTAGCTGCCCTTGCTCCCTGTCTCCTTTCTTTCCGTTTCTTTTCTTCCTTTTTAAAGATGAAAAGCTCTCCCCTGGTGATGTGGAGTCCCACCAGAAATAGCTTGCGAAAACAGTCCTTCCGCAGCCAGGAACGCACGTCCTCTGCTGCGGAATACCTTACGCAGTCCGGAGTTCCGCATTGCCATTCTTCTTCTTCTTTGCTTTCTTTCCAGAAGGACAGCGTCCTCTAGGGGTGTTTTGACAGAACTACATGATGAACAGTTCGGATCAGCCGTCCGATCGCAGTTGAGATCATGTAACGGCCCGCAAAAATCGGCCAGCGTCCGGCGCTAAAACAGGGCCTGCGAAAGGCTTTCGCTGTGACTTGGTGGGGCTCAATACTGACAGCGATGGAGAAATCCACGCCGTCCATCGATTTTCTCCCGAAATTCCGGTCAGGAAAGGATGGTTTCTGTCGTCCGTTGGTGCGGTCCACCGATGTTTCTCTTCCACCGTCCGTCGTCCGTTTTAACGCTCGAAAACCGATCTCCAGTGTTGGCTGACATTCATCACCTAGGCCTGAGCGATAGGGGGCACGTGCGTCTTATAGACGGTCCGGATCTGCCCTTTGATGCGTGGTGGGGCCCACAGAGATTCGTCTGCACGTCCGTGTACGGACGCTGGAAGAAGGAATCACGGCATGAGGAAGAGTCTCGGTCAGAGACGTGTTGATTTTTGTTTTTAATGCCGTGCACGGCTAGTGCACTTATGCACCATGCACATCTGTCTCATATGGGATCCACATATGATGTTCGCGAAAAATCTACACCGTCCATCTTCTGAATCGTCAAAATTAAGACGTTAAGACCAAAGATGAAGCGTATCCAGAGCTCAGGTGGGCCCCAGATAAGTAAATTGTGGGCTGAAATGACCGTTGGGCTACTTCCGCAGCGATCCAATGGATGAAATTTTACGTGTACGGTTCAATTATGGTCCTCAGGCCATGTATGGAGTTTTGAACTGATCAGATGGTGGGAACACTATGATCTTGCATTCTGGACACTTTTTAGGCCACTTGAGCTTCAATTTCTCGATTTTCTTGGATCCCTGGCGTGTAAATCTGTCGATCTTGGTCTCCTAGGGTCCGTCCCATGCTCTGGTGGTTTCAGACCATTAAATCCATGCTTTTGGCACCCTTTCCCAGTCCAGGCTCGTGAATACGTCCTGCATCACAAACATGATTAAATCAGGCTGTTAAACCGTACTATGTTCGTAAACCCAGGCAGTAACTGGGTCTGATATGTAATATTTGACCCTCAACACAACCCCCAACCAGCATCTTGCTAGTCCCGAGCAAGGTATGCGAAAAATAAATTGAGAATTACAAGACACTTTCTACAAACTCAAGAGATTTATGAAAACAATTCAGATACTCGAATTCTAAGATTCATGAATGTTGGCATTACTTTCTCCTGAAATCAAGCTCTCTGTAAACTTCATAATCAAGCTCACATATTAATCCATTAATCAGAACGATTCTAAATATTGAGTTCCATGGGTGTATCGTGTAATCTCGGCTTAACATTATTAAAATTCACTTCTCTATTTCAAGATATCATTAGTAACCACAAGAGAATTCATGATAACCAACACTTAAACCAAAGCTTGATTTATTCTTCCAGCTTTTAATGATTTTCACACTATGTCCATTTTTAAAAAGTACAGCCAAGGAGGAGAATCGAATCTTACACCTATAGGGAGCAAACCTATGGTAAAGATCGGACGCCAAAAAGTTTTTGAATGTCAACCTTGGGGAATCAAACCTTCACCTGTAGGGAGCAAACCTATGGTGAAAACCATTCGCCCAATCTTTTCAATTTCTCAAGTTGGTTCCTTTCAAGCTTAGTGATCACCAAATTAATCCTTCAATATCGAATGAAACCTTAATGCGTAAGCGAGATGTGACATGTAAAATTATAATTCAATTAATGTTTAAAACTTCTAATCATGGATTAATAGTTCAAACTCTGAATCCATGAGTCATAAATTACCAACACCATGAATTCTGTAATTCCAAGTGTCCCAGATGGCCATCAAAATCACTTTGAATTCATACGAAATTCCAGAAAAATTTAAAATTTTCACAATTTTCGCTCAAGACCAAGAAAACGCTGATTAGGAAACCTAATCTCCCACCCCCAACAAAAAGTCTACATTGTCCTCAATGTAAAAGAAATAAACATGCAATGCACATGGGACAACGAAAATATAAGAGGAGTGATAGAAAGATAGTACCTGAACGAAAGAATCAGGAAGTTTTCCAAAGATATCTACGTAAAAGGGGGTCAGTACAAGAGAGAAACCAACAAAAGTAAAGACAAAATCCTACCTATACCACTTTCGCAGGTGCTCTCGATTGCATTTAGCATATGCAACAAGCCTTTAAACCCCTAGGTTGCCCCTAGTGGACGAGTTGTAGTCTCGTGAGGGTTTGCAGTAATGTTACCCACAAACATTGGATTAACTAATGATATGAACAAAATGAAATGAGGAGTTGGGTTGCCTCCCAGAAGCGCTAAGTTTACCGTCTTCAGCCAGACAAATAAAGCAGCTACCCTAGTCCTATGAAAGCGATAAACCTACCTATACCTCCATCAGACTAGGAGATCAATCCTGGTAAACAGGATCAGTCAGAGGCATGGACATGTCCTCTGAATCAAATTTCTCGACAAATGGTTTCAATCGATGTCCATTAACTTTAAACTCCTTGCCATTGTCGGGATCTCTTATCTCAACGGCCCCATGCGGAAAAACAGTGACAATAATGTAAGGGCCAGTCCAACGAGATCGAAGCTTACCCGGAAAGAGATGTAATCGAGAATTTTACAAAAGGACCTTCTGACCAGGCGTGAATGATTTTCGCAAAATATGTTGGTCATGAAACGCTTTCATCTTGTCCTTGTAAATTCTCGAATTATCGTACGCATCATTCCGGATTTCCTCAAGTTCATTCAACTAAAGTTTGCGTAGCGAGCCAGCGTTGTCCAGATTGAAATTAAGATTTTTGATCGCCCAGTACGCTTTATGTTCCAGCTCCACAAGCAAGTTGCAAGCTTTCCCATAGACAAGTCTAAAGGGAGACATTCCAATAGGGGTTTTAAAGGCAGTACGGTATGCCCATAAGGCATCGGTCAATCGGATTGACCAATCCTTACGGTCAGGGTTAACCGTTTTCTCCAAAATGTGTTTAATTTTCTTATTAGAAATCTCAGCTTGCCCACTTGTCTGTAGGTGGTACGGGGTGCTCACCATATGAGAGATACCGTATTTCTTCATTAAGCTCTCGAATGGTCTATTACAAAAGTGTGAGCCCCCATCACTAATGATGGCTCGAGGCGTTCCGAATCGAGAAAGGATATTTTCTTTTAGGAATTTAATGACCGTGCGATGGTCATTAGTTCGACACGGAATCACTTCAACCCATTTAGTGACATAATCCACGGCGAGCAAAATGTACAGATTTCCAAACGATTGGGGGAATGGTCCCATGAAATCGATGCCCCAGCAATCAAATGCTTCAATGATAAGGATGGGATTCAAAGGCATCATATTTCGACGGGACAATGGTCCCAATTTCGGACAACGTTCACAAGCTTTGCAAAACTCATGACTGTCCCTAAACATAGTGGGCCAGTAAAAGCCACACTGCAGAATCTTGGCCGTGGTCTTTTTAGCAGAAAAGTGACCACCACAGGCCTGTGAGTGACAGAAGGAGATGACGCTCTGATGCTCATCGTCTGGTACACATCTCCTTAGAATTTGGTCTGGGCAATATTTAAATAAATAAGGATCATCCCAGAAAAAGTTGCGCACCTCGGTGAAAAATTTCTTCTTATCTTGCGCAGTCCACTGTGTCGGTATGGCACCTGTAGCAAGATAATTAGCAATATCAGCGAACCAAGGTGAATGGGAGACTCGGAACAGTTGTTCATCAGGGAACATGTCGTTGATATGGGTCGTCTCAAGGGGATCAGAGGTATTAAGGCGAGAAAGGTGATCGGCCATAACGTTTTCTACTCCCTTTTTATCTTTAATCTCCAAATCAAATTCTTGGTGTAGAAGAATTCATCGTATCAAGCGGGGCTTAGAATCATTCTTAGAAAGAAGATACTTAAGTGCCGCATGATCTGTGTAAATAATGATCTTGGATCCGATCAAGTAGGACCTAAATTTGTCCAAGGCGAACACTACAGCTAAGAGTTCCTTTTCCGTAGTCGAGTAGTTCACCTGGGCAGAATTTAAAGTTCTACTTGCGTAATGAATGACGTAGGGCCTCTTATCTTTTCTCTGGCCTAGGACCGCCCCAAGAGCATAATCAGAAGCGTCGCACATAAGCTCAAAAGGAAGGCTCCAGTCGGGTGGCTGCATGATAGGTGCAGTGGTTAACGTGCCCTTAAGCTTGGTGAAAGCTTCCTGGCATTGCTCAGTCCACTCGTATGGAGCATCCTTTTGAAGAAGAGTACATAAAGGACGAGAGAGGAGACTAAAGTCCTTTATGAATCGCCTGTAAAATCCTGCGTGTCCTAAGAAGGATCGCACGTCTCTGATGTTCTTGGGTGGAGGTAGGTTAGAGATAAGATCGATTTTTGCCTTATCTACCTCGATTCCCTTGGACGAGATGATATGCCCAAGGACAATTCCCTTTTGAACCATGAAATGGCACTTCTCCCAATTAAGTACCAAGTTCTTTTCTTCACATCTTTTCAGCACACATTTAAGACTTTCCAAGTACTCGCTGAAAGATGGACCGTAAACAGAGAAGTCGTCCATGAAGACCTCTAAATATTGCCCCACCATTTCAGAAAAAAAACTAAGCATACATCGCTGAAAAGTGGCAAGGGTATTACATAGTCCGAATGGCATCCTTCGATAGGCAAAGGTGCCGTAGGGACATATAAATGTGGTCTTTTCCTAGTCTTCAGGGGCTATCTCTATCTGATTGTAGCCCGAATACCCGTCAAGGAAACTGTAATAAGAATGACCAGCTAACCTTTCTAGGATCTGATCAATGAATGGTAAAGGAAAGTGGTCTTTCCTCATGACGGTATTCAATTTCCTGTAGTCAATGCACATTCTCCAACCAGTAGTGACTCTAGTTGGCACGAGTTCATTATTAGCATTGGCTACGATGGTGATTCCGGACTTCTTAGGGACCACTTGAGTTGGACTCACCCATTGACTATCAGATATAGGGTATATAATACCCACGTCCAATAATTTGAGAACCTCGGCTTTAACCACTTTCTTCATGTTTGGATTTAGTCTACGTTGTGGTTGCCGAGCGGTTTTTGCATTATCCTCAAGATATATGCGGTGAGTACAAATCGAGGGATCGATTCCCTTGAGGTCCGCTATCGTCCATCCCAGGGCTCCTTTATGCTCAATGAGAGTAGATATGAGCATACTCTCCTGTTCTTTCTCCAGTTGGGCAGAGATCACCACCGGGTATGTCTCATCTTGGCTTAAATAGGCATATTTCAAATCAGAGGGTAAAGGTTTTAGGTCAAGCTTCGGCGGCTTGAGGTTAGACGGTAGAGGCACTACATCAGTTTGTGGCAATTCTTCAAATTGTGGCCTCCACCGGTTAACTTCAAGTACCGGTCCGGTATCAAGCAAGGCACATGTCTCCTTAATCATGTCATCATTAAAATCATGGGAGTGGGCCAGGCACGTCTCCAAATGGTCGAAGGATAAGGTCAGCGGTGTCGTATCTTCCACGAAAGAATCAATCATGTTAATGTCGTGGAAATCATCATCATCCTCTGAGTTGCTGCAGTCATTGAAAAAAATATTTGACTCCAATGTCAAATTTTCAAAAGACATAGTCATGACACCATTCCTGCAATTGATAATTGCATTTGACGTGGCAAGGAATGGGCGACCAAGAATGACGGGAATCTGAGTGCTCATGTTATTGATGGGTTCGGTGTCCAGGATGATAAAATCTACAAGGTAGTAAAATCTATCGACCTGGACTAACACATCCTCAATTATCCCTCTTGGTACACGAACAGAGCGATCAGCAAGTTGTAGTGTGGTTAGGGTGGGTTTTAATTCACCCAAACCTAACTGTTTGTATACCGAGTAGGGAATCAGATTGACGCTCGCTCCTAAGTCAAGAAGTGCGTGATCAATTCGATGGTTTCCGATTACACATGATATGGTTGGGCTACCGGGATCCTTGAATTTCTGCGGCACGTCTTGCTTCAGGATGGCACTCACTTTCTCAGTCAAGAAGATTTTCTTTTGAATAATTTTTCGTCTTTCGGTCGTGCATAAGTCTTTCAGAAATTTGGCATATGAAGGAATCTGTTTAACGACATCAAGTAGAGGAATGTTGACTTTCACTTGTTTCAACACCTCTAGGATATCCTGAGAGTTAGAAAGAGGTTTTGGTGAAACCAACCGTTGGGGGAACGGAGCAACTGGCTTCTCTAGAAGTTCCGGTTCTAATTTTTGTGGGGCATCACTAGCTCCATCATTGTTGTCCTCTTCTGGTTCTTGAGATTTTTCGGGTCTAACGGGAAGAGTTTTATCAATGATCTTCCCACTCCTAAGAGTGGTGATGGATTTAGCATGCCCCATCTGATTTGAAGAGCTGGGATCATTAATCTCGTACTGCGGTTTAGGATTGGGGAGAGGTTGTGCAGGAAGCATCCCCTTTTCTATAACCGTCATACGAGAATCTATCTTTTGCATAAAATCTGTAATTCCCCGCATTGCCTGAGCCAGCTCTTGTATGGGATTTTGAACCGGTTCCTCTTGAGGTTTCACTTGATTTGGATTTTGATTGAAGAAACCTGGAGGGGTCGCCGTTTGTCCATTCCTCCAACTAAAGTTTGGATGATTTTTCCAGCCAGGATTGTATGTATTGGAGTTAGGTCCAGTAAAAGGTCTTTGATAGTTGTTTACGGCATTGGCTTGTTCATTTAACACTCCTCGAAAGGTGGGGTATTGTAGGACAGTTTTTAGTTGTGTGAATGTTGCAATCACAGATGCCGCAAACAATTTCATCGACCTTATCCTTCTTTCCTTCCATGGCCTCAACTTTCCTTATGAGCGTAGTCACTTTACACTTGAGATCATCCTCTTCTTTCAAGAGATATAATCCACCTTTCTCCTTTAATTGAGTCGGCCTAGTCGTGGTGTTCGACTTTGGGTAATAGTCCCAAGATTGTGTTTTTTCAGCCAGACTGTCGAGGTAGTCTCATACCTCATCGACATCTTTATTAATGAACTCTCCATTACACATTGTCTCGACCATTTGACACATGGAAGATGTCAGTCCATCGTAGAAAAAATTTGTAATGCGCCACGTTTCAAATCCGTGTTGTGGGCATGAACTAACCAAATCTTTGAACCTTTCCCAACATTGGAAGAATGTTTCATCTTCCTTTTGGGCAAAGTTCATGATTGCTTTTCTGAGGGTAATCGTTTTATGATGTGGGAAGAATTTTTTTATGAATTCCCTCTGCATGTCGTTCCATGTGCCAATGGATCTAGGACGCAGTGAATGTAACCATGTCTTAGCTTTCTCTTTTAAGGAAAAAGGAAAGAGTTTCAGCCTAATTGTATCCTCAGATACATTAGGAAAACATAATGTAGCTATAATCTCATCGAACTCTTTCAAATGTAAATATGGACTCTCTGATTCAAGTCCATGGAATTTGGGAAGGAGTTGAATAACTCCTGGCTTGATGTCCATTTGTCCTGTGTTTTCAGGAAAAATCATGCATGAGGGCATACTTACTCCGGCCGGTTGTAGATAATCTCGTAAAGTACGAGGCGGGGGTGCCTGTTGCACCTCATTCTCATCTTGGGTATCCTCCACCCTGGGTGGAAGTAGAGGAGGTTGGTCTTCAGCCATAACTTCAGTTAACTCAGGGGATTTCGAGCGGTGTCTAGTCCTGCGATGGATAGTCAACCCCTCAACCAATCCTCCTTCAGTCAAGAGACGTCGAGTGTTGTCACGGGCCCACTTGGGCATGAAACACTCGCAGCCCTCAATTAAAAACCTAATCCTAAGAAAGGAAAAGAAAATCTAGAAAGAAAGAGAGAGTTGGAAAGAAATTACCAAATTGAAGTCCTAAGTTAAAACCTGCAAAATAAAACAAAATAAGTTAGATTTTTAAAAAGAGAAAAACGATCCTTTAAAAGAAAAATAGCCGTAAATTAATTTCTAAAAGAAGGAATTCCTAAAAGAAAGTGAAAATTTCTAAAATAAATTTAGGAAAGACCTAAACTAGAAAGTAAATTATTAAAAGAGAATTGAAAAATAGAAAGTACGGAAGGAGCTTACCGAATTAGAAATTTCTATCTTAAAGGCCTACAAAATAGGAAGGTTAGTTTCTAAACAAAAATTCTAAAAATAAATTAGGAAACAAATTAGATTCTAAGAGAGTTAGAATTAGAAAGTTACTAAAATAAAAATAGAAAGTTAATTTCTAAAAAGGGAAAGAAATAACCTAATTTCTAAAAATAAACTATTTCCTACAGAAGGGAGGGTACTAGAATTAATAAAAAATTTCTAAAATTTTAAACCCTAATTCTAAAAAAATAAGAAAAAGTAGAGAGATTAGGAAGGAATTACCAATTGAGAAACTTATGTCAAGATCCTATAAAACAGGAAATAAGTTAGTTTTGAACTCAAATAAAAATAAATAAAAAACTAAGGTTAGTAAAATCCTAATATTAAACTAATCCTAAAACCAATTAATTTCAGAGAATCGTAACCGTCAGTCCCCGACAACGGCGCCAAAAACTTGTTCACACCCCAAGTGCAGGGTTGTGATGTAGTAATAAACTCGGTAAGACCGAGGTCGAATCCACAGGGACTGATACCTGTACGTTATCTGAAACCAAGTAGAACTAGAACTAGACTAAGATGTGATCTAAACCAAGTAGAATTTAAGAAATAATTGTGGAACAATTATCTAAAACTTTAAGAAATTCAGAGGAAGGTAACTAGGGATTCAGAGGATCCACTTGTAGGGATCAGGGAGATCTTTTGCCTGCATCAAGAATCACGGAATCAAACTGAACCTACTTGATCTAGTCTTCACAAGATGAAAGGTATATGAGTTAGAATGGATTCCATCATCTAACCATGCCCAGGAGACAAAGCAAACAACAGGATTAAACTAATTACCAACCAATCAACAATGTATGAAGATCAGGAAGGGTACTGTCATCCTATCATGCCCATGGAACAATGATGAACAACAGGGCTTCCTGACTTCATAAACATAAAAAGGGAAAAGAAATATTCAAAGCCATTGCAAACCCATTGTAATTTCAGTCACAACAGACCATTAAAGACTAAGAAAAATATTCCTTGAATAATCAACTAGAATCACATTTAGTTTATGAATTTGAAATTAGAGGAACAAAATATAATCTCCCATCTCGCTACAGGCTTCACCTCTTAGCCCCAGCTAAGAGGTTTAGCCAACCATGATTAGGCTAAGGATCTTACGATTCATAGAAGAAAGAAAGAAAGGAAATAACAAAGAAGATCCGAAAACAAACCCAGCTCTCCCTATCTTCTCTGCTTCTCTTTCTCTCTCCCTGACGTCTAGCACTTCCACGCTGCCAGCAACCCAAGCCCTCACGTTCCAGTCTTTCCTTTTTCCAGCCACGTCTCAGCAGAAAAAACTCTATTCACGTCCCTTTTCTTCCTCACGTTCAAGCTGTAGCTGCCCTTGCTCCCTGTCTCCTTTCTTTCCGTTTCTTTTCTTCCTTTTTAAAGATGGAAAGCTCTCCCCTGGTGCTGTGGAGTCCCACCAGAAATAGCTTGCGGAAACAGTCCTTCCGCAGCCAGGAACGCACGTCCTCTGCTGCGGAATACCTTACGTAGTCCGGAGTTCCGCGTTGCCATTCTTCTTCTTCTTTGCTTTCTTTCTAGAAGGACAGCGTCCTCTGGGGGTGTTTTGACAGAACTACATGATGAACAGTTCGGATCAGCCGTCCGATCGCCGTTGAGATCATGTAACGGCCCGCAAAAATCGGCCAGCGTCCGGCGCTAAAACAGGGCCTGCGAAAGGCTTTCGCTGTGACTTGGTGGGGCTCAATACTGACAGCGATGGAGAAATCCACGCCGTCCATCGGTTTTCTCCCAAAATTTCGGTCGGGAAAGGATGGTTTCTGCCGTCCGTTGGTGCGGTCCACCGATGTTTCTCTTCCACCGTCCGTCGTCCGTTTTAACGCTCGAAAACTGATCTCCAGTGTCGACTGACATTCATCACCTAGGCCTGAGTGATAGGGGGCACGTGCGTCTTATAGACGGTCCGGATCTGCCCTTTGATGCGTGGTGGGGCCCACAAAGATTCGTCCGCACGTCCGTGTGCGGATGCTGGAAGAAGGAATCACGGCATGAGGAAGAGTCTCGGTCAGAGACGTTTTGATTTTTGTTTTTAATGCCGTGCACGGCTAGTGCACTTATGCACCATGCACATCTGTCTCATATGGGATCCACATATGATGTTCGCGAAAAATCTACACCGTCCATCTTCTGAATCGTCAAAATTAGGACGTTAACACCAAAGATGAGGTGTATCTAGAGCTCAGGTGGGCCTCAGATCAGTAAATTGTGGGTTGAAATGACCGTTGGGCTACTTCCGCAGCGATCCAATGGATGAAATTTTACGTGTACGGTTCAATTACGATCCTCAGGCCATGTATGGAGTTTTGAACTGATCAGATGGTGGGAACACTATGATCTTGCATTCTGGACACTTTTCAGGCCACTTGAGCTTCAATTTCTCGATTTTCTTGGATCCCTGGCGTGCAAATCTGTCGATCTTGGTCTCCTAGGGTTCGTCCCATGCTCTGGTGCTTTCAGACCATTAAATCCATGCTTTTAGTACCCTTTCCCAGTCCAGGCTCGTGAATACGCCCTGCATCACAAACATGATTAAATCAGGCTGTTAAACCGTACTATGTTCGTAAACCCAGGCAGTAACTGGGTGTGATATGTAATATTTGACCCTCAACAAGCTTCAAGTGGAAATGATTTTCAGAGGACTTATTGGTATAAATGTTCTCTAATTTCGCCCACAAACTAGATGCAGTTTTCTTCCTCAAGACATTATAGAGAACCTTATCCGTGAGACATAAACGGATAAAGGCTAAATCATTACTATTAAGGTTTTCTCATTCTTCATCTTTCATGGTAGATTTTCGCTCCTCAAGAGCCTTAATCTCACCTTGCTTAGTTAATAGGCTAATATCTTAACCTCAAATAACTCAAAATTATATTTGCTTGAGTATTTCTTATTATCAAACTTGGAATTTTCCATTATTGCTAACCCTGCAGATTCAGATCTGTGCCCCAACGATTGCTCTGATACCACTTGTTGGGATTTGTACGGAATCACATAGATATGGATCTAAAATAGCAATCCAATGGCGCCAAACAATCACAAGAGAATACAAAGATTTAAGGTGAAAAACCATTGCGGGAAAAAACCACGGCACAAAGTGATAGAAATCCACTATGAAAGCACATATTACAAAGAGATATGACTTACCCGATTCGAATAGCCTTGAATCTCACCCTTGCTATACCCTTTGCAAACCTTAGAACCCTTTAGAAACCTTTAGAAAAACCTTTAGAAACCTTAGCATTATCTTAGAAAGGCCCTAGGGACTCCTATTTATAGTTTAAGAAACACCCCTTTCTCACCGACTTAGAATAATCTGAAAACCGCCTCAAATTTACGCAGTCCGCGCACAGTTTGTGTAACCTTCGACTAGTCGAGCCTATCCCTCGACTGGTTGAGCATCCTGAAAATCCCAAATACATTGTTGCTGGACTTCAAGTCGAACAGGCTTCGACTAGTCGAGGATTTCCCAAAATTTTCAAATTTAAGACATCTGTTAATAACAGTCGGGTCAGCCTTAACTCGGTCCGACCCAACTCGATGCCCAGCTCCATATAGAAGTAGGTGCTAATTGAACAACCGCAATTAAAAATTCCTAATGCCCACTATAATGCCCACCATAATGTTTATTTATGGCCATAATTGTAGTGTGGTCCACCATAGATTTGGATTTGCCCCTTTTTTGATTCGTGCTGTAAAATACTCATGCAAATAATCCACACATCATAATGGGCCTATATGAGTACCTTATGCAATCTGCATGGAGGTTAAAGGCTTTGCTCAGGTGCCTTTGGATGCGAATTGGGTACTAGCCTTGGCTAGAGACAAACGGTTGTCAGAGACTCTACGGACCCACTGTGATATATATGTTCTATCCACGCGGTCCATCTATTTTGACATATCATTTAGGGCATGAGCCTAAAACGGAGGTAGATGGAAGGCTTAAGTGGACCACACTATAGGAAGCAGAGGGGATTGAATTCTTAATGTTGAAAACTTCCTAGTGTCCAATGATTTTTATTTGCCATCTAACCTATTCATAAGGTCACGTAGAACTAGATGAAGGGAAAGCACAAATATCATCTTGATCCAAAACTTTTGTGTCCCTGTGTTTTTCAACGGTAGGCTTTCAATCCCTACTAGGGTGTGGTCCACTTGAGCCTTTGATCTACCTCCTTTTTTTTTTCTCATGCCTTAAAATGAACTATTAAAATGGATGGACAATGTGAATAAAACATATACATCACGGCGGGCCCTATAGAGATCTTAACAGGAATGTCGGTATCTAACTAAGTCTTGGTGGGAATAATACCCAATCCACTTCAGGTGTCTTTGCTAGAGGTTAAAGGCTTTCTAAATTATTTGCGGCCTAGCCTCACCGGCATAGTGTGGCTCTAACAATAAAGCCCACTTTGATGTATGTATTATATATCTATGCCTTTCATCTATTTTATTGGCCACTTTTAGGGCCTGAACCAAAATTTAAGCAAATCTCTTATTTGTTATTCAATTAAACACGAGGCTATATGTGTTAATGAATAACTCATATATTCAATCAAACGTGTGTGATTAGGATAGTGCAGGCGTGCCAGATTGTACTCGACTCGAGTTCGATTGAATGCTTGAGACCCCAAGCCTAATTCAGTATGAAGGATCATATCTATGAAAGTTGATCTACTATCTAACCACCAATCATGTAGGAATCAGACAATTTAAAAGGGGAGGGTTTGTCATTCTGATGGTGAATTTTTACTTTTAAGTTAAGGACTTTTCTTTTAACGGTGATCGCATGACTTAGGTTTCTTTGTAATGCAGTAATGGATATAAAGGTTGAAACGTTGATTTTATTGATTTATAATTAAAGCTTAGTACAATCAGAGAAATAAATTGAAGATAAATATATGCGATCACCTGTACAGACAATTGAAGTGTATGGTCAGTAAGATGTGATTGGGGTACGATCCTCCAAGTAAGGACTCGGTTGATCAGGTATTCGACGATGGTAAGTCATGGATATTTATGCTATTCTTAGGCGTACTATAGCAATGGCATTGGAAAGCGGTGATCTATGTTATCCAAAACTTCAGACATTTTGTAGAGGGGTTGGACAGAAGTCGAGTAACTAAAAATACTAGAACTAATATTAATAGCATTGCACTGTGTAGAAAGATTTTGTTTAGTGTGGGCCTCGAGCTCTTCATCACATACTCCTTATATAGCTCAAGAAGTGGCAACCCTTATTGATTTTCCTTCCTGGTCTAGGATACGTGATGGTTGTGGCATCAAATTGCTTTCATATCTCCTTACGACTTGGCTACAAATGTCATTGAATGTTATAAGATAGTTTGTATCCTAGTCGAATTTAGATTTCTCATCAAGTCCTTTGATTTCCTTATGTTTTAGCAGAAATCAGCCTCTTAAACCTTCGTAGTCACCATGGAGCATTGATCATCTATATGGAAATCCCGTTTTGGCAAGATTATGTGAGATGGCCTTAATGAGTATATTTGAATTGCAATAGACTTCTTATCTCATTATGTCTTTATAAGCTTGTCGAAGATCCTTCTTCGACTATACGTGCCATTTTGTATGAGGGTCACGTGTCCTTTGTCGCAGTATCCCATTTGTAAGCATGTGTATAGCTCTAAGCTATTCTTCTTTAGGCAGGTGATGTGTCGCCGAAGGATATAAGGTGAAAGATATCTTCAAGGTGCAATTAGGATTCCGTCTGTCATTAGTATGTAAAAATTGCCCCCCCTCCCCCAACTTTATATATGATTTGTTTGGCATTTCAAATTCAGTAATTGCTCAAACATGCGACATATGGAGACACAGGGTTTCCACTCAACCACTGTGTGCAATAATACTACATTGGAAATCTATTGTCTTAAATGTTAAGGCAAGAGTTTCAATAGTGATGAGTGTCTATGAATAAAGCTTTTTAAAGTCATAACTCGTCACCTAATTCTTTCACCTTCTCATAGTCTTTCTGCCATGAAAATCCTTACTCATTCGGCTCTAGTGGTGGCAGCCCTTTAAAACAATGATACTCTCCATGGGTGGCAACCAAAGCTAAGAGACTTGACTACCATTTTTAGCAAAAAGTGAAGGACTCGGCCTTCAGAATGACAATCAGCCCGAGACCTATTTTATTTTTTTCTCTCATTTCTTTATATATACATGTCTTTATATAAGAAAAAAAATTTGTCACTAATCTTTATTATAGTCGAATAAGGAAAAAAAAATCTTTTTAGCACATTGCGAGTCGTTATTCTCTTTCTTTTCTTTCATTCATCATCATTGTCGGCCTGCTCAGTGGTTAACTCATCTTCTATTTGCATGGACTCTCATAGAGTTGTGTAGTACTTCTTTAGATAATAGTCATTTATAGGATTTTTCCTCACTTGGTCGTTCATGTCATGCAACAAGATCTACTCTTCCGTTCAACACTTATTTAACTACCAGTGCCCCCTCCCATGTTAGAGACCACTTACTATACATTCGATCCTTGGTGCTAATAGGAAAAAAAGTATTCCAAACCATTTCTTCTTCACCAAAAGCTCTTCCTTTTACCATCTTATTGTAGGATATAACAACCTTAACCTTATGTACCTTCAATATATCAAGAGCATATAATCCAACATTGTTGAGGGTTCACTCCCCAAGTATAGGGTTGTGATGTAGTAATAAACTCGGTGAGACCGAGGTCGAATCGCAAGGGATTGAAACCTGTACGTAATCTGAAATTAAGTAGAACTAGAACTAGACTAAGATGAAATCTAAATCAATTGTAGTTTGAGGAATAATGGTGAAATATTAATTTAAAACTTAAGGAATTCAGAGGAAGAAGACTAGGGATTCAGAGGATCCACTTGTAGAGATCAGGGAGATCTTAGGCTGCTTTAAGAACTCAACTGGACTTAGAGTCCCATCTTCATCCAGTTGAAGGGTGTAACCATGAAGATCAAAACTGAACTTCCTTTGATCTTATTTTCAAGAGATGAAAGGTATATGAATTAGAATGGATTCCTTCACCAAACCCTGCTCAGGAGACAAAGCAAACAATAGAATTAAACTAATTAACAACCAATCATAAGATGTATGAAGGTTAGGATGGGTAACATCATCCGACCATGCTCAGGAGATGATGTGAACAATAGGGCTTCCTGACGTCGTAATCAAAATAAGGAAAGGAACATGCTTAAAGCTATCGCAGACCCATTGTAATTTTAGTTGCAACAGACCATTAAAAACTAAAAACATTCCCTTAGTTAAATCAAAATCATCATCAGTTCAGTCAAAACAAAAGGCAGAAACAAAAAGTCTCCCATCACGCTACAAGCTTCACCTCTTAGCCCTAGCTAAGAGGTTTAGCGGACCATGATTAAGCTATCCTCAAAATTAATCATAAAAAAATTAATTAATTAATTAATTAATTAAATTAAAAAAACTTAAGAAAAAAAAAAGAAGAAGACTCTTTCAAACTCTCTGACGTTCTCTGACCCCTTGGAGGGCTTCGTAAATGCCTTTATTTTTGAATCGGCATGTTTGAAAAAAAAATATTTCATTCAATTCTTCCAAATGGTCAGCCAATAACAACCATGTTTTTGAATCAGCCACCTCATCTTCTGACCTCTTGGAGGGCTTCGTAAATGCCTTCATGCACTTCTCACATAATGATCACGGTCTTGTCTTTTTAAAAACATTTTAGTAAAAAGTCATAATCTCCTTTCCTATATAAATCCTCCTATAGGATTAAGTAATGTGGCGAGATCCTTTTAATAGTTTGGTTGATCTCGGTGCTTAGCCTCATTAAATATTTGATAATTGGATTTCTCCAATCATTGTTCGTTGTTTTTAACAGGGCCATTTTGTCTCTTTGTTGCGCGGCAAGGAGGGAGTATTTCTAGAGAGTAAGAAGTCTTCTGGATAACCCCTCTAACAATCTAAGGCCTTCTGCAATTTGTGCCATCTCATTGGCATCAACATTGAATTCTCACAGAATGTATTTGAGCATGACATCATCAAAGTTGGCCATCCTGTAATACCACATTAATGCCTAACTTGAGCCTTTATACAATCCAGTAAATTGATTGATCACTAGTAATGAATCTTCAATTATTTCAACATTCTTAGTTCCTGGTTCCATCAAGATGTCTAATATGATATTCAACACTCCATATTTGACTTGGTTATTTGTGCACTCAAACTCAAGCTAAAAAGTGCAATCCTCCCTTTTCTTGTTTGGGGAGATGATGAACCCGGCTCTTATGTCCTTGATCTATCAAATATAAGCCGTCAAGGAGTGAGATGGATAATATACATCTTTAGAATATCTTATGAGATTTGGTTGTCGATTCTCATAGGATGGTCAACCAGAAAGTTAGCTAGAGCTTGTCCTTTCACGAACTTTTAGGATATGCATTTAAAAGTAAATTCTAACAAAGCTAGAATCTACTTACCATTTCTTCTTGGCAAGATCGGCCATATCAACATATACTTGATTAAATCAGTCGTTGATATGACATGAATTATTCATGTCAGTAGATAGTGATGAAACTTTGTGGTGGTGGAAAACAATGATATATGAGCACGACTTCTCAATAGTTGAATATTGTCGTTTGGCCTCATGTGAAGTTCATCAAAGATAATAAATCACCTACTCCTCCCGGTCTTCATTCTTCTGTGTCAATATCACTCTAACTAACTTATCGGTTGCTGCAATGTAAAGTCAGAACATCCGACCCTTTCTGGGAGGAATTAGTACCGATGGCTTGGTGAGATATTCATTTATCTGATTAAAAACAGGCTAATGCTCATGCCATCAAAGAAATTCCTCATTGGCCTTTAATTTGATCAATGGAGAGAATGTGTTGATCTTTTCAGCTGAATTTGAGATAAATTGGTATAAGAAGTTTACATCTTCTTTGAAAGATTTGAAAGTCTTGAATCTTTCTTTGGTGATGTAAATCTGATCGTACCTAGAGTAGCCATCCATGAACGACATTATCTTGTGTCTGGTGGCCTTGTTGACAAGTTGATTTGTAATTGGCATCGAACATTCGCCATTCAGTGTTTCCAAGTTTAGGTTTTTAAAATCTATGTAGATCCTTGGCTTCTTTTTTCATGACTGGAACTATATTCGAGATTCAATCTACATAAGGTTTTTTGAAAGTCTTGAATCCTTCTTTGATCAGAAGTGATGCTTAACAAAGTCTCTGTCTAAGCCTGGTATTTCATGATAATATTAGGCAAAGCAGTTAGAATATTCCTTGAGGAAGGTGATCATCTTCATTTGGGCCTGAGGATCGAGCTATGTGTTGTGTATATCGGCCGGGGTTCTTCTTGTGTACTAAGATTCACCTCGATGAAAGTATCCTACATATCGACCTTCATATCATCCATCTTTGCAGGTGTAGACTCCAATTTGTAGAATGTCATGCCATTGTTGTTAGAAACCCTTCAATCATTAGTTTTTTGGGTTGCTCGACTGGTCGTGGGTCAGGCTCAACCGGTCGAGTACTACTCAACTCAAAGTCCAGCAAGCATCTGTTTTTTAAGGTCCGAGGTGCTCGACTGGTCGTGGCCCATGCTCGACCGGTCGAGGGGTTCCCACGACCGGTCAAGCAGTCTGCTCGACCAGTCATGGTTACGCAGATTCATTTCCGGATTTAATGCGGACTGCGAAAATTTGAGCGGTTTTCGCAAAGGGAAGTTGCCTAAACTATAAATAGGTGTCTCTAGGATTTTTCTAGGGTATGAGAAAAAATTCTAAGGTTTCCTAAAGGTATTCTAAAGGGTTCTAGAGTTATCAAAGGGTGTAGCAAGGGTGAGATTCGAGGTTGTTCGAATCAAGTAAGTCCTCTCTCTTTATAATTGATGCTTTCATAGTGGAATTCCGTCGCTTTGTGCCATGGTTTTTTTTCGCAAGGGTTTTCCACGTTAAATCTGCGTGTTCTTTTGTGTGCTTGGTGCCATTGGATTGCTATCCTAGATCTAAATCTATGTGATTCTGTGGTCTAAAATACTAACAAGTGGTATCAGAGAAATCCTTGGGGCACAGATCTGAATTTGAGGGATTAGTAATAATGGCAAGTATTATGTATGATATTGAGAAGTACTCAGAGAAAAATAATTTTGAGTTATGGAAGATCAAGATGATGAGTTCCTTAATCAAGCAAGGCGAAGATGGTGTTCTTGAGGAGCGAAAGTCTACTATAACTGATGATGAATGGAATACTCTTGATAAGAAGGCATTATTATCGATCCGTTTATGTCTCACGGATGAGGTTCCCTACAATGTCATGGGGGAGAAAACTGTGGCTAAGTTATGGGCGAAGTTAGAGGATGTTTATGGGAAAAAAATCCTCAGAAAATCACCTACACTTGAAGTAGCAGTGGTATAACTTCAAGATGGCAGAGGGTGGAGATCTGGAGGCTCACATCAGCAACTTTAATAAATTAGTTTGCAAATTGCTGGATATGGAGAAAGTGATGAAAGATGAAGAACAAGCATGTATGTTGCTGAATTATCTTCCGGCGTCTTATGAGTCATTCAAGGACACAATGTGCTCAACGAATAAAACCCTAAGTATCGACACCGTTATCTTAGCCCTTCAAGGGAAGGCTATGAGAAAGCTTAACGTCGACATGGGGAAATCTTCTGAGGCACTGTTTATAAGGGGTAAGAATTCTAAACAAGGTACAGGTTCTTCAGGTTTTAGATCCAAATCCAAGGGCAAGGGCAAAGGAAGGGTAAAGTGCTTGAATTGTAGGAAGGAAGGACATGCGAAGAAGGATTGTGAAAATCCTAAATTAAAGAGAGAAGATTCTGAGGCTTCATATAGGGAGGCCAATGCTGCCACGTCTGATGGATCGAGTAGATGTGATGGTAATATTTTATTTATGTCTACTATCAGACGGCCATACGATGATTGTAAGGACGAATAGATGCTAGACACAGGGGCATCTTTTCACATGACTCCTCATCGGAGTTGGTTCACCAGCTACAGGGAGTACGATGGTGGATAGGTATTTATGGGCAATGATATTGCCTGTAATGTTGTGGCTGTTGGTTCGGTGTGCATCAGGATGTTTGATGGACTAATGTCAGGCACGTTCCTGTTTTGAAGCAGAATATGATTTCTCTTGGTGTACTTAAGGCAAAAGGATGCAAGTACACGCGTATTGATGGTGTTCTTAAAGTATCTAAGGGGGCATAGGCAATCATGAAAGCGCAACAACTCGGTAACACGAACAGGTTGATCAGGAGCACTTCAACAGATGGAGCTACGGTGGATGTAGTGGATTCCGCCTCTGCACGTGTGTGGCATGTTGGGCATGGCCACATAAGCGGGCAGGGCAGGAAGGCTAAGACGCGCGGACAGGGATACAGAGCAAGTGGAGCAGCCACTTATGAGAAGAATCACACGGTATGATCGCAGGATATCAGTGAGTTACATGGACGACTCCAATATCACAGGGGATTCATCTTTTATTCAGATAGCTCTAGGTAAGCCTGGTGCTGAGAAGTGGAAGGTGACTATGGGCGATATGGTGAATTCGTTGTACTAGACCGACATATGGGAGCAGGTGGAGCTTCCAGTGAGCTAGAGAGCTGTTGGATGCAGGTGGATCTTTGGAAGGATACAACATAGATATAGGGCGAGGTTGGTAATGAATGGTTATGCTCAGAGAGAAGAGATCATCTTCTCAGAGATATTCGCACCGACGGTATAGCAGGTGTCTATTAGATCTGTGATTGGCGCTGGTTGGCCAATGTGATCTTGAGCTGGAAGGATGGATGTGGAGTTTGCACTTCTGTAAGGGAAAGTGAAGAGCAGATCTACATGAAGCAACTAGAGCGGTTTGAAGTTAAAGGGGCTGAGAAAAGACTTTGTAGGAGGTAGTGGATCGACCTGTCGCCTAGGCAGTGGTTTGATTCCTTCATGGTGACTCAAGAATTGACGATATGTAGATCTCCAATTATGACATGCCTGAAATCAATGTACTGAAGACTCGGTTAAGTGGGACATTTAGGATGAAAGATCGGGGGGCTGCAAAGATGTTTCTTAGCATTGAGACTAAAGGAGGAGTAGGCTTTGGTAATCACAGGAGGAATACCTTGTGTGTAGGTATTGATCAAGGATGTGATGGGACAGGTAAAGCCGGAGAGCCTTCCCTACATGTCTCTCCTTAAGTTTTTCTCAGGACATGTCCCAAAACAGATGAGGAAAAACAGGATATCTCATGAGCCTTATTCGAATGTGGTTGGCAGTGTGTGTCATGGTCTGAATTAGACTAGTTATTTCACAGGCTATCAATGTTGTGAGCAAGTACCCCAGCAAGCAATATTGGATAGCAGTGAGATGGTAAGAAAACTACGTCTTTCTTTTTGATAAGACATGAGCAAAGATGGTTGGGCACGTGGATTCTAATCTGACGAACATGCTCTCCTATATCGTTCCTGTAGAGAAGTTCAAGGTTTATGAAACTTCTCTGGGCTTGGCGATGGCGTAAAAGGAAGACGGAGTGTGCAAGAGAAGCTATGATGTGATGCAAAGATAAGAGAAAAGGTCAAAGAGCTACACGGTTGAAGATTGAAGACTTGGTGGAGATTGTTGTCATGGAAAGCCTTCAATCATCAGTTTTTTGGGTTGTTCGATTGGTCGTGGGTTAGGCTCGACTAGTCGAGGGAGCTGCTCGACTCAAAGTCCAGCAAGCATCTGTTTTTGAGGTTCGAAGTGCTCAATCGGTCGTGGCCCATGCTTGACCGGTCGAGGGGGTCTCATGACCGGTCGAGCAGTCTGCTCGACTAGTCGTGGTTACGCAGATTCATTTCCGAATTTGATGTGGACTTGCAGAAATTTGAGTCGGTTTTCACAAGGGTGCGAAAAAGAAGTTGCCTAAACTATAAATAAGTGTCCCTAGGATTTTTCTAAGGTATGAGAAAAAATTCTAAGGCTTCTTAAAGGTATTCTAAAGGGTTCTAGGGTTATCAAAGGGTGTAGCAAGGGTGAGATTCAAGATTGTTCAAATTGGGTAAGTCCTCTCTCTTTGTAATTGATGCTTTCATAGTGGAATTCTGTCGCTTTGTGCCGTGGTTTTTTCCCGCAAGGGTTTTCTATGTTAAATTTGTGTGTTCTCTTATGTGCTTGGTGTCATTGGATTGCTATCCTAGATCTAGATCTGTGTGATTCTGCAAGCTAAAATACCAACAACCATCCTCTGTTACTAGATCTTCTTCGAGTAGGCATTCTATTATGTAGACAGGCACCCGTTGTGATCATCGACGCTCGTACTGTTTAAAATTGCGGACAATGGCATTGATCGATTTCAAATTCTTTGTCTTCCTTAATTTGTGATCCTCTTCGACAAAGTATTCGGTCAGTTGTCGATATGGGATAATTGCATTTGGCTTATTAAAGGGTTCTTCTATTAGAGTGATGTTTGGTTATGTCGACCAATCCTTTATTAATGTAATAGTTTGTGGTTTGGGCCAACTCTAAGTTGGAGAAGGAGAAGGTTCAGTTGGCAATTTCCCTAACAATGTGGTGATGCTGCTAATGAAGGCGTCCTACTTTGCTTCTTACTCAGCCAAGTCTGCCCTGTTGATGAGTGTATCTCAATCTTGAGAAGAGTCCATTGAGATAATTGTGTCCACATCTTAGGAGGGATCTATCGTAGTGGTGATTCTTGTCGTCTGGCCATGTTTGTTTTGGCCGATAAAGCGCAATGGATTGATCTACCCTATATAGAAATTGGCTTCGACCATATTTGAATCGGCTACGAACGGTTGATTGCCTACATAGACGATTTCAACCTTCTTTCCATATCAAATATCAAGAACTAATAAAGGGATGATAGGATATACTAAATGGAATGGAACAAATCTCTCCCTAAGAGTGTGTTGTAGCTGCTCGTTGGATAAATCATGAAGAAAACCATCACAACCTTTTCACTTCCTACTAGTAGTTTCACAAAGAGCACTCATTTGGTGTTTGTTGTTGAAATGGTAAACTTGTTGGAACAAGTCAGTCCTAATAATAAGCAAGTGGTTGCCGACTGAGTTTGAATTTGTACCATTGCTGAAAGAGTCTTTCAGTTACGGTTTAGTTGAGAAAAAAGAGCAAAGAAAGTGGAGTTGGTTTTACTTTCAGCTATTTATGTATTGCAGCTTTTAGTAACTGTGTGTGTAGTGAAAAGTACAATAAAAGTTAGAAAATATTGCAGTCGTTTCAGCTAGCTATATTCTTTTTAAAATTGAATATATAAGAGGTGCACCACCAGTGACCTCAGTTTCGTACTCCTGCTATCAGCTGCCCACTTTTGCTATCAGTGGTATCAGAGCCAATTTGAAGGTATCCGGAGCTCTTTATAAATGGCAAACGGCAATGCACAGGTTATTATTCCGAAGCTCACCAAAAGCAACTACGACAACTGGTGTATTCAAATGAGAGCACTATTAGGTGCTCAGGATGTTATGGACATCGTCGAGGATGGCTATTCCGAACCAGTCTCCAAAGAAGCAGAAGTTGCTTTGGAAGAAGCACAAAAGGTACTCCTCAGATCCGATCGAAAAAAAGATTGCAAAGCAAAGTCCATCATATACCAAGGACTTGATGAATCCACGTTTGAGATCATAGCATCTGCCAAGACGTCCAAAGAAGTGTGGGAGACTCTCTACAAAACACACAAAGGCGCTGATAAAGTAAAGAAGTTTCGTCTCCAATCTCTTCGAGGTGAATTCGAATCTTTGAAAATGAATCTCCCAGAAATTATTACTGATTATTATACATGAGTCATGATAATTGCAAACCAGCTTAAAAGGAATGGCGAGACTCTCACTGACACGAGAATCTCAGAGAAAATTTTGCGATCTTTAGATCCAAAATTTGACTATATTGTCATGGCCATAGAAGAGACAAAAGATCTAGAGACTATGTCCGTAGAAGAACTTGTGGGCTCGTTGCAAGCCCATGAACAGAAGGTGCATAAAAGGAGTAATGATAAAGCATTAGAGCAAGCTTTGCAATCAAAGCTATTAATCACTGAAGAAAGACATGATCGGGGGGAGACATCACAATGAGTACGAGGTCGAGGATCTCGTGGAAGAGGCTCTGGAAATTTTGAACCCAGAAATGGTGGCTATGGTAGAAGAGGCTTTAACAAAGAAGGGCATGGACAACAAAACTATGTTCCACGAGGAAGAGGACGAGGAAGAAGAGGCGGTTACAACAATCGTCAAAACACTGACAAAAGAAGTGTTCAATGTTATAACTGCTACAACTATGGCCATTACAGCAATGAATGCAGAGGTAAGTTTCCATCAAATGAAGCTACTGATTTTGCTAACTATGCAGAAAATGATCAAGTTAAAGATGATTCGCTGAGTCTTATGGCACACAATACAATCGATCCGGATCAAAATATTTAGTACCTCGATTCTGGAGCCAGCAATCACATGATTAGCAGAAGGAATTTATTTATCAAACTCGATGAGAAGATTCAAGGAGAGATTTCATTTGGCCATCTCTCAAAGGTCCCTGTTCAAGGGAAAGGCGATATATTGATCAAGCAGAAGAATGAAGATCATGCTTTTATCTCCAATGTTTATTTTGTCCCAGACATGAAGACCAACATATTGAGTCTTGGACAGCTGGTAGAGAAAGGCTATAATATTAGCCTTAAAGATATGCAGCTGACTATTGCTGACACTCAAGGAAGGCTGGTGACTCGAGTCAAGATGGCAAAGAACAGGATGTTTCCTCTGTCTATTCATCATGACACTCCAAAGTGTCTAAATGTTATCATCAATGACAAAGACTGGATCTGGCATCGCAGGTATAGACATCTAAATTTTGAAAGTCTGAAACAATTGGGAAGGAAAAATATGGTGAATGGCTTGCCCAGCATCCATCATCCACATGAAATATGTGAAAGCTGTGTTCTAGGAAAACAACACAGAAACAGCTTTGGCAAACAAAATGATTGGAGAGCAACCAAGCCTCTCGAACTAGTTCACACAGATGTATGTGGTCCGTTAAATCCAATATCAAACAGACATAATCAATACTTTCTCACCTTTATCGATGACTTCAGCAGAAGAACGTGGGTATATTTTCTTAAAAGAAAGTCAGAAGTATTTGGTTTTTTCAAAGAATTTAAAGCTCTTGTGGAGAAACAAAGTGGCTTTCTCATCAGGACATTGCGATCAGATCAGGGCGGAGAATATACTGCAGACGTTTTTCAAGAATTCCTTAAGCAACAAGGAATCAGACATCAATTCATACCAGCTTATACTCAATTAAATGGTGTAGCCGAAAGAAAGAACCGCACTATTCTTAACATGGCAAGAAGCATGTTAAAAGATAAAAATATGCCGAAGAATTTCTGGGCCGAAGATGTCTCATGTGCGGTATATCTGCTAAACAGGTGTCCTACGCGAAGCTTGCAAACAAAGACTCCACAAGAAGCATGGAGTACTCACAAACCAAAGGTGAGTCATCTAAGAATTTTTAGTTGTCTTGCCTATGCCAAAATTCCAAAAGCAAGAAGGACCAAGCTTGAAGATAAAGGAGTAAAGTGTATCCTGGTTGGATACGGTGACAGAATTATGAGATACAAGCTATATAATCCCATCACCAAGAAAGTATTTTTCAGCAAGGATGTCATTTTTGAAGAAAATGAATCCTGGAACTGGGATCGAATTGAATCCTCCAAAAATGCAGAGGTAATTCTTGAAGAAGAAGAAGAGCATGATTAGTCGAGAGAAGTGGTTAGAGAACCACAACAAACACCTCCGCGCAGTTCCCCTTCAACACTAAGGAATGAATCTCCATCATCAGAGGAATGAGAATTTTCAGATATGAGACCTCGTGGTTATCGAAGCTTGAATGATCTGTATGCAGAAACAATGGATGAGGACATCACTCTGTATTGTCTTCTGATGAGCAGTGACCCAATTAGCTTTGAAGAAGCTAACAAAGAAGATAGATGGAAGAGAGCAATGGATGAAGAAATTAGATCCCTTGAAAAGAACAAAACATGGGAGCTGACTACTCTACCAAAAGACCCCAAGACCATTGGAGTGAAATGGGTCTACAAGACAGAGAAATGCTCAAGGAGAAGTCCACAGATACAAAGTAAGGCTTGTAGCAAAAGGATACAAGCAGAAAGAAGGAATTGATTATGGAGAGGTTTTTGCTCCTATTGCCAGACTTGAGACCATCAGGCTGCTAATTACATTAGCCGCTCAAAACAAATGGAAGATTCATCAGCTAGACATAAAATCAGCATTTCTGAATGGATATCTCGAAGAAGAAATCTATGTGGATCAACCACCTGGATATATGATTAAAGGCCAAGAGGATAAGATATACAAGCTGAAGAAAGCATTGTATGGTTTAAAGCAAGCGCCTCGTGCATGGAATACAAGGATTGATGATTACTTTCTAAGGAATGGATTTGAGAAGTGTCCCTATGAGCATGCACTATATATGAAGGAGTCAGACGGAAGCTTGTTATACGCATGTCTATATGTTGATGATCTGATCTTCACCGGCAACAATTCAGGTATGTTTGAAATTTTCAAAAGGAACATGGTTAAAGAGTTTGAAATGACTGACATTGGCCTAATGGCACATTTTCTCGGGATCGAGGTTGTGCAAAGCAAGAAAGGAATCTTCATCTCCCAAAGCAATTATGCAAAGGGAATTCTGAAGAAGTTTGGAATGGAGAACTGTAATCCTGTCACTACTCCAGTAGAAACGGGATTAGAGTTGAGAAAAAATGAGCAAGGAGATGTTGATTCAACTTATTTCAAGAGTCTGGTTGGAAGTTTAAGATACCTGACATGTACTAGACCAGATATACTTTATGGAGTCGGGTTAGTCAGTAGGTACATGGAGACTCCTGACCAATCACAGTTGAATGCAGCGAAAAGGATACTTCGTTACATTAAGGGTACCATCAATGATGGTATGTTCTATACTTCCAGTGAAGCTTGCAAACTGGTTGGTTGTTCTGATAGTGATTGGGGAAGAGATTTGGATGAAAGAAATAGCACAACAGGATTTGTGTTCTATATGGGAGATACAGCATTCACATGGACATCAAAGAAGCAATCGATTGTAACATTGTCATCATGTGAAGCTGAGTATGTTGCTGCTAGCTCAGCTGTCTGCCATGGTATATGGCTAAGGAAGGATTTCTATAGAATCATCCTACAGAGATCTATATCGATAATCGTTCAGCAATTGCACTAGCAAAGAATCCAGTGTTTCATGAACGCAGCAAGCATATTGAAACTCGATATCATTCCATCAGAGAGCATGTGAAAAACAAAGAAGTTGAATTAGTTTCTTGCAGGACGCATGACCAGATTGCTGATATTTTTACAAAACCGTTCAAACACAATGTGTTTACAAGATTGAAGGGCAATGCTCGGGATAATGAAGTATGAAGAGACAAGTTTGAGGGGGAATGTTGAAATGGTAAACTTGTTGGAACAAGTCAGTCCTAATAATAAGCAAGTGGTTGCCGACTGAGTTTGAATTTGTACCGTTGCTGAAAGAGTCTTTCAGTTACGGTTTAGTTGAGAAAAAAGAGCAAAGAAAGTGGAGTTGGTTTTACTTTTAGCTATTTATGTATTGCAGCTTTTGGTAACTGTGTGTGTAGTGAAAAGTACAATAAAAGTTAGAAAATATTATAGTCATTTCAGCTAGCTATATTCTTTTTAAAATTGAATATACAAGAGGTGCACCACCAGTGACCTCAGTTTCGTACTCCTGCTATCAGCTGCCCACTTTTGCTATCATTTGTGACCCCTCCTACGAAACTCGATATAGTAACCTCGGTTGGCATTAAGTCATGCGGTGTTTTCTTTAGCCTTTGGACCATTGACATTGAAATGATATTTATGGCTGCACTGTTGTTGACCATAACTCACGAAACTGGGCAACCATCCATATGTGTGGTCACATAGAGAGGTTTCATGTGTTTGGTTATCGAATGTGAAGGTTTAGTAAAGATGACCTTCTTTGCTTCTTCATTGTCCTCAATGACAACAGTGTGTCTGCCTCCATGGCCATGGTTAGCTATGGAGGATCAAATATCTACTTGTGTTGAGGTCTCTCTTACCTCTTCAATGTCCTTGACCATCTGATTAGACTGATCCAACGATGCTTGGAACTTCATTAGAAAAATAATTGGCAGGATGCAATTAAAGGTGATGGAGCAGTAAAGTCCCGAATGTAACTGTGGTTTTGCTGCTACTTTCCCTTGAGTTAGCTGTCTCAATCTGATCTCCGATTTCTTTTATAAAATTCTTAAGCTGGGAGATCCTTGGAAGGATTGGTAAGCTAAACAAATTTCCTCAGAAGAGATGAGAATATTTTGAAATCCTCCTCCACATGGATGTCTTTAGGGGAGGGCATTGGATCCTAAGGTGCTGGACATTCATGGAATGGTCCGAACCTCTTTGCGATCGATCGCGTCCTTTTGCATATAACACGATCAATAATTGTAAAAGCACTAGCCATAGCCCTCCACCTTTATAACCTATGTCTCTGAGTTATGATCGGTCCTTAAGGATCTTGGGAAAACTTTTAATGGATTGCAATAGTCCACTGTTTGGTGAATGTTTCAACAGGCTTAACCATTCGTGGCCTTACAAGTGGCCAACAAAGTAGCGGGTGATCCGGCTAGCCTACAAAGTGTCTCCTCAGAGCTTAATGTGGCAATTCATGAATCCTTGGGCACCCAAACCTAATTTGGTCAGGGTTTCATACTCTCATGATTATAGGCAACGTGAAATGTTGACTTGTCTTTCTACGCTCATGGGTAAGAAGCAATTAGTGCTACTGTTGGTTCGGTTGTCGACGCACTGGTAATTATCTCGTCATTAGTTGGTCAGACAATCATGACAACCAATTATATCGGCCGTTAAGTGACGAATGTTCTGTACCCTTCTCTATGTGCCTCAAGCAGCATTCACGCATCACCAAATTTTCCTTGAGTTTATTGGGAGGGGCATTATCATTAATCTCCCATTGATGCTTGCTTCCTTTGTTGGTTTGGCCACAAAGATTTGGAGGAAGCAATAGTCACTTGTCGTTTAGGTTTAGATGGCTCCTTTGTTAGTGTTTAAGGAGTCGCCACCTTGGATTTGTTAGTGGTTCGACCGATTGTCTTAATTTCATCAGTGATGACATTGACACTAATGGTCCTAGATGATATTACTCAAAATTACACAACTCTTAGTAGAATATGTTTTGGAACCATGCCACTTGCAGTACTCCCCTTTTTGTTCCTTGGCCAATGGATTCTTCTGGTAGTCAGAGAGTTTGATAAATCTGACCTTTAACAACAGGTCAAAGATTTCTTTGGCCTTAGAACAGTCAAAAGAG
The DNA here is from genome assembly GCF_029962835.1 of Magnolia sinica. Classification (NCBI taxonomy): domain Eukaryota; kingdom Viridiplantae; phylum Streptophyta; class Magnoliopsida; order Magnoliales; family Magnoliaceae; genus Magnolia; species Magnolia sinica. The sequence goes on from NC_080582.1 coordinate 15,519,842, forward strand.
TATTGCCTTAGGGACTTGGGGATACCCTTCAGAGGGTTCACACCTGTGAAGGTTTGAACCTCAAAATGATTTAAATTCGGACATTTGTACAACTGTTTCCCTATTACCTCCATGATGTTCCGTTCATAGTTAGAGTCATGATAAAAACATGCCATGTGATTAGTTCATATGATGACTCTCCTCATGGAGGATTTGTTTGTAACAGGTGACCCTAGTTGATAACTTGAACAGGTCACCAAAGTGCATTCTTTCAAACTTCTAGTGAAGCTCAAAGTCCATGCCGTCTAAGACGAGTCTAGCGAACTCAACCTCAGGAAGAATCATAGGGCACCAATTCTTAGTGCCCTTGAATTGGACGATGAACTGTTTGGTCAATTCTCTAGGTAATTGGCAAAGTCTGGATAAATCGGCGCCCATGAAGACTTTAGGCTCAGTTTGGCGGAATTTCATGTGCAACCTTTCCTACATCTCAAGTTAAGTCTGGATCAAGTTTGCATGGAGGTTTATATACTATGTAAAGGTCGCTTCTGTTGGGTAATAATTCTATAGTATCAACGGGATGGCCAGCTGCCCTCTAAGATTTATGATGCTATCTTACAATTGTCCCCCAGGTATAAGAAGGTTTTAGAGGTCGGTGAATTTCAGTTGGTCGCATTGTTGGCCGTTTCTCCTTGCCATCGGTGGAGTGGTAATGGTCAACCATGGGGTTCGGCCTAGCCGACCCTTGTTGGGGTTTTAGCAAGCCATTCCGCCTCCTTTTCCATGGGGGAACGGCTGGCAGGTTGTACATTCACAGACTAAAAGAATCTTTCAAAGAAAGTTTTGAGCTCTTCGATGAACAATTATACTTAGGCCTTATTTTCCTCTACAATATGCAAACATCTCCTCACAAGGCGAGGATGTGATTTACGACATCTCAAAGGGTCGGCCATTGCAAGGAAGATGATGCTCATACGTCGATGACTTCCAACTACTCTTCTTCATTACATGGTTCTCCTAAAACTTCTAAGAGAGAACTAGGCCTTTTTGCTCTGCTTACTATCTTGCTTTCTCGAGAAACACTAAGAATAACACACCGTAGTCCCACCGAGAGTGCCAAAAATATATTTTCTATTCACTCAAACTTGAGCCCACATGTCAACAAAGGCCCCTATTCAATCAAACATGTTCAAGTAGGATAGTGTGAGCATGCCGAGTCATACTCAACTTGAGTTTGATTGAGTCTTACAACCCCAGGCGCCAAACAGCCCATAGGATCAGACATATGGAGGTTGATCTGATTGTCCAGCCTCTAATGTTGCATTGATCAGATGATTTAGAAGGGGAGAGTTTGTTCTTCTAAATGAGAACATTTGCCTGAAACTAAAGAGTACTTTTCTTTCAACGGTGATCGTGAGTACTACAATAATGGATGGGAAGAGTTAAAAAATAAGGACAAAATGTGGATTTTGATGATCTATAATTGGAGCTTAGTACACCAACGAGGAAACAATATAAGCAAAGAAATAAATAGAAGATAAACACCTACAATCGGCTGTATGGACAAACAATTGAGGCGAGTGGTTGGCAGAATGTGACTATGGTGTAATCTTCTAATTTAAGGACTTCATTGATAAGGAATTCGACGATAGTAGGTCATGGATATTTCTGCTACTCTTAGGCATACTATAGCGATGGCACTAGATAGCAACAATGTAAGCTATCCTAAACTCTAGACATTTTACACTGAAGCTAGACAGAAGTGAAGGAATTATATATATATATATAAACTGAAATTAAGCTAAGTAGCATTGCCCTGTGTAGAGAGATTGTATTTAGCTTAGGCCCTGAGCTCTTCATCGCATGCTCCTTGTATAGCTCAGGAAAGTGGAAACCCTTATTGGGTTTCCTTGCTAGTCAAGATTCTTGATGGTTAAAACATCAAACCATTTTTAGACTCCATGCTAGCTTGGCTACATAGGTCCTTAAATGTTACAACTTTGTTGTATCTTAACCGGAATTGGATTCCTCAACATGTCCTTTGATTTCCTTCCATGGGAGGAATCGGCCTCTCGAACCTTCATAGTCATTATGGAAGCAGCGATCATCTCTATGGAGATCTCCCATTGGACAAAATCGTGTGAGATAACCTTACCAAGTATATCTGGATTATAATAAACTTTCAATCTTAGTGGGTCTTTATAAGCTTGTCAAACATGTTTCTTAACTACACATGCCACTTGTGTGAGGGCCATGTGTCCTTCATTGTAATATCCCATCTGCAAGCATTCGTATGGCTATGAGCCATTCTGTTTCGAGCACATGATGTGTTGTCGAAAGACATCCTTGAGGCACGAGTAGGATTTCATCTGTAATTAGTACATAACACCGACACATGCGACATCTCATTAGTCCGTGTTGACATCCCAAGACAAGTGTAAACATCCAAATCTCAGCTTGACCATGTCATAGGAACCATGCTGATTGAATTTATTATGTCATTAAAAACTTTTTAGCGCCCACTCTAATCCCCACCATAGTATTTATTTTCTATCTAATCTGTTAATTAGGACACACTAACCTAGATGAAAGGAAAAAACAAATATAAGCTTGATCCAAAATTTCTGTATCTCAGAAGTTCTATCTCCTCTAACCATGGCACACATTATATATATATATATATATATATATATATATATATATTATTCTGCCTGGAATTATATATATATATATATATATATATATATATATATATAAAATTTGATACACTTGAGATTTGGATTTACTTCATTTTTGGGTTCATGCCCTAAAATGAGCTAGAGAAACGGATTGGGCAGTGTTGATATGCAATACATACATCAAGATGGCCCACAGTCATGGCCGGACTTAATCCTATCCCCTTTCCATGAGAAGTTTTTAATGGTGGGCGTTCAATCAACACTGTTTTATGGTGTGGTACACCTGAGATTTGGATTTGCCTTTAAGCTCATGCTCTAATATGATATGAAGAAATGGATGGAGGGCATGGACACCTCCATAGTACCATGCAATCTGCGTGGACCAGAAAGCTCTTGCTTTTACAAAATAGTGCCACACTAATACGAAATGTGAATTCGACTTTATGGGTTGATTTGCTTGCTTGATTCAGTTTGACGCAAACCATCCATCTGGTGGATAGTACTGCCATGGCTCAGCCTCTAACGCGGGCCAATTGATTGATGGGCATTCAACACTGCGGGTTTTCTTCTTCCCCGATAGGCTGCACCACACAGCCTTTGACGCATGAAATTTACGTGGGCTCCACCATGATGTATTTCTTATTTACATACCATCCATCTATATATATTTCTTACGAACAAGATTATAGCTTAAGTGGACAACAGTATGAGAAACAGTAGAAATTGGACGTCTTCCATTGAAAATTTCGTGGAGCCACGTAAGGCTCTGATCAAACTGATATTTGTATTTTCCCTTCATCCAGGTCCGTGTGACCTTATAAACAGGTTAGATGGCAAATAAATCTCATTGTTAGCCACTAAGAAGTTTTCAATGCTAGTTCATTCAACCTATTGTGCTTTGGATGTGCTTCATTTTTTTGGATCATTCTCAATAGTGCTGGAAAAATTGATTGACGGTGTGGATCTAACACACAAATCATGATGGGCCCACAGAGTTCCGCACGTTGAAACCGTGTAGTATGCAATCTCTCCGGGATGGAGAAAATAGGCGGGTTTTATGCGGGACGGATTGCGTCCTACCCCCGCCCGTACGGTAATCCGTCCGGGCAGGGCTATGTGGGGTCCACCGTGATGCAATTACTTTATCCACTCCGTTCATCGTTTTTATCAAATAATTTTAATATATGAGTTAAAAAATGAGGCATGTACACAGCTCCAGTGGACCACACCAAAGGAAGCTGTAGTGATAATGACATTCATCGTTGAAACCTTTCTAAGGGCCACCGTGATTTTGTTTTACCATCCAACCTATTAATAAGGTCATGCAGACGTGGATGAAGTGAAAAAAAAAATGTCAGCTTGATCCGAAACTTATCCGGCTCCCAAGAAGTTTTTAATGGTAGAAGTTAAATCCCCACTTTGTGGTCCGTTTAATCCCTTTTCCAGCCTCATGTTTTGGTTTACAATTTAAAATGATCTGAGAAAAACGAGTAACAGCGTGGATAATACACTTACATCACGGTGGGCCCCACATAGCCCTGCCCGGAGGTTTACCGTCCGGGCGGGGGTAGGACGCAATCCTCGTCCGGTTTTATGTGCTCGTGCCACGGAGCGGACTACCGTCTGCTGGTACACGGCAATGTTTGTATTCTGTATCCACGCCGTCCATCCATTTTTTGAGATCATTTTAGGGAACTATCTCAAAATGTAGCAGATTCAATTATCAGGTGGATCATTCCATTGGAAAAAAAAAAAAAAAAACTGTTGATTGGGTCTACCTAAAATGACTTGAGCGTTAAACAGCTTTGAAAATTGACGTGGGTGCATTGCCTGGCCCATCGCCACTCTTAGTCATGAGATGATGAATTCGAATTTTGCAGGAGAGATCGGGGATAGGCAATGACAGCTTTTAGGGATGATGATCGGTGGTTCAAAGGAGGAGGAGAGGTTGTGAGCGCTTTGTCACAACACATGAGGCAATGGATATGGGATTGCTTGAGAGATGACAAGATTTCAGTGTTCTCAGTATGGGGATGGCAGGGAGTGGGGAAGTCACGGATGGTGAGACAGGTGGTCGCCGCAATGGAGGAATCCGGAGAATCTAGTCGTCTGTTCGATGTGATCATACCAGTAAGAGCGCCAGGGATCGAGAGTCTTGGAGAGAAGATGCCGGATAGAATCATCAAAGGAGGATTGAAGCAGCTCACTTATTGGTATGAAAATGCTGTAGAACGGTTGGCTGCAAAGGGGAGAAGGAATCGGTTGATGGAGGTGCAGATGGGAATCCAGAAGGCATTGGAGATCCCAGAGTCCATACAATTCATCCCAGAGTCCACGCAATATTTCTCTGCAACTGCAAAGAGTATCAATGATAAGTTAAGCGGCCAAAGGTTCCTCCTCATCTTTGAAGATGTTTGGGAAAGCTTTGACTTGAAAGAGATTGGAGTTCCGGTTACAAGTGGCAGCAAAGTCATCATCACCACTCAATCCGATGAAGTCTGTTCTAAAATGGGAGCTCAATTAAAGATCAAGGTGGAGGAGTGGTTTGAAGAAGATGCCTGGGATTTTTTACTAGAAGAGATGGCTGATGTTGCTGCCAGCATTGGTTTTTCAAACAGAGATATGGTCTTCAAATGCTTTTCTTACGTTTCCTTTTTGTGTCAGAACGGAAGTTCCATCGACCGAGATTCCTTGATAGAAGAGTATTGGAGGTCGGAGGGCTTTTTAGATGGATTCTTCAATGAGGAGGAGAATAAAGAAGTGGCTTTCAAGAGACTGGGGAATGTACTGCTCAAAGAGTTCGCCAAGAGATGCATGGTTCTATTGTCCTTGACGTCATCAAACCCAAATTACCTATCTGTCTTTCAAGTGCCGAGTAAAAATCTATTTTTACATGTGTGGGAAAATCATCCTCGGGAAGCAGAATTTATGAACTGGCTACAAGAGCAATTTACAATGGAGGAATCTTCAGGAGGACAATATCATGTGGATATGAATTCTCATGTGAGGCAAGTTATTGGTTCTCTAACGTTCCTAGTGAAAAACAACTTGGACGCAGAAGAAGCATGCCAATGGATCTCATTATCTCACAATCAGTTACAAACATTCCAATTCAGCTCTCCAAACTGCCCTCTTCTCTCAACGTTATTGCTTAATGATAATGATCGCTTGCAAGAAATCCCAGACAGTTTTTTCAAGAACATGACCAGACTCCGAGTCCTCGACCTTTCTTCTACAAGCATCACTTCCCTGCCATCCTCCATATCCTGCCTTTGTGAATTACGGTTGTTGAAGCTCCAAAGCTGCCACAAGCTAGAGGGTCTTCCTACGTTCTTAAAGTATATGCGGAAGCTTGAGATCCTTGATCTCCATCAAACTGCCCTGACAAAGATGGTGGAGGCATCCTTCAATAACATGCAAAGCCTCCGACGCCTCGACATCTCAGGTGCCTGCAACCTCAGTCGGCTCTCGCTCCAGGGTTGCCGATCTCTAATGACACTGGCCAGCCTAGATAAACTTTCAAAACTTGAGGCACTTGATCTTTCAGGCACGAAATTGGAAGTTCTTCCGCACCAAATTTTCAATCTGAGTAGCATGCAGTGCCTAGACCTGTTGGGAATGGAGCATCTCAAGACGGTTGACTGGACAAAGATAGATCGGCTTCCAGAAAAATTGAATTGGGATCGATGTGGCTTGGGCTTGGTCCATGAACAACTCCAAGACAGATGCAAACGTCATATCTCGGTCAGTGATGCCAGTGTTTTTTCATCTTTGGACCGTAGCTCGAAACTGTGGAAATCCTGCTTTCTAGAATTCCACTTCTTGGTATGTCCCTGCAAGGGAGGGCGCAAGGATAGATATCGTGATTTTAAAAGAAACCAATTTCTCTACCAGCATATTTATACTCAATCTGAACAGTCCTTGAGTTATGAAAGAGGACTGGAGGTTTGCGGTGGTAATAATTCCCTAGATGGTGTTAGAGGGGTTCTCTCTATGGCAAAATTCTTTCATTTGTATGGCAATGCGTTCATTAAGGCACTGTCCAATCTTGGCATGGAGATGGACAACCTTAAAGAATGCTGGATTGAGAAATGCCATCAATTGGAGCTTCTATTCGTTGGAAGAATGGCAGACGTTGATGCAGCAGTTTGCTTAGAAAATCTAAGGGTGTCCAATCTTGCCAAATTAATAACAGTGTGCCGGGGGAAGTTGGGAAGAGGGAGCTTCGCATGCCTAAAGCATATATATTTGGATTGTTGTCCGAAGCTAATCAATTTCTTCTCTTCGAGCATTCGGTTACAGAATCTCAAATTACTTGAAATAAAATTCTGTTGTAGACTGGAGAAGGTCTTTGAAGAAGACAGCAAGGTGGGGCAAAATGCATTTCCACGGCTAGTTGATATATATCTTTGGGAGCTACGCAAACTGAAAAGCATTTGCAGTGGGCACTTGCCGATGCTGAAGAGGTTGAAGATTCGAGGATGCCCACTGCTGGAGAAGCTTCCTCTCGATAACACAAATGCTTCTGCAACACAAGTTGAGATCCAAGGTGAGCTGAAATGGTGGGAAAACATAAAATGGGAGGGCAGTCTCAAGCCAAGCTACATCCGTTTCAAAGAATGTTGTCTATCAAGTAAGTGATTCTTCTCTGTTTAAACTGTCCCTGTTTGCTGTGTTATTCTTCTCTTCCTGAACTACTACTGTAATTCTCTTTTATTTGGGAAACTATGTGCTAGAAAGAAGAGGTTGTTCCATTGAACTTTGATTTAGTCTTAGTGGCTTCGAATTATGAATTTTAGAAAGAAATTATTGGATGTAGATCATCTTGGATTTGGAACTGCATCATTTTTTTATCATGCCCTAAAATGAGCTTTCAATATGGACGGACGGTGGATGACAGTCGATACCATAGGAGTCCCACCCACCTCAGTGGATATGGGGTCTCACCTAATCCGCTCCCCCTTTGATATCGGTTACCCATCATGTGAGGCCCACCTTGGATGTGGGTCGTCCATCATGCGTGGCCACCTTAATGTGGACCATTCATCATGCAGGCCCAACTTCAAAATGGGCTGTCCATTATGTGGGACTTGCCTTAAACGTTGGTCATTCATCACTAGCTAGGGGCAGATCTTCGATGTGAATTGTCCTCATGTGGCCCACCTTGATATGGGTCATCCATCATGTGGGGCTTATAATCAATGTTATTATCCATCATGTGGTCCTCTATCCGTTGTCCATCATGTGGATCCCACCTTATAGTGTGGGCCTGATGCAGAGCGGGTCATGGATAGTTTCATGGCCAAGATGGACCAGAAAAGGCCCAATCAGAGATGGAGGTGATCCGGACTGTTAGAACTTCAAACAAACGTATCTCACAAACCGGAATGAGCTATCAGATGTACCATATATGATTTTCCCCAAGCTGAATTTGCGAAATACCATCAGATCGTCAGTCCAATTCCTATTTTAATTTCATTTTTTATAATAAGTTTTAATTTGATTATAACTCTTCATCCGTTGGGATCTGCGAGTTGCGCCCAACATTAAAAGCGCTTAGAATAATTAGAAGAACAGCATGCTAAAGCCAAATAGAACACTTACTATTTACTATTTTTGGCTGAAAACCATGCGCACTAGTAGGAATCACGACTGTTTATAAATAGTAAGTTTACTATTTATAGTAACTCGCGATTTCTAGGAGTTTTAGCTATAGTTTAATTCCGAAACTTCTTCCATGGCTTAGTATCCCTATTTAAAGGATGTAAATTCATTTATTCAATCATTAATCAATTTACAAATTTTCTAGAGTATTATTTCTATTTTCTTGTTTTTTTTTCGTCGTGGATTCGAGAAGTCTCTGTGAGGAGTCCAGAGAGGCTTCGTGGATCGACCTCATCATGTTCATCCCTGCGTCAGGGCCCTACCTTTGATGTGGGTCGTCCATCATGCGGGCCCTACCTTGGATATAAACCATTAATCATTAGACGCTGATCTTTGTTGTGGGATGCCCATTATGTGGAGCCCAATTTGATATAAGTCATCTATCATATGAGCCCACCATCAATGTTAATTATCCATCATATGAAGCCTATCTTTGATGTGGATCATCCATGATGTGGGCCTCATTTTTTATATGGGTTGTCCATCATACGCGGCCACCTTTTATGCGGAGTGTCCAATTCTAGAGAATAGGTCCTTGGATCCCTTACTGTGTGGCCCACCATAAATTTCTTGGGGGATGCGCGAATGTTTATTTGCCACCTAACCTCTTGATGAGGTTACAAAGACATGAACGAAGGGACCACTAAAATATCAGCTTGATCCAAAACTTTGGTGGTCGAGAAGAAGTTTTTAATGATCAATCACCACTATTTCCTGTGGTGTGGTCCACTAGAGATTTGGATATGCTTCATTTTTTGGATCTTGCTCTAAAGTGATGTGTAAAATTGGATGGACACCGTGGATGTAAGGCTCACGCATCAGCATCGTGGGCTCCACAGTTAGGGATCCACCAAATTTGTGCCGGGAGAAGGGGAGTAGAAAAGTAGAAAAACTTCCAAAAAAAAAAAGAAAAATTAAGAAAATCTAATAGTGCTAGTCAAACTAACTTCCAAAAATAAATTTTTTATTTGCTAAAAGCTTTATATATATATATATATATAAAAACAAAAAATAATAATAATAAAAAGGGTTACTTGTTAGGTATAGGTGATATTCAAACAGGCCCTTCAAGTCTAGAAATATATATTGGTGACATAACGGCTACATATGAAGTTTGGTCCCGATGGGTCGGTCTAAAATGACTATTCCATGTTTAGCCCATGCACTCATTTCCAATCTTACAAAACAAGGAATTCGAATTTTGCAGAAATATATCCTGCAGAGGTAATGGTAGATGATGGACAGCTTAGAAGAAGAGGAGAGATTGTGAACGCAGGACATAAGAGGAGGCAAATACCAGGTATCTACATCTATTGGTTTTTCTATCTTTTCACTGTAAACCATTTTTGGAAGGTGTCGGAAGTGGGATAAGTTGCAGAGTGTGGATCGTCTGTGTTGAAGGCACAAAAATTTCCAGTGGTAGCTGTTGCTTTTCATTCCTCCACGATATTTCTGATGACTCAGTCACTCAGCTAACGAGATACGACTGATTTCTATCTCATTACACAACACAATTCTTGAAGTGTGTGGAACTTTTTCTGGGTCCCATCATGATTTTTGTGCTAGATCTATACTGTCCATCAATATTTTCAGATAAATATAGAGCATAATCCTAAAATGAGGTACGTCCAAAGCTGAAGTAAATCACCCCACACAAAGTAGTGGAGGTGAAACAAATTACCGTTGAAACTTTCCTAAGGCCCATTGTGAGGCTTATTTTCCATCTGACCTGTTCATAAGATCACACATATCTGCATGAAGTTAAAATACAAATATCAACTTGATTAGAAGGCTCTGTGGCGCCAATATGTTTTCAACAGTAGCATGAATTCTTACTGTCTTCAGTAGGGTGGTCCACGTTAGCTTTGAATTTTCAATGTTTTTGGATTCATATTTTAAAATGATCTGAAAAAAATGAACAGACAGTGTGGATCTAAGAAATATATCATAGCATGGCCTGCATAAATTTCACACTCCAAGAAATTCGATGGCTTACTAGGTGGTGCACGCGAGATGATTAGGTGAGACCGGGCTTCACCCAAGACGGTGCGGTGGATTATATTCTAGGAAACAATGGTAATTGAGACGCTACCATTAAAAACTTCTTAGGGCTCACCTTAATGTTTCCGTTTGTTTTATTTTCCATCAATCTGTTGATGGGTTCACATAAGCCTGGATGAAGAGGTAAACCAAATATAGGCTTGACATAAAACTTTTGTGGCTTATTAATCATTAATCACCGCTGTTTATTATGATATGGTCCACCTGATAATTGGATCTACTTTATTGTTTCTATAATACGGTAGAATTGTCTGGAAAAATGGATGAAAGGAGTGCATATAAGATAAACAAGTCAAGGTGAGCACCATGGTAACTACCGCAGTGTCTTGGGTAAGCCCCGGGTCTCACCTAATCAGCTCCCGTGGTGCAGCACATTCCAAGTGCAGAGAAGAAGATGGGAAGTATTAGATCCAAACCGTCTATTCATTTTCCGTACCATTTTATGGAATTAGACAGAAAATGATGTAGATCAAAGCTCAAGTGGCCACACTATAGAAATAGTGAGAATTGTACGCTTACTGTTGAAAATTTCTTAGGGCCACCAAAAACTCTAATCGATCAAGTTAGTATTTTTGTTTTCCCATTATCCATGTATATGTTATCTTATGAAGAAGTTAGATGGAAAAAAAACCTAACAATGAACCCTAGGAAGGTTTTAACGGTGGTGGTTTAATCCCCACTATTTTTTATGTTGTGGTCTACTTCAGCTTTGGATATGCCTTGTTTTATGGCTTAATCTTTAGAATGATCTGTAAAAATTAATAATCTGTTTGGATCTATAACATAAATCATTGTGGACGTTAAAAGTCACCTTGTGTATCACGCAATCTATGGGTAGAGAGAAATCCAGTGATGACGTGGATCAATCAGAAGCGGCCGCACTGAATTTTACTATCTTCAACACAGACAATCCGCACTCTCCACATCATTTCATGTTACTCTTGGTGGGTCCACCTTGATGTTTGTGAGAAATCCACCCGGCCACCCATTATTTTAGATCATTTTAGGACTTGAGACCAAAATTGAGCGGGATCCTCTCTCTCCGTGGATAGAGACCCTCATGACCTTGATCTTTACATTGTCCACCATTCACGATGATGATTATATGAAATCCACTTCAAACGTTGGATGCCACACCAAAATTTGACCCTGTGGCCCAAAAGTAAAGTCAATCCACAATTCAAGTGAGCCACACGAAGGGAAACATTTTGGATGGTGAGTGTTGTCCTTATACATTGTTTCCAATCGTATAGTCAAAGTAAATTTCACATAAACATCATGGCCCAACTGACAGCACACATGGCCCAATCAAATCATTCCACATGGGTCACCGGCCCACCTCTATCTAACAGCACACGTGGCCCAATCAAATCCACCTATAGCTGTAATATTGCAGTTCCTATTAAGATGAGCATTAATACTATGCTTTAAGCCCAAGAACAGTGCTGTCAATGTGCCGGGCTCATTCCAGCAAAATCAAAACTTTGAGTAGGGCCGAACTGTCAGGCTTTAACAGTTCAAAATACGAATAGATGCCAACCTCAAACCCGGCCCATTGACAGCCCTATCCATGAAACGGTTTGGGCCGTACAATGAAATGATGGTATTGCAACATTTTGTTGACTAACGGTCCAGATTCAATGTAACTATGGCCTATTTGGAAGTTGAGTTTTTTGGGCATTTTCCTTGTGAGAGAAATGGATTGCATGGCATGGTGCGCACTTAATAGGAGGTGCGCACATAATTTCAAAATTGACATTTCAAAACAAGTTCCCACCACCCTTCTTTTACCGGTTGCAGAAAATTCATATGTTGACTTCTCCAAGTCCTACTATGATTTTTTTTTTTTGTGTTAAATCCACACTGTTCATCAATATTTATAGATAATTTCAGAGCATGGGCCGAAACATGAGGTACCTCCAAAGCTCAAGTGGATGTAAGAAATAGATCGTTGTGGGCCCACGTAATTTTCACACATTTCAATAAATTTTGTTGGTTGCTAGAGAGAAGAAAACCCAGAGTGCTGGATCGGTGTAAAATGACCTGAGCCCAAACCGGCTTTAAAATTGATAGGGCACAGAGCGTGCCAAGCCCATGCTCTCATTTCCACCCTTACGAAACAAGGAATTCCATTTTGCAGAAAGTGATCGTGCGGAGGAGACGGCAGCTTCCAGGGATGGTGATGATCGACGGTTCAGACAAGGAGGAGAGGTTGTGAGTGCTTGCTCACGACGCATGAGGCAACAGATATGGGACTGTTTGAGAGATGACAATATTTCAGTGTTCTCAGTTTGGGGATGGCAGGGTGTGGGGAAGTCACGGATCATGAGACAGGTGGTTGCAGCGGTGATGGATAAATCCAAAGAATCTAGCCGTCTGTTTGATGTGATCATACGAGTAAGAGCACCGGGAGTCGAGAGTCTTGCTGAGAAGATGCAGGCGAGAATCAGAGGAGAATTGGACCATCCGACATCGGGTAATTGGCATGCGCAGAGCCGGCTTTTAAATGCGTTGGATGAAAAGGGGAGAAGGAATCGTTTAATGGAGGTACAGATGGGAATGAAGGAGGCATTGGATATCCCAAAGTCCATCGACTTCTACGCTGCTGCTAAACAAATCTCGGCTAAGCTAAGCGGCCAAAGGTTCCTCCTCGTCTTAGAAGATGTTTGGGAAAGCATCAACTTGGAAGAGATGGGAGTTCCAGTCATGGCCCCTGCTTTCACCAGCGACAGCAAAGTGGTGATCACAACTCAATCCCAAGAAGTCTGTAACAAAATGAAAGCCCAAGTAAACATCACGGTGGGGGAGTGGTCTAAAGAAGACGCCTGGGAGTTTTTACAGGAAGAGGCCGCCGATGTTGCTGCTAGCACTGGTTTCTCAATAACCAGAGACATGGTCTACAAATGCTTCTCTTACGTCTCCTTGCTCTGTCGAAATGGAGGCTCCATCGATGGAGATTCCTTGATAGAAGAGTATTGGAGGTCAGAGGGCTTTTTAGATGGATTCTTCAATGAGGAGGAGAATGAAGAAGCGGCTTTCAAGAGATTGGGGAATTTACTGCTCAAAGAGCTGGCAGAGAGATGCATGGTGCTATTGTCTCTGGTGTCATCAAACCCAAATTGGCTACACTCCTATCTACGGAGGTCGGATGAATATTTTTGGGGAGGCTTATCAAAAGCTCAATCTATGGAAGGGGAATTTATGGATTGGCTACAAGAGCAATTGACAATGGAGGTATCTTCAGGAGGACAATATCATGTGGATATGAATTCTCAGGTAATGGAAGTGATTGGCTCTCAGACGTTCCTAATGAAGTACAGCTTAGATAGGGAAGAATCATGCCAATGGATCTCATTATCCAATAATCAGGTAGAAACACTCCCATTCCGCTCTCCAAATTGCCCTCTTCTCTCAACATTGTTGCTTAAAAACAATGATCACTTGCAAGAAATCCCAGATGCTTTTTTCCAGAACATGACCAAACTCCGAGTCCTCGACATTTCTTTCACAAGCATCACTTCCTTGCCCTCGTGCATGTCCTGCCTGTGTGAATTACGGTCGTTGAAGCTTCAAAGCTGCTGCAAGCTACAGGCTCTTCCTGCATTCCTAAAGGATATGCAGAAGCTCGAGATCCTCGATCTCCATCAAACTCCCTTGACGAAGATGGTGGAGGTATCCTTCCACAACATGCAAAGCCTCCGACGTCTCAACATCTCAGGTGCCTGCAACCTCAGCAGGCTCTCGCTCAAGGGTTGTCACTCTCTAGTGAAACTGGTCAGCCCAAATAAACATTCAAAACTTGAGGCACTTCATCTTTCAGGCATGAAAATGGAAGAGCTCCCACACGAAATTTTCAATCTGACTAGCTTGCGGTACCTGGACCTGTTGGGAATGGAGCATCTCAAGACGGTTGACTGGAGAAAGATAAATCAGCTTCCAGAAAACTTGAATTGGGATCGATGTGGCTTGAACTTGCTGCATGAGCAGTTCCAAGACAGCAGCAGTCGTCACATCTCTGTCGGTGATGCAAGTGTTTTTGAGTCTTTGGACGAAAGCTCGAAACTGTGGAAATCCTGCTTTCAAAAATTCCATTTCTTGGTCTGTCCCTGCGAGGGAGGGCGCAAGGATAGATATCGTGATTTTAAAAGAAACCGATTTTTCTACCAGCGTATTTATACTCGATTTGAGCAGTCTTTGAGTTATGAAAGACAACTGGAGGTTTGCGGTGGTAAAAATTCCCTAGACGGTGTTAGAGGGGTTCTCTCAGTGACAGAATTCTTTCATTTGTATGGCAATGCGTTCATTAAGGCACTGTCCAATCTTGGCATCGAGATGGACAACCTTAAAGAATGTTGGATTGAGAAATGCCATCAACTGGAGATTCTGTTCGTTGGAAGAATGGCAGACATTGATGCAGCAGTTTGTTTAGAAAATCTAAGGGTGTCGGATCTTGCCAAATTAAGAACAGTGTGCCGGTGGCAGTTGGGAAGAGGGAGCTTCGCATGCCTAAAGAATATATATTTGGAATGTTGTCCGAAGCTCGTGAACTTCTTCTCTTCGAGCATTCAGTTACAGAATCTCAAATTACTAGAAATAAAATTTTGCTGTAGACTGGAGAAGGTCTTTGAAGAAGACCGCCTGGCAGGGCAAAATGCATTTCCACAGCTAGTTGATTTATGTCTTTGGGAGCTACGCAAACTGAAAAGCATTTGTGGTGGGCACTTGCCGATGCTGAAGAAGTTGAAGATTCGAGGATGCCCGCTGCTGGAGAAGCTTCCTCTCCATAACACAAATGCTTCTGCAGCAGAAGTCAAGATTGAAGGTGAGCTGAAATGGTGGAAAAGCATAAAATGGGAAGGTAGTGTCAAGCCACACAACATCCGTTTCAAAGAATGGTGTCCGTCAACCAAGTGATTCTTTTCTGCTTCAACTAGGATCTGTTTATTATGTTATTATTCTCTTATTGAACTATTGTAATTCTCTTTTATTTGTGCGATGCTGTGGTAGAAAGAGGGTGTTCCATAGGACTTAGGTGACTTAGTCGTAGTGGCTTCGAATTATGAATTTCATGAACAAATTGGATGTGTTACTCTTTAGCAAGAATTTCGGAAATTTAAACAAGTACTGGATTTGTTTTGTAAATCATGCTTGCAGCAGTAAGGACACTTAATTTATTTATTTATTTCTTTTATTTTCCTCACAGAGGTGTTAGATGATTTTTGTTATGGGGCCTTTCTGCTTTGCATGAATTGGTTGGGTTTTTCAGGTTTCAGTTATGTTCCCTAATTTAGATGTAATTTTCTATTATATGAGAGAGAGAGAGAGAGAGAGAGAGAGAGAGAGAGAGGCATATGCTTATGACCTTAGCCAACCATGGATAAGGCTGAAACTTGGGCCAGGATCATCCCAATCCCGATTGATCCACTCAATTGTTCCGTGATGGGCATCCTTAATTATTTATATCATTCTCTTAATCATGTTTATCAAATCCAGAGAAATAGGCACTGTTGGTTAAAAGTTCGAGTTGGGTCATGAAGAAATCTGTAAGCCTGAAAATTGGGTCCCATCACATATCCGATTTGCAGTCTTAACCGGCGAGTCTTTTCTACTTTTGGCAATCGTTTGATGTTGACATCTCTCGTTTTATTTAGGGTTTTTTACCACAAAATTCCACACAAATAGAGCACTGAAATTACCATAATGCCCACCATGCACTTGTTTCTTTAGAAACTGGTAAAGTAGAAATTCTTGGGGCCCATTACATATTTTTATGATATCCAAGCCGTCCAATAGATGTAATCTCCTATAGTGTTGAGAAGTACCAAAAATTTCGTCAATCTAAAAGGAGGATGAGGCACACCATAAAAAATAATATACACCACTTAAAATCATCAAAATATAATCACAGCCCACTATTGATTCAATAAAAAAATATTTTTGGTCCTTGTGATTATTATGTTTGGTTGAATACGTTTGGCATGCTAATGTTATACACAAACTATGTGGGGCGGCCGCTTTTTTTTTTTTTTTCCTTAGTTCATTACTTTCCAAAGAAAAACAATAAATAGGGTACTTCGGTACTTTTCCTTCTCAAAAAGGACGTACTTAATTAGTCATTATTAAAATCCTAAAATATTTATTAATTTATAAGAGAAATTTCAATTTTAGCCAGATTTTCCCATCAATATCCTGAGAAATTCTAGAGAGAAGAAATTCCCGATAATGAGATTTGTCACTACAAAGACCTATAAATGGCCAAGGGCCAATCTTAGATGCACCGAAAAGATGGTGACCGTCTGCCATCCAAATTGAGGATTGCAATGGAAACAGGTAGGCCTTACTTTCATCCCATTATGTGGAAGGAACCATTCCTCTGGAATCCGAATGCACAAGACAGTTATAATTACCAGATGCATCCATACCAGTAGCTAGAGCTTTCAATCTCAGTATCTGCACTAAAGAATCAAATCCATATCGTATTATTGTTTACACCAACATTAGAATGAAAAGAGGCCAATCTCCCTATTGGTTTCTGAACCTGGTTGGTAAGTGTGGGCCGATGGCTAATCTATCCAAGCCATTGATCAAACGTCCCCCATCATGGATGGACCATTCCCAGTATATCCTCCCAATTGGTCAACTCTAACCTCCTGCTGTTAAAAAGAAATGAACCAACAAACCACACTCACTGGAGGAAAGGCCAAAGATTTGATGGCTAGGATCTTCTGATTTGGGAGATTTTGGGGCAATCGTCCATCCACGATTGGGGCCTACAGATCGATGGCTTGGAAAGATCAACCATGAACCCTACATCTATGAACTTATTCCGAACAGGGAACTCGGCCTCCTTGAATGAAAACACACTAGAAAGTTGCTTTGATATGACAATACACTAATCACTTGCATTCAGACTTCAATTGTGCATAATAACCTAACATCAAATCCGTTGACTCCGGATGCTCCAGTCCACATGCAAAAACTGTAAAATGGCATTGTTGAAAGATGAAAACAAATGTAGTTAGAATCGTTTCCCTCAATTTCAGATTGATTTTGTACTGATTCCACAGAATGGATACAAAGGTTCAACCGATGCATAACATCTGAATTTACAATCTTCCATTTTCATAGCTGCTGTTTATAGAGAGGTCTAGACCATGAAATCCTCCACTTTTTATCTTCCATGAGTAGCGATAACGGTTTTCACAAGCTTACAACTTCAACCAGCTGTTCTCTACAATGTACGGTACCCTTTAGATGCTCAGGATCATTGCCAGGGTTCAAAATGGTTAGCCACTTCACTACATCTGCAACCAGTGCATCCAACATGCATTTGAATGTGACTCTGAGCAATTCATTGAAATCTTTTGATCAGTTTGGAACGAGCAATGGCCACGATAAAAGTATGCATCAGTAACCATAACGGTCATTCAATGAGGTTCGCCCATCGCCCAATTGTTCTGCATGAAGTCAATGTGATTGGTCACATATACTAAACAAGCACATAGTCATCAAAATCCTACTATTTGCAATTTAGGATTTGAGTTGAATCTTAAGCAAAACTATTTGAATCTCACCTTGAATCCCTCTTTATATGAATCCTACGATTCTATAATTTAAATCTTACAATTTACAATTCAAATTATACTTATTCTCTTCTATTTTAAGATTCACTTGGCATTCATTTTATGTTTTTAAATTGCTGGGGGCATTTTAAGAATCATTTAGAAAAGGTAAATTACTTTATTTTGTTCATGATAAAGATTAAACAGTATATACTCTCTTCAACATTAAATCATGGAGCTATTTTTTTTTTTTCTACTTCTTAACCGTTGACCTATATTTATTGTGGAATGAATGAATGATGGTTAGAAATCAAAGTATCTTTTCTTGTTGTTGTCAGTCCATAGTATCAAATGCCACTTTTCCAAATGTCAACAAAGTCGTCAGATTCATACATTTTTTGTGGCGCTTCATCATGTACATGTTGCTTCTCTTTCACTTACATGTCCTCTGTAGCACCAAGCCATATAGGCTTTGTGACCGTGAATGTGGCCACTTTGCTTTCTATGCCGTCACTAACATCTTTATCACCTTCTGGAGGTTTCCTTGTTTCTAAGGTAAGACTCTTATCTTTATGGGAGGAACCATTTGCAGGCTTTGCTAGCGTAGAGCTTTTCTTTTGCTCCACTAAAAGCCTTTTTTGTGACGTTGGAAACAGGAATATCTGGCTGGTTAGATTTTGATGTCTGGGCTTTTGAATCCCTCCTCCGAGCAGCTTCTCTTGTCGGATTAGCAATTTTCAGTA
The DNA here is from genome assembly GCF_029962835.1 of Magnolia sinica. Taxonomy (NCBI): domain Eukaryota; kingdom Viridiplantae; phylum Streptophyta; class Magnoliopsida; order Magnoliales; family Magnoliaceae; genus Magnolia; species Magnolia sinica. Next base: position 15,538,529 of record NC_080582.1, read on the forward strand.
AGAATTGGATCCGATCCAATTCAGATTGCAGAGCAGACAGTTCCTTCTGAAGTTGCACAGTCGCATTGATCACTGGTACATAAGTAATTAATGTCAGCAGATGGTTGGAAGAGTTGACTGTACGAATATATTCCTAAAACAGCAACAACACATGAGCACAACGTTGGACAAAATGCATGGCTAAAAAGGGTGTCAGGATCAGGAGTGCAACTCGATCAGGTTGGGCCGGGTTGGGGGTCAAACTGAGCCCAAGCTGACCTCAAGAGGACCCAACTCGCAGCCCAACCCAACCCGACTTTTTTTTTAATAGGCATAACCCATTACTGATATTAAGAAAAGAAAAGATTAAAAAACGAAAAAAAAAAAAAAAACAGGACCCAGGAGAATCGAGATAGAAATCCCAGTACAAAAGCTACCTCACCTACACTCGTTCCTGAAAAGAAGAAAAAAAACTCCATATACAAGAAGCAAAAACAGAACCCACCCAAGACAAAACCCATTTACCCTATTTCTACCATTTTCAATCTCTGTTATCTAATTCAACAGAGGAATCCAGACCCAGCATCGCTGAAAGGGTCGTATTTGAAGCTGAACCTTCTCCTCGACCGCGCTTTCACCTGCCTCCTTATCTCTGCCCGAACCTTCCAGAACAATCTCCTGCATCTCCTCTTCCCATTGCTGAATGCCAGCGTTGTTGGCTCCAATATCACTGAAATCATCGCCATTCCCTCCGTCAAATCGAAGGGACGGATAGAAACCCAACACAACCCAACCCGACTTACACCATACTTGATCCAACGGGACCCAACCTGACCAGACCCCACCCAACCCAAATAGACGTAATTATTCCCAACACATCCTAATCCAACCTGAATTTGCTCAACCCGAATCCAACCTGATATCAAATCAGGCTGGCTTTTCCAATACGAACCCAAACTGAGGACCTTGACAACCAGAACCAACACGACTTGAAGTACGGTGTTGGAAAGGGCAAAAAGAAATAAGAAGAAACAGGAATGTGAAGAAGTATGGATGGGTTGTCACTGGGGGCCAACTTCCCAAGTTTATTCAAAATCACCTTGCAGAAAAAAGTGTCAGTTGATGGTAGACTGGAATGAAACTTGACATTCACAAGGAACCTTAAAGACAAAGGCTGAGGAATTCACCAGCTGTTAGGGAAACTAAAGCAGGTCACTCTCCCAGAAGTTGGGGAAGATTCCAGGAAAGGGGCTGCTGGGTAAAGGACGTCTTTATATAGAACTTCTGGGCTGTGTAAGGCAGTCTGTAGAGTGGTGGACAAGTTCAAGGAGGGTCAGATTCTCATGTGGTGACAGGCAGCAAATCAGTTCTGGAAAGACCTGTGGATCGGAGAGAGGTCCCTCCAGGAGGAGTTTCCGAGGTTAGCAAGTCTTGCCCCATATAGGGAGCTCTCCCTTGCTCAATGTTTCTTCATCATCCGGATGTAGTAGTTTGGTCTCCCCCTTGTAGGAGGAATTTGTCAGACAAGGAAGCGGGCCTCTGCTTGTTCCTTCCATCGGATGATGACTGACAGCATGGCACATAGGTGCGAGATCCAATCCATCCATCAGATTGGTCCGACCTTCTACATGTTCTACCAAAAATAAATCTGGTCCACTCATCAAGCGGGCCCCAATACTAGAAACAGGTGGATGTGTTAGAAAACTTTATCCATTTTTTTTAGAGTAGCTCATTTGTCTTGCAGACTGTGACCCACCTGACTAGTGGAGCAACCTGATTCAGGATGGGGCCTCAATCTAGTGGTTCCTTTCTGATGGATGGATTCGATCTTGAACCTATCATGACATGCTGGCACATGAGTGGCGTGTACATGAGCTCTATTGCACACACGTGTGCACTTAGCAAAGCTCCATCCAAAGAAAAGAGGTGTTAGCTTCCCAAACAAGTGCAATGAAGGAGAGGAATCAGTTCACCTATTCCTCCATTGTTCAGTGGCTTGTTTTTGCACTGTTTTTTTTTCCAATCACTTTGGAATTGCATGGACTATGAGGGAGAAGGTTGTAGCAGTCTCAAAGTAATTGCGGAAACAGTCCTTTAAAGGAAAGAGGAAAGTACTCTTGATTCGTTCTCTCTAGTGTTTTGTTGGAAAATCTGCTAGGAGTGGAATTACTGCATTTAGGGAGCAGTACCCTCCCAGGCATTACTGGAAAGAATTAAAGTACAATCATTTGGTCCCTTTCATCTCCAGTTTTTAGGAGAATCACAGCATGGGACCTTCTCTAACGCGGACACTTTCATGGCCAAGATGGACCAGATAAGGCCCGATCGAAGGCAGAAGTGAGCAGGACCGTCAGAACCTTAAAACAATCGTATCTCACAAACCAGGATGAGTTTTTCAACATATCATATATATATTAGGATAAGATAAGCTACTTTAGCCAACCAACCCTATTATGCTGGGTTGCCCACACTTTGCGAGATTTCAAATCCACAGTCAAAAGTCCATTTTATTTTATTTTTTATAGTAAGTTTTAGTTCAATCATAACTTTTGATGTCGTGCCCAACATGAAAAGGGCTTAGAAAAATTAGGAGAATAATGTGGTTAGGCTAAATTGGACACTTACTATTTTTGGCCAAAAACCATGAAGTCTAATAGGAATCATCACCGTTTATAAATAATAATTTTACTACTTATAGTAAGTCACGTTTTTAGAGAGTTTGAGTTGGAGTTTTGACTCTAAAACTTCATCTTAGGTTCGAGTTCACTATTTAAAGGATTGTAATTTCTTTTCGAATTTATTAGAAATTATTCGAAAAGAAATTATTTCTTTTATTAGAATTTACTAATTTTTTATTTTTTATTTTTATCATCAATCAATTTCTTTTCAAATTTATTTCTATTTTATCCCTCGTGGATTCAAGGACTCTGAGGAATCCACCCCATCATGTCCTTCCCTACATCACCCTCCTTTGGTAGGAGTATGAAAATTGAATTTTGATGGCACTTACATCAGTAATCCAAGCCCTTGAGGTATTGGAGTGTGCTTAGAGATGAAAATTGTCATATTCATATGGTATAATCAGTAATCCAGTCCCATTGAGTATTTTCTTGTCTTTTTTGTCAAATGAGAACTTTATTGCTAAATATGACAAAATGGTTAAAAAATTTCCCACCAACACATGAAGATGTTCCCAAGACCAAGATAAATTAGGAAATTCAATGATGAATAGATGATATTAGTCAATCTCATAGGAGCATATTATTAGTTACTCATACAGAAACCTAACAAAACTTTAAGTATCAAAGTGGGATAGCCCTAGAGCAGGGGTCCTGAGCATCAACATATACATAGTTGATGCACATGATCCTATACACTTGCACTAACCAAATTGTTGGGTCTGATGGGCACCACTATTGATGGGGGATCCCCTGCAGTCTTCTAGATTGTAAGATCCTAACAATTCAATGTTTCTCCTGTACTGTTTAATGTGGAGTATTATTTTCATAATTTCTTTTGGTTGGAACGCATCATTTCTCGTGACTCGAGTAACAAAATATCCAGAATTTCTCTCCAGGATAGATTGCCTGCTACGCAATGCAAGTTTTAATTGTGAATCTTCTCCAAGCCCCACTATGATTTTTTGTGTTAAATTCACACTGTTCATCAATATTTACAGATATTTTAGAACATGAACCCAAACATGAGGTACATCCAAAGCTCAAGTGGACCACACCATAGAAAGAAGTGATGATTAAACAAACTACCATTGAAACATTCCTAGTGCCAACCATGACACTTACTTCTCATCTACCCTATTCATAAGGTCACCCATACCTGGATGAAGTTAAAACACAAATATCAGCTTGATCAGAGCCTTCTGTGGCCACAGGAAGTTTCCAACGGTAGCATCAATTCCTACTATTTCTTGTGGTGTGGTCCACTTGACTGTTGGCTTGCCCTGTTTTTCAGAATGATCTGAAAATAATGGATGAACAGTGTGGATATAAGAAATGCATACATTTCATGCATCGATAAATTCAGTTGCTTGCAAGAGAGAAGAAAACCCGGAGTGTTGACATATGGAACTTCCATGGCCCCCATCATAATGTATGTATTAGATTCACATCGTCCAACCATTTTTCCATACCTTGTAAGACTCGAGGCCAAAAGCGAGACAGATCCAAAGCTCAAATGGGCCACACTATAGTTGTAAATTAGCCTTTCAACTCCCACTGCTACCTGTGGTGTCGTCCACTGGAGCTTTGGATGTGCCTACTTTTTAGGGTTGTTTGGATCTAACACATAAATCACAATGGGCCAGCAAAGTTCCACATGGTAAAAATTGGATTGTGTAATAGGCAATCCATTAGCGAGAGAGAAAATCCGGTTGAAGTCAGGTCGGGATGGATTGGTCTAACATGACTCGAGCCTAATTATAAACCTGCTTGAAAATTGATAAGGCCAAGCTTGCAGGCCATGCCTAGCCCATGCTCTCATTTCCACCCTTACGAAAACAAGGAATTCCAATTTTGCAGAAAGGGATCGTCCAGAGGGGATGGCAGCTTCCAGGGATGGTGATGATCGACAGCTCAGACTAGGAGAGGTTGCAAGTGCTTGGTCACGACGCATGAGGCAACAGATATGGGACTGCTTGAGAGATGACAAGATTTCAGTGTTCTCAGTTTGGGGATGGGAGGGAGTGGGGAAGACGAGGAACATGAGACAGGTGGTTGCAGCGGTGATGGAGGAATCCAGAGAATCTAGTCATCCGTTTGATGTGATCATAAGAGTAAGAGCACCGGGGGTCGAGTGTTTTTCAGAGAAGATGCAAGCGAGATTCAGAGGAGAATTGCACTGTTAGCAAAAAGAGCAGGAAGGATCATTTAATTTTGATGAGTATTGGCAGACACCGATTTTAATGGAGTTGGATGAAAAGGGGAAAGGGAATCGTTTAATGGAGGTACAAATGGGAATCAAGGAAGCATTGAAGATCCCAAAGTTCATGCACTTCTCCACAGCTGATAAACGAATCTCAGCCAAGCTAAGCAGCCAGAGGTTCCTCATCGTCTTGGAAGATGTTTGGGAAGGCATCAACTTGAAAAAGATGGGAGTTCCAGTCATGGCCCCTGCTATCACCAGCGGTAGCAAAGTCATGATCACAACTCAATCCCGAGAAATTCGTAAGGAAATGGAAGCCCAATTAAATATCATGCTGGGGGAGTGGTCTAAAGAAGACACCTGGGATTTTTTACAGAAAGAGGCAGCTGATGTGATGGCCAGCATTGGTTTCTCAACAACCGGAGACATGGTCTTGAAATGCTTCTCTTATGTGTCCTTTTTCTGTTGAAATGGACGCTCCATTGATGGAGATTCCTTGACAGGAGTATTGGAGGTCGGAGGGGTTTTTAGATGGATCTTTCAATGAGGAGAATAATGAAGCGGCTTTCAAGAGACTGGGGAATATACTGCTCAAAGAGCTCGCAGAGAGATGCATGGTGCTATTGTCCCTGGTGTCATCAAGACCAAATTACCTAGGCTCCGATCCTACCCTTCCTCTTGTTAGCCGGTAGCGCACCTGCAAAACAAAGAGACACTAGGGGCGCTGGTTGTAGCCGGGGACCCTCCGATGCCTAAGTCAGGGCAGGCACACAGTGGGCGTAGTTGGATTAGAGTAGTTGTGCATACCTTTCTCTTGACTTGAGTAAGGTGTCTATCAATAAACCTTACAGGCCACTTACATGTCGCGGTCTCGGTGAGCAGTCCCTCCCGCATATGGCGGTGATCCTCCCTGAATATTTTCTATTCTGAGGTACTGGTCAATATCTGAGGCCGAGGTCATTGGTCAAGGGGAATTTATGGATTGGCTACAAGAGCAATTTACAATGAAGGGATCTTCAAGAGGACAATATCACGTGGATATGAATTCTCATGTGATGGAAGTGATTGATTCTCAAATGTTCCTAGAGAAGTACAACTTTGATAGGAAAGAATCATGCCAATGGATCTCATTATCCAATAATCAGGTAGAAACACTCCCATTTTGCTCTCCAGATTGCCCTCTTCTCTCGACATTGTTGCTCAACGATAATGATCACTTGCAAGAAATCCCAAATGGTTTTTTCCAGGGACATGACCATACTCCAAGTCCTCAACCTTTCTTCCACAAGCATCTCTTCCCTACCCTCGTCCATGTCCTGCCTTTGCGAATTACGGTTGTTGAAGCTCCAGAGCTGCTGCAAGCTAGACGCTCTTCCTGCATGCTTAAAGGATATGCAGAAACTCAAGATCCTCGATCTCCATCAAACTCCCCTGACGAAGATGGTTGAGGTATCCTTCCACAACATGCAAGCCTCCGACATCTCAACATCTCAGGTGCCTGCAACTTCACCCAGCTCTCGCTCTAGGGTTGTCACTCTCTACTGACACTGGTCATCCCAGATGAACTTCCAAAACATGAGGCACTTGATCTATCAGGCACGAAAATGGAAGAGCGCCCGCACGAAATTTTCAATCTGACTACCATGCGGTGCCTCGACCTGTTGGGAATGGAGCATCTCAAGAAGATCGAGAATTGAATTGGGATCAATGTGGCTTGAATTCGTTGCACGAATAGCTCCAAGACAGCAGTAGACATCGCATCTCAGTCAGTGATGCCGGCATTTTCGAGTCTTTAGACCAAAGCCCTGATCTGTGGGAATCCTGCTTTCTAAAATTTCATTTCGCGGTCTATCCTTGAGAGGGAGACCACAAGGATATATATATGCTCATTTTAAAAGAAAGTGATTTATCAACCAGCGTATTTATACTCGATTTGATCAGTCTATGAGTTATGAAAGACGCCTGGAGGTTTGAGGTGGTAAGAATTCCCTGGATGGTGTTAGAGGGGTTCTCTCGGTGACAGAATTCTTTCATTTGTATCGAAATGTGTTTGTTAAGGCACCGTCTGATGTCAGCATGAAGATGGACAACCTTAAAGAATGATGGATCGAGAAATGCCATCAATTGGAGTATCTCATAGTCGGAGGAACTGCAGATGTTAATGCGGCAGTCAGTTTAGAAAATCTAAGGGTGTCCAATCTTGCCAAATTAAGAACAGTGTGCCGGGTTTGGAATAGGGAGCTTCGCATGCCTAAAGCATATACATTTATACATTTGGAATGTTGCCAAAAGCTCGTCAACTTCTTCTCTTCGAGCATTCAGTTATAGAATCTCAAATTACTTGCAATAAAATTCTGTTGTAGACCGGAAAAGGTCATTGTAGAAGACAACGTGGTGGGGCAAAATGCATTTCCTTCCACAGCTAGTCGATTTACGTCTTTGGGAGTTACACAAATTGAAAAGAATTCACGGTGGGCACGTGTCGATGCCGAAGAAGTTGAAGATTCAAGGATGCCCGATGCTGGATAACCTTCCACTCCATAACACAAATGATTCTGCAGCAGAAGTCGAGATCCAAGGTGAGTTGAGATGGTGGGAAAGCATAAAATGGGAGGGTAGCGTCAAGCCTTGCAACATCCATTTCAAAGAATGGTGTCCATCAACTTAATGATTCTTCTATACTTAAACTACCTCTGTTTACTTCTTTATTCTGCTCTTCTTGAACTATTGTAATTCTCTTTTATTTGTGTTACGGTGTCACAGAAAGACGAGGGTGTGCCATCGGATTTAGGTGATTTAGTCTTAGTGGCTTTGAATTATGAATTTAGGAAGAAATTGGATGTGTTGCTCTTTTGGATGTATTTCGTAAAAGGTAAACAAGTACAGGTTTGCTTGGCAAATCATGCTTGCAGCAGTAAGCAGGACTCAATTTTTTCTTTTATTTTCCTGATAGACTGGGTCCACCCGTCTTTATTATTTATGGTTTTTATTATGGGGCCTAGCTATTTTGTATGAATTTGTTGGGTTTTTCAGGTTTCATTTATGTTCCCCTAATGTGGATGTAATTTTCTATTACATCAATGAAATTATAGATGACAGTGTCTCAACAATTAAAAAAAGAAGAAAAAAGAGGCACAAGCTAATGAACTCAACCCAACCCATGGATAAGGCTGAAACGTGGGCCAGGCTCATCCCAATCCCAACTGGTCCAACCCAATCGTTCGATGGTGGGGATCTTTAATTCTTTAAATCAATGCTCTTAATCATGTTTATCCAATCCAGAGAAACAGACACTGTTGGATAAAAGTTTGGGTTGGGTTATGTGAAAATGCATCAGCTAAGTTGAGGTAGGTCTGGAAATTGGGTCCCATTACATGGCCAATTTGCAATTTTTTTTTTCTTAACCAGTGAGTCAGTCAAATAGGCCCTTATGGCCTGTTTGGGAGATTGGAACCTCCAGGATTTGAAATCTGCCCGTTGTGTTTGGCACCCTGGATTCAGAATCCCTGTAATCCAAAAGTAGTCATGCATGCTATATTTACAGGGGTTTGAATTTAATTACTAAATCAACTTTAATATTTCTAATTAGTGAACGTGTGTAATGTTTTGACACAATGGTTGTAATAAGCCCGTTGAAATATATACTTTGCCCAAAGCACAGGATCACATCCGAGTGACTAACCAATGATTTTTAACCATTGATTTAAATGGGCAATGTTTGGACAGAGCAGATTATCCTATTAAAGTAATTATAGTGAAGCAGTTGATAATCTAATTGTTTTGGGATATCATCAGTGAGCCATGTGCCCAATAGATTAATAGCCAAGTGACACACATGTTGCACATGCAACTCTTGGAAGGATTTTAGATGTAATACAAGCTTCCACCTTGGATTTCAACCCCCCTCTTTGAGGGGATTTGAATCCCCTTAGATTTGAAACCCCCAATTACTTTATGGTACCAAACATATTAGGAGATTTGAAATCCCCCTAAATCCATGGTGCCAAGTGACCCCTTGGTCTTTTCTACTTTTGGTAGTTGTTTGAGACAGAGATCTCACATTTTAATTATGGATTTTTACCACAATTCCTCGCAAATTAGGATTTACCAAATAATGCCCCTACCTACCGAAATGACTGTTTTTTAGCACTGAAATTACCATAATGCCCACATTGCACTTGCTTTTTTATAGAAATTGATGAAGTAGAAAATTATGGGGCCCATTACATATTTTTATAATATCCAAGCTGTCCAACAGATGTAATACCTCATGGTGTTGAGTAGAACCAAACATTTGGTCAACCTAAAAGGATGATGAGGCACCATAACAAAATAATATACACCACTTAAAAACATCAAAAGAAAGATTTTTGGTCCATGCGATTATTATGTTTGGTTGCAAATGTTTGACATGCTAATGTCATACACAAACTGCGGGGCTGCCACGAATTTTTTTGACTTCATTACTTTCTAAAGAAAAACAATACATGAGGATAGTTTGACAATTTTCCTTCTCAACAAGGTTGAACTTAACTAGTTCATTATTAAAATCCTAAAATATTTATTTATTCATAATAAAAAATTTATTTTTTGTGAGATTTCGCAACAATATCCTGAGAAATTCCGGAGCAAAGAAATTTGTCACTACAAAGATGTATAAATGGCCAGGGGCCAATCTTAGGTGCACCGAAAAGATGGTGACCATCTGCCATCCAAAATGAGGATTGCAATGGAAACAGGTCTGAGCTACTTTCATCCCATTATGTGGAAGGAACCATTTCTCTGAAACCTTTTTTTTTTTTTTTTTTTCCTGAAAGTGGGATCACACCCCCTATAACTTTGTTAATATGAATAGAGGATGTACAAACAGGACTTTTGGGTAGGCTCCACAAAAACATTGGGCCTCACCTATCATAACTCTTAATCAGCAAAACGAAAGAAGAAAACAAAATGCCATAGCCGCCCTGAAGAAAATAAAGATTCACACCAGCCTCGCCTACCTGCAACAAAGAGACATTCTCTGCTCCTCTTCTGATCGAGATTCAATCATTTCCACAGCTAGTTGCTGCTACCAAGTCTATAAATACAAGGTGCTTCTTTTTTTCTTTTTTTTTGATCGGGATATCCCAAAATCAATTGGGGATCTTTTTTCTTTTCTTTTCTTTTTTTGTTTTGCAGCAAATGATATCATATATAGACTCAACCCCACCAAGAAACGGCTTCCCGTTACCAAAATGTTGAGAACCGACACAAAATGCTTCACTCTGCCTCTGCATTCTTTCTCATTGCCACCTATAATCAACCGAAGCCCTCCGAACTTCCACTCTACACCTCACTAAACTATTTATTTCTAATAGGAAGCAACTGCCGACATTTTACCCCACTTTACAGCCCACTCCCAAACCAGCTGACAGCCCACAACTACTGCCCATAAACTAGCTGACAGCCCACCAGACCTATAGAGCCACCTTCTCAGCCTAGCCCAATGACCCCTGCTCCAGCAGACGGCATGAACAAAACACTGGGGCCAGCCAGGCACTCAACAGCTCATCATCACTCTCTAGCTCCACCTGATGCACTTTGTGTTTAAAACAGCAGCCACAGACCACCACTCACAACACAAAACCAAACTTGCAGCAGCCTCCCAAAACACCAACTGCACAGATCACTGCCTCCAGCAAAGAACAACAACTCCACCCACCAAACTACTCAACAACTCCCAAACAACAAAGCACAACATATAGCCACCAACTAACAACCTTCCCCAAAACAACATACAATTACTTATCACAACATTCCTTAACCAAACAACAGGGCTAGATACAGCAGCTCATGGGATATATGCAAAGAGCAATCCGAACGAATAACTAGAACCACCTCAGGGTTCAAGACTGGCACCGAGATCTTCGTTGAAAGAGGCAACTGGTAGGAGCTTGAGACAGGGATCAATATAACCAATCTATAATTTCTTCACGGGATTGCTAATCAAATGACCGGAGAAATTAAACAGCTGGGCAGCTGGGAGACGCCTGCTGTAGGTGCTACAAAACAAAACAACATCCGGCCCAGCCTTAGGGAATGATTCCTTATTTTAGCCATGACAAATTGCAGTACAGGGCAGAAAAGGGCAAGGAAACAAGACTCCACGGCTGAGATCGCTATCCCCAGCGAAAGGTTCCCAAGCCTGCCTTGTCCATCATAAACATACCTCTCGCCTCCCTTGGAAGGGATGAGCGGAGCCTGTACAGCCAATCCTGGGCTCCACTGCTGCCTAAGCGGCTAAGCAATCCGCTATCGAGTTGGATTCTCTGAAAATATGACTGAACTGGTGGTTAATACCTCCAATTTCCTGACAGATCACTTTTATATCATACCAAATCTTCCAATGAGGCACTGATTGCGGATTTGTAATGCTTCTGAAAATGATTTTGGAGTCTGATTCAATGATGATCCTTTGAAGCCCTCGGGATTTACATCGCTTTATCCCCTTCAAAACTGCTCGCGCTTCCGCTTCCGTGTTTGTAACTCAATCAAAGTAATGGTGGAATTCGAAAATGAGGTTGCCTTGATGATCCCTACAAATTCCCCCATCCTCCTCCACCCTCTCCTGGGTTTCCTTGAGACGATCCATCTACATTGAGCTTCACCCATCCCTCTATCGGCGGAGTCCATATGAGATAGTGAGGTTTCCTTCGCCTTCCCTGTGTGAATGTGTTATCCAGCACCTGGAGGGCCACCTGTTGAAGGAAAGGGCAGAAACCGTCCTCTGGCATTTGGTGAGATAACTCCCCAAGCCAGCTTTTAATTCTAGCAAGAACTTTTAATGTAATGATGGGTTTGTTATCAAATCTATTTGCATTTCTAGCCAACCAGATTTCCCACAAAATGATGCTTGGGGATAGGTCTCATAGTCTGAGAAATCTCAAGCTATCGCTGGCTTTGTTGGTCCATATGCTTAGCCTTTGCTCTAGAGAGTGGATATGACCTTCGTGAACATTAAAAAAAAAAAATGTGGCTGAAGAAAGACCACACCTCTTTTGCTAGTCTACCTTTGCAAAAAAGGTGATCGATGGATTCCTCATCAATCCCTAAGGATGAACTACTGATCTGGAAAGGAGGCGCAACTGGGATGGGCTGTGTTTCTTTGTTGACTCCTTCAGAGGTGTTGTCCGCTCTGCGTGTTGGAACGAGGATGACGCGAACAACATCAGAGTTGTTATGTTGCTCCGTGACTGGTAAAGAGGAGGATGGTTGGATTCCCTAAGCGGGTTGCCCATAGTGCAACTCATAGCATACACATTTTGAGAATGTGTGAACGCCAAGGCGTTGCACTACCTTTTCGACTGGGATCGCTCTTTTCAACGCCTTCCACGCCAGCATGGATATTTTCGGCGGGATAAGCTTGTGCCACACCCATTTTGCCCAATCCTGGTTATGACTTTACATAAAACGTTCCATGTTGATTTAATAGTGAATTTTTGTGATGGAAATGATGTTCAGATCAGCTCATCTTCGTAATCTGATATGCTTATTTTGCTCATTGCCATCCTAGCAAGAAGATGGGAACACACATGTTCTGCTAACAGGGCTAAATTCCATCCGTTAGGAGTGAGAAGGTCTTTTACCTTCAAGGACATCAACCGGGTAGCCCATTTCCTAGTCAGTTTTCCCTCCAGAGGTTTGCCTCTCCTTTGCCGATCATCCACCTAGAGCTACGGATAGTGAATGGAAGGTATTATGGGTAAAAATGGACTGATCAGAGGTATGAGACAAATGAGCCGAGCAGCTAGACCGGATGACTATGGATTGCTTGAGGTCCAGAAAATCACCTTGACCTTTAGTGTTGGCTATTTTCTAACTCGGCCTCAATGACAAGCCTCAGATACCAACCTCGGCCTTGGAGGCCGACCCAAGGTGGTACCGACCACGGTCTCAAGGGATAACCTCGACCTCGGAGGTTGGCCTTAGCCAAAGACCTCGACGTCAGAGTTCGGCCTCGACCAAAGACCTCGGCCTCAGATATCGACCACCGCCTCAGAATACAAATACACTTACAATATATAAAGATAGGATTATCATCTGAGATATTCGTCGAGGATCTTAGGAAGTCAATCACAACACGTCTGGAGGAAGATCTCTTCCATAATACACAATCACCATCCAAGAGTTATTGCCATATACGTCTCTGGGACCAAAGGCTATAAATAAAAGCCTCATCTACAATAAAAGGTACGACAAATACTCTGATTCTATTATGCCTATTGTAAATCCATATCATGACTTAGGCATCGGAAGGTTCCCGGCCTTAACTGGCGCCCCCTATGTCTTCTCTTGTTCTTCAGTAAATTGCAGATACTCTGGCTACCAGGAGGTGAGGTAGCACGACCAGATTGGCATCAACAGAAGGTATCTAGCAATAAACTTCCATACCTTGGATCCGAAGCGCATGGCTGAGGTGGGGTTTTGAATGAAACGGGAAAAGTATTTAACTTGGATAAATTTTGCCCACAAGGACTGCCCTTTGAGAGTGGAGAAGCACATTTTCATGCGGAAGTTTACCATGACCTCTCGGAGCCTCCTGACGCCCAAGCCACCTTTTTTTTTGGGTAGCATATCTTGCTCCAACTAACCCAGTGATGTTTCTTTTTATTGTCTATCTCTCCCCACATAAAGTCTACGAACATCAATGTTATCAATTCGCATATGCGATCGCACAATCGCATATGCCATGGCATATTTTTTAAAAAATAATAAAAATTTGAAAAAAAAAAAAAAAAAAAGGTAAAAAAAAAATTTTGAAAAAATTCTTAAAAATAAATAGAGAAAAACTTGTCTGATTAGTACACATGATTGGATTGAGTTATTTCATTATAGTTTGAGTGTTTCATTAAGTTTGATATTTAATTACTTATATTATATTATATAAATTTTAACAAAACAATCAACAGGCTACATTAAAAGATAACTAATTATTATAAACTTCGAACAAAGAAATTTCACTGATAAATGGATAACTTAAAACAACTTACAAGTTATAACTTACAACTTAATTCACAAAAAGTAAGCACGGCTTATAAAATACAAAAAATAAACATAATTGAAATAATTGTAGAGAAATTAGAGTAAGAGAGAGAGAGGTTTAAGAGAAAAAGAGTAAGAGATTTAGAGCTTTGGAGTAAAGAATAGTGAAAATGGAGGGGGCATGAGTGCCTATTTATAGGCAAAAGTTCTCCAAATTGAAAAAAAAAAAAAAATTTCTTCCGCTCTTGGCTATTGGGAAATATGCGATCGCATATGCAGTATGCGATCGCATATTGGCATATGCGATTGCATATTGGTCGCATATAAAAGTATGCCATGGCATACTTGCCAAGATCGCATATGCCATCATCATGGCATATGCGTATGCGATTTTATCAACAGCATGCGCATATGCAATCGCATTTGACAACAATGACGAACATAGTTTCCATTTCTTTGCATATGGAGGCTAGAATGTTGGTTGTTGCTAGAGTGTGGATGGGTTAACTTGAAAGCACGTGTTTAATTAGCACAATCCTCCCGGCTTGAGTCAACGTTCTTGATTTCCATTCTGCTGTTTTCCTATAAGCTTTTGTGCTTGAGATGATGGAAATTGAGAACTTTTAGCCTTTTATTCGAAATAGGGACTCCAAGGTACATGATGGGAAGCTTATCTTGCCTACAGCCGGCAAGATGGTGATTGTATGAATTCAGGATTGTGGGGCTTTTTTCGAGACAATGTAGCAGCTTTTCCTAGAGTTGATCCATTGGCCTGAGGTAGCCTCGTACTTCTTAAGAAAGCATATGAGATTCTGAATAGATGCTTTACCTTCATTAATAAATACAATCATGTCGTCTGCAAATAAAAGGTTAGAAATCAAGGGGCACGAGCGAGGAACATGAAAAGGAGAGCAAATACCTAGTGGGAAAAGACGATGGAGTCCCCTGCTCAGGACCTCCAACACTAGGATGAAAATAGCTGGAGAAAGAGGATCTCCTTGTCGGAGACCTCATAAAGGTTGAAAGAAGCCTGCCATTTTGCCATTTACTAATGTTGAGAGCCACATGTCTTTCCAGCACCCTTCCGCCATGGCTAACCAGTCGCTTGCGAATTGAAACTGGAGAAGAATGCAATTAACAAAATTCTACTCCATTCTATCATATGCCTTCTGCATATCTAGCTTGATAATAACATTCCCTCCTCTAATCTTTCTGTCTATTTCTACCAGTAATTCATCAGCTAGAGCAATATGTTCTGATATATTTCGGCCTTGAATGAAGTCGCCTTGCTCTTCTGATGTCAGTTTAGGGAGGTTCGAAGCTAGCCTGGTCACTATGACTTTGGATATGACTTATGAGTTTGTAGAGGCAATTGCATAGACTTATCGGTCTGTACTCTGAGAGTTTGGTAGGGTTTGGGATCTATGGGATGAGGCAAATAAGCGTGTTGCCTATGCTTCTCAGGAATAAACTTCCTGCGAAAAAATCACAGACTACCGCATGAACATCTGCTCCAACTATTTCCTAGCATAGGGCAAAGAAACTGCCCGTGTAGCCATCCGAACAGGAAGCACTATCTCCTGGAATGCTAAAAGCGGCTACGTTAACTTCCTCCAAGTTTGGGATCCGTTTAAGCTCCTCGTTGTCTAGATCCATGACTAATCGTGGGATAGATTCCACTATTTCCCATGACCGAGGCTTACTATCAGCTGAGTACAAATCTTTGAAATAGTGAACCACTTCTGATTCAATTTCATCCGGGGATGAGAGGATGATACCTGACTCTGACTTGATTTGGTGTATCGTCGCTTGTTGTCTTCTTTCCATAACTGAATGGAGGAAAATTTTCGTGTTGCCGTCACCCTCCTGAAGCCACTCGTTGTGGGATTTTTGCTTCTAATAAATCTCTTTTTGTAAGAGGGTTTTTCCCAGGTGAGCTATGGCATCTTTCAACAAGAGGTGTTGCTGATCTGATCTTGAAGAGAGAAGGGCCTGTTCCGCTGAGGTGATTACATCTTCTTCCTGTTTAACATTTTGGAAGATGTTCCCAAAAGCCTTCTTGTTCCAATCTTGGTGATGCTGATCTGATCCTGAAGAGAGATGGGATTGTCCCACAAAAGGTGATGCATGGATGGAACATTCCCACCTCCCAATTGGTCAACTCTAACCTTCCTATTGTTAGCATGCAAATACATCGTTAATGCATTTGAGAGATTTTGGGGGAATTGTTCATCCACGATGGGGGCCGACAAATCAATGGCTTGGATAGATCAACCATGAACCCCACATATATAAACTAATTTTGAACAGGAACTCTGGCCTCGAATGAAAAACACACTTGAAAGTTTCTTCGAAATAACAGTACACTAATCGCTTGCATTCAGACTCTCATTTATCTGAGCACTGCATATGTTCTTCTATACTGTCACATCAGATTTGTATGTTCTTCAATTCATACAAAGTTTGCATCTATTTGCTTTTCTTTCTACACAGTTCTTGTCAATTTTGGTTTCAAAGAAAGTTTCATGCCCTTGGGAACTTGTTTATTGTAAATAACAGTTTCGGAAATGTGATTTTAGTGAAGATCTTTTCAGAAAAGTTCTATATCTGAGCCTGACGGAACCCAAGCCTGACATGTTGATAGCCCTTGGAGATTCTGAGATTCTTGAAAAGAAAGAACAACTTGAAAATCCCCTGGAAAAAGTACTTGAACAAGATATCACAAATAACAATGATGAAAAAAGATGGCAGTTACGATGGATTGCAAATCGATCAGAATTTGATCAAGGGCTCTAGAAATATCGGAATTTGATGAAGGGATCTAGAGATAGATCCATGAACAGATCAAATTACGATTGACAGATGCATTGATGCAAATATCAATAGATGGATTCGCAGTCAAGTCGGCAGGCTTTGACACATGGTCAAATCTAACATAGAGACGAATGATATAACACACCACAATGATCAGGGCAAATAGTTCAAAGATAAAGGTGAGATGGAGGACAGTACGGCAATCTTGAATCACAAGAAGATAGAATCCTTTTCAAGTCTGGTGGTGTCCTTTTTAGCCTTTTGGTTTCTTTACTTTTCTTTTCTTTGAGCTTGTCTTCGGCCCTTGGCTTTTGTTCTGAGCCATTGTTGTAACTACGTTTACTTTTCTTTCTTCTTGTATAAAACATAAGAACAGCAAAAAACAAATAGCATACAAGTGTAAAAATTATAACTATGCAGACAAAAGTTTCCACTTCCTTGACTAACAATCACAATTAGAGAAAATGAGCACTCCCAAAAATCCTCAAATAGGTGAAAAAATGAAAGGGTTCTCCGCAAAACCACAATCCATAACCTGTACCCCTTCAACTTCAAAACAAAATACGATATTCCAGAGTAGGTGGTGGCGTTGTATTTTTGAGAAGAAAATGAAAAAGAAACAAGAATGAAAAACAAAAGAAAACCAATTTCTTCCCTTCAGATCAAGCACCAGCACACATCCCCAAAAGAACTTAAAAAATTCAAATCACGATTACAGGTAGAATATCCCATGAAGCTGCATGCAAGCTCGTGACTCGTGTGACTCATTTAGTATGCCCTAATACACCAAATATCAACTATATCTTCATAGAAAATGAACAGAAATATCCTCAGACTTACAAGTGGCATCAACTCAGATGGTCCTTGGAATATATACAGCTGAGAAGAGCTGTTAGACATCAAATAAAAAGGATAATTAATAGCAAGTTAGAAAAAAGAAAAAGCATGTCTAAATAGCCTACAAGCACAACTCTTTTACCTTTTCCATTCAAGCTACAGATGCATTATGTCAGATTAGTAAATTACATTCAAGCTACAGACATGGTGGGCTCCATTTTTTCTGTCAAGGAGAGGCAATTTCTTTTCCAAGCTTCTTCCCCCTCCTCCTGTACCATCAACGTGATACCCCATATCCTACGCCACATGATTGCTTCAGAGGAACCAAAAAAGGCATTCAAGAGATGATGCTCCATAATGGTCCCTCTTTCTTACCACCAACTGAGAACTATATCCACCACCATTTTGAAGATAGAAGTAACAACACAGAGCACCAAATCATTTTTGTAACTCCACCCAGCAACATCATGAAGTTACCCATGCAGAAACATCTTCTAAGGAGTAGACTTTGAAATCAACACTAACCTTCAAACAAATCTTCAACAGCTCCCACTTAGTCTGCCATCGATAGTTTCTTTCTGAGCTTTTGCTTTCTCCTATCATTGCAGTTTAGTGATATATTTGAAGCATGGTCCCCTAATGGACAAAAGATCCATAGCTTCGACCTCCGTCCTCACTCTGTGATTTTCCTTATGCTCCTAATCCCGATCCCTCCTGAAATCACTCCTGTTTTGGCCACAAAATGAAAAACAAGTTTCTAGACCCCAATCTTCCAACTGATCAAAACATTGTCTTTTAATCTGAATCAGCATATCTGAACCTGACAAATATAAAACTCACATTCAACACTTTGCGATTTCTAGGATTAAAACTTTTTTTCTATAAAAAAGATATGATTTTATTGATAAGAGCTAAAACAACCAAAAGAAGTACAAAGAAGCCCAAGAAATGCAAGATAGATCACAATCATCTAGAACAATTGAGATTGAAGCCCAATCCATTTCATTCAACTCAGCCCACCTAAACACCTCTGATGCTACCCCACAAAGATTGCAGAAGCAGCAGTTGCTCCTCTTCGCCATGAGGCCCACAAATCGGCCATTAGAATCAATCTCCATAATCTACTTCCTCTCTTGCCAACACTGACCCCATGCCAAGACAATAGGAAGCCCTCAATTGATTTTGGTATCACCCAGGTCATCCCAAAAATATCCAAGAATCTTTCCCACACTTCCCTTACGAAGATGCAATGAATAAGATATGATCGACCGACCCCTTGCTACGCATGCATAGCAAGCAAATGTTAGTTAACACCATTCCTCTCCTATGAAGATTATTAATCATTAGCATCTTGTTCCACCCCCACCCACCAAACCAATGCCGCTACCTTGGGGGGTTCCAGAAGACCAAATGAGTTGCTTCCTTATTGGATGGAGACCCAATGAGAAGGCTATAAAGCACTGAACTGTAAATTGCTCGGTTTTATCTTTGACCCACACCAATGAATCAAAATCTATAGAAGAAATCAATATACCCAAGAGCCGTTAAGATAAGCCAATGAACTCCCCCCCCCCCCAAAATAAAAAAAAAGAGCCAAAGAAGCGTTTGTGTTTCCATGACGACAGGTTCCTCTCCTTTTTCTTCATCACCTTGTCTCACAAATGTTTCACAAGCTTCCCAATACAGAATAAGAACCCCAAGTATGAGGAAGGAAACAATCCTTCCTTACACCAAAACACCTACACAAGATCCTAGACTTCCACCTTAAGAATGTCAACACCCAACATTTCACTCTTCTAGAGTATTCACCTTTAAACCTGACACTACTTCAAAGCAACAAATAATCTTCCAAAGATTGTCCACCTTCGACGCCTCCACATCCCAGAATAGGTTTCTATCATTGGTAAAATGGAGATGGGACACTTAAAAGTCTCCTTTATCCACCTCAAATCCATCAATGAGCCCCACGGAAGCCCCTAATCCAACATTTTGCTTACGGCATCCACAATAACCACAAACAAGACCACATCCTAAAATTCAGAAATATTCCAACTCTATAACTTCAGAGATGTGCTAAAATTCTTCAGGCAGAGGACCACATCCACCTACCATCAAAATTGATGTTGAAGACAAATAAGGTATAGGAATCAGACCAGACAACCTATTCAATCTTCCTCCTCACTGGAATTGTCTTTCATTCCCATTCACTTCTTTGATCTTTAGATCCATTCTAATTAAAATTACTGTCTTCCCTTTATTTTCCTTGATCTTCAGCATCTTCCATGTAGGTTTTCATTGTCTCAAAGTGAGACCTCAAATTTTTAAGTGTCTGCCCTCGGTTTATCGTATGCACCAGTCCCTCCAAAAACTTCTCAACAAGAGTCTAGCAGCACCAAATTCTTATCCTTCACCAGCATAGCAGTCAGCAGAAATCCAACCAAGAGTCTACCAACTATTATAATCATTCAGTTGTAAATTTGTAATAGAAGATTTGTCATTTGATACAATAACATCAAAGTCAAAATATGTAACAAAGATGTACTAAGAAAGGTGAATTTAGTCCCAAATGGGCCAAAGAAAAAGCAGGAATTAGAGGGTCCGAGTGCATCAGGATGTAGTACCATGATGCACCAAAGTCTATTAACACTTACAATGAAGGAGATTAGTTCAAGGTTGATGCATAAACTGGCCCCAAAGAATATTAACATTCGGTTATAACAATTGATAAAAGCCCTTTTGCTGACAGCTATCATTTTGTTCACTTCAATCAGTGATGAATAAAGTTTATAGTTAGGCATCCCAAATTTACTTAAAAACAAGGGCATACACTTGTTAACTCATCTTCAATTGTTGTCGTTGTTTTTCTTTTTATTTTTATTTTATTTTATTTTTTAAGACTATTTTGAACTGGATATTCAAAAGATTTTGGTAAACAGGAGCAACTTGGTTGAGTCAACTTCAGAAAATCACATGTTTTTTCTACTGAAATTCTACTTGGTTACAAATTTTCTGTTCTTAGAATTATATTTTCCAATTTCCACTTCACACTTTCTTTTGTTCAACCAATCCAATTTAGACATGTTTAATTGGAGAGAGTGGTGACTAATCTTCTTTCTGGGGCATTGCCCCTGGAAAAAGGCATATGATTGCATCAATTGGGAGTTCCTGATTTACCTGTTGGGCCATGATCAAAGCCTGTATCTTGAACCCCTCGTTTTCTATTCTCATCAACAGAACTTCAAAAGGTTTCTTCAAGGCGAGCCACAGTATCATGCAAGGTGATCCCTGTTCCCTCGATTGTTTGCTATAAATATTGAATCCATTTCAAAATTCATCCAGAATGCTGTAAATGCCCCGATCTCCTATTGTTACCCTTAATGGACCATTACGGCGTTACATGTACATTTTTCCATAATAACTGTTACAGTACGGCTGTTACAGGTCGATTTTGCCATAATAGCTCTTACGGCCATTATGACCCTATAACACATAGCAGTTACTACCATTACCATTACATAACCGTTTTGGAATTCCTTAATTCAGGCGCTACAACAAGAAAGTGTTTTTTTTTTCCAAAATGTTAGCAGGTGCAAAAACCGAGGCAGTGGGATTAGGAGTGGGAGTGTCAGTTTGAAGAAGTGGAAGCTTAGTAGAAGGTTCCTGCAACTAGGACTCAAAAGTATCATAACTGTAATATGTTTAATAATATTGGTACTCTGTTCATATGAAAACATGATTTGCTTCTAAGGAAGCATGTCCATTTGATGTATATTAAAATCTAAAATGTGATAATAAGGGTAGGTACATCAATCAATGAAGTTAGTTCTTCCAAAGGAATCACAAAGGCTATACTCAGCTATACTTGTAACGAAACATATTGTCATACTAGAATAGGGAGAAGGGAAGGGTGTGAAAGAGGAAAGTTTAGTAATTTTGGAGAAACAACGTATAATTATTTGCAATTGAGATGAGCTAAAAAGCTTTTGGCATTTCAATCAAACACACCTTATTTGGATGATCCAAATTTGGAATGACATGTTGGGCAAAAGGGAGGGATTATATTATGGAAATAGGGTTAAATTCGTTTGGAACGTAAGCTTTAGAAGGAACTTAAATAATGTCAAAAGAGGATACCTAGTTGAGCTACTGTGTGAGTTTCATGAGGTTTCCATTCCAAAGAGGAGTTAATAAAAAAGAGCATGGGAATAGGAATTGAATGGCCCTTCTCTTGTAGTTCCTGTTCAGATTATTTTCCCAATGAGGATCATCTTCTATTGCCAAGATTCGAAGAGAAGATTCAAACTATGCATCTAGGATTAAGGAAGACAGCTTCCCTAGAGAAACCCTTTCTTCCTGAGGAAATCAAGCCAGAAGTCTTTGATTTGGAAAGGGATAAGGGCCCTAGCCCTGATGGTTACCTGCGGACTTCTTTCAGCATTTCAGAGAGCTCGTACAGCACGATCATCCAGGAGTCATCTTCCATTGGAAATGGATTGTTCTTCCATTGTCCTGGTCCTAAACTATAGAAGGTTACGAGAGTAGAGGACTATAGAGAAGCGGATGAGGTGGTGTACCACACACCATCGACCTGGCTACGTGGGTACGTGTGACGCTCCTCGAGCTCTTAGTTGTACGAACGGTTAGAAAGAGATTAAAGTTACATGGACACCACAATGATGTATTTGTTATTTACATACCGTTCATCCATTTGGCAAGATCATTTTCGAGCACTATCCGAAAATACGATTAATATATAAAGCTCAAGTGGACCACACCACAAATAGCATTGGGAACAGTGATTCTCACCGTTAAAACATTCATAGGGCCCACCATAACATTTATTTTCCATTTAAGGTCACGAAAACCTGGATGAAGGGGAAAAACAAATATCATATTGATCCAAAACTTTTGTGACCCTAAAAGATTTCAATAGTAGACATTTATCCTCATTGATTTTTGCAGTGTGGTCCACTTCACATTTGTATCTATCTTAATTTTTTTTATTCCAGCCTCAGGACGAGCTCCTCAAATAAAACGACGGTTTGGATATAATACATATACCTCATGATGGACCTACAGGACTTGGTAACGTCAACGCACCTAAGTGTGTGGTACTCCAGCCAATCCGCTTGATGATCATAGACCCACGAGTTTAAATTCACTTTTACAACTGTGCGACCCATTTATCGCCCAATTAGGAGACTAAGCCCACCTCATTTTCCTTTGCTAAAATACGCCCCAGCTGTACGGACACCTTTCCAAAGGTCGAAAATGCCCCTCCATTTTCAATTTTAGTCCACTGTCTCATTTACGCCCAAAAACACGTCCGGACTCGTGTCTATCAACCCTCTCTCTTCTTTTCACCTATTTTCTTCACTAAATCACCATACAATCTTCATTTTCTTTACTAAATCGTCATATAATCTTCATTTTCTTCACTAAATCGCCATATAATCTTCATCATACTATCACATTACATATTCCCTGTTACATTCTCCTCGAGCCCAAGCGCATTCTTTTTACGAATGCACGCGAAATCTTGAAGACCTCTCTCCAAAGAACGTGTTTGACATCAACGCACTCTTATTCTTTTTCTCGAACACAGATTTCACTGAGTGTTAGGGAGTGATTGTAGTTCGCGGTCAACTACCTTGAAGTTTAAATTTTAGGTAAATTTGTAATTGTTTACATAGAAGACCATGGCCAATTTCACGTGGTCAATATCATGCATTGCTGAGTCAAATTTACGTGACCATCCAATTAGATGAAGTATCGTGGTCAATTTCACTCACTTTCCGGTCAATATACTGAATTGATCGGTCAACTTCATACACTACTTGGTGATTTTCACGCAATTTACTATCAAATTGTAATGCGTTTCTGTAATACGACGTCGAATCTATAGTGCATTTAGTGTAATATGTTTGTGAATGTTATATATTGAATACATCCATTGCTTTCTTTGAGCCTGTTTGGTTTTCCATAATCCAGGTAAATCGCCGTAAAGAAGTAATTATTACATTTTTTCACTTGTTTGGAAACGAGTGAGTAATTTCACCTAGAAAACCAGTCTGAAAATGTTGCCTTAAATCCATGGGCCCACCATAATGTATATAATATATCCGTGTCGTCCATCTGTTTATTTAGAATATTTTGAGGCTAGATGCGAAAAAATTTGGAAGATCTAATGTTCAATTGGCCCACATGAAAGGAAACAATGGATTTAATTTGTCCACTGTTGAAAGTTGATTCTTTTACTGGGCCCACATTGAGGTTTATTCACCATCTAACCCGTTCATAGGGTCACATGGACATGGATAAGTGAAAAGTATAAATATAAGCTTGATCTAAAATTTCTAAGGCCCTCAACAAGTTTTTAATGGTAGGCATTCAATTCTCATGATTTCGTGTGGTGTGGTCCACTTGATGTTTTGATTTGCCTAATTTTTGGGGTCATGCCTTGAATTCATTTGGCATAATGTATGGGCGGTAAATTCCTCGATTTATGAGTCAGCATTGGGAAAGATCTTACCTTGATAAATAATGATTACTCATTTACAAGATAATTACACTTGAGCCAGAAAACCAAACAGGCCCTGAAATTGCGAATTGTTATCACTACGATTCAAATTTCCAATAAGACATTCATTTGACGGTCAATACCATTCATTTGACGGTCAATCCCCTTCACTCCACGGTTTATTCCACGCATTTGTACGGTTAATTCCATGCGAATCCCCCTAACCTCACGGTCAATTATATTCATTTCACGGTCTACATTGGGAAAGATGTTGTAATTACATAGGTAAATAATTATTACTTGTAATTACATGGTAAATACAAGTGAACCCAAAAATCAAACGGGACCTGTTCACTTACTTTGCAGTCATTTTCAATCCTTTCAGGACCCAGAATTGAATGATAATTCATCGCGAAAAATGCGAACATTCCCTGGATTTGAGTAAAATTGACTATGAAGTGAGTAAAAATCATCACAAACTGAGTGGCATATATTCCTGTAATTTAAAACTTTGCGAATCTGACCGATAAGCCTGTCATATTTGAGCTGGTACAATGGTGGATTTCCTACTACTTGGTCAAATCCACCATATACATGTGAACACTAAAAGAGTTATATTATTGTGTTTGTTTTCAGGAAATGGCTTCAGTAATCATCCTATGCTCATATGGTGGGGAATTAGTTTGTGAAAATGATCGTTATACGTACAAGGTTGGAGAGTCGAAAACTACAGCTGTATGTGTTGACATTCCATATGAACAGCTTCTATCGAAAATGTACAAAATTGCGAAGAGTAGAACTGAGGATTACGATATAAGGTTGAGGGTATTGTATCCTTGCACAAACCAATCAGTCCCTCCAGTTGTAATTGAAGACGATGACAATGTGAGAATATTCTTGACAGCACAACTGAAGCACCCGGATCACTACATCCCTTTATTCATCGAGACAACGCAGTGCGTTAATGAACCAGCAGTAGGAAGTTTGGGTGAAGAACATATCTTTACTTACAAATATAAGTATTCACCTTCACAAGTTCCTCCAAGCAGCACTCCGGTACCTGTGCCGGCTCATACACCAAACTTGATGATGAGTCAAGGTCATACATCAAACTTCATAACAACTCCAGTGAGGCTGTCGGCTGACGTGAACCTCAAACTTGAATACATGGTAACACCTTCACTTACGAGAGTAGATTTGCCCTCAACATCCAACATCGGAAATGTGAGTGGAAGCGACATTTCATTGCCTGAGTAAGGTCGATCATTTGACTTCACCACCAGGCTTCCCATCATGCCTTTCGATGATGCTGGTTTCACCAATGCGGACTTGTCACTGTATTCATGTTCTGTTGATGACCCAATTGATATAGCCGTTAACCAAACGTTCAAGGACAAGAGCCGGTGTCAGTATATTTTGAGGCAATTTGCAATCCGCAATAACTTTCAATACAAGGTGTTGTATTCCACAAAGAAGAAATTCGCCGTGGCATGTATAGAAGATAAGTGTGAATGGAGGGTGCACGCATCTAGGGTGAACAGTGCGGGAATATTCAAGATTAAGACCTACAAGTCCATACATGTGGAATGTCATGGATAAAGAGCGATCATCGGCAAGCAAGCAGTAAGCTGGCCAGTGAACTGGTTGTCAATCGCATTGAGCAGCGCATGGGGTTAAGGCTGAAGGACATAATATTCGTAATGCAAGAGAAGTATAATATTCTTATTAGCTATAGGAAGGCATGACACACTAAAGAGATTGCAATCGATCGCGTAATGGGGTCTTATGAAGACTCTTACAAAGAATTCCTGATGTACTTGCATGAGTTGAGGATGGCGAACCCGGGGACTTTAACTTCTCTACTTGTGAATCAACAGACGATGAGGTTTGAGAGATGTTTTGTTGTGCTCGGACAGTGTGTCAGAAGTTTTCAAACATCTCTATGAAGGGTCTTGGTCATTGATGGGACGCATTTAAAAGGTAAGTACAAGGGTGTTCTGTTTGTTGCTATGGCATTGGATGGTGACAATCATATCTTTCCAGTCGCTTTTGGTATCAGAGAATCAGAGAATAGCAGCAGTTGGAACTGGTTCCTTACATACCTCAGCGATTCATTAGGAAATTTACTTGGTCTTGTTATCATATCAGATTGTCATAAAAGTCTAATGAAAGAAGTTCCACAGGTCTTCTAGGCAGCAATCCATGGGTACTGCGCGTACCATATATATCGAAACTTGGTGGATATGTTCAAAGACAAGTTATTAGAAATCTACTACTGGCAGGCTGTAAAGACTTGTAGGAGGGCTCAGTTCGATAAATTAATGCATGATATCGAACTTGCCAACCCTTCGGTACATGTATGGCTGAGGAAAATAGGTTATGAAAAGTGGACATTTTCGTATTTTCCAGGAAAAAGATTCAATTTGGTAACTATAAACATAGTTGAGTGTGTTAACGCTCTATTCAAAGAAGCACGAGAATATCCGGTGACTATGCTAATAGAGATGGTCAGATTAAAAATTCAAGAGATGTTCTATAAAAAAATAGAATCAGCCTCATCATTCATTGGACCGTTGACACCGTGGATCGAGAAACAAATAAAGGATCTCATACCGAAGGCACGAGATGTTCATTGCCACGCAATTTCCCGAGATGAATACTATATTGTGGGAGACTACAATGATACCGTCAAACTCAATGAGCTTTCATGTACATGTCGCGAGTTTGAAGCAAAGGGTTTGCCTTGTTTTCATGTTCTTTCAGCATGTATAAACTACAATCTTCTTCATTACTCGTATTGCTCCTTGTTGTACACAGCGAGGAATTATCATATCACCTATGAAAATTCGGTGTACCCAGTACGGGACAAAAGTCAATGGGAAATCTCTCCTGCATTCAAGGAGTATTGTTCGAGAATCCGACCCCCGCTATAGATGAGGTCAGCTGGAAGACCAAAGAAGGCACGGATCCTTTCCCGTGGAGAGGAACAAACTACAAAAATATGCGGACGTTGCAAATAAATGGGTCATAATCGTCGGAACTGCAGATTTCCAATACCTTCAAAATAATGTAATTTGAAGTGCATTTTTTGTAATACGACTGTAAATGTTGTATATTGAATATATCTGTTGGTTTCTTTGAAATTGTTAGAGTATATTGAATTATGCTCATTCACTTCATGTTGTGAGGGCACTTCATGGTCATTTCAATGCATATCACGGTCATTCCTGCCTATTCCGTGTTGATTCACGGTCGTTTCGAGGCATTTCGCGGTCCAATCGCCTCACTTCATGGTCAGTTCCATGCATACCACGGTCATTCCCGCCTATTCCGTGTTGATTCATGGTCATTTCAACATATTTCGCGGTCATGCCTCTTCATTTCACGGTCATTCTTGCCTATTCCGTGGTTGATGTATGATCTAAAGGAACAACAAGCATGGTTACTGGTTATCGCGTAAACAAATCCGTGTTGATTCACAGTCATTTCCAGGCACTTCATGGTCACTCCCCTTCACGATTCACGGTCATTTGCATGCATTTCACGATTCACGGTCATTTCCAAGCATATCACTATCACGCCCCTTCACTTCACGGTCATTTGCAGGCATTTCATGGTCAATTCGCTTCAATTCATGATCATTTCCATGCATTTCACAGTCATTCCCAAACAATTTCGTCTTGATTCACAGTCATTTCCAGGCATCTCATGGTCACGCCCCTTCACTTCAAGGTCATTTGCATTGCATTTCTCCGTCAATTTGCTTCAATTCATGATCATTTCCATGCATTTCACGATCAATTCGCTTCAATTCATGATTCGCTTCAATCCATGATCATTCCCATGTATTTCACGGTCATCCCAAACAATTTCGTGCTGATTCACGGTCGTTTCGTGGCATTTCACGGTCATGGAAGGGTATTGAAGTCAGATGGAATTGAATGAGCCATTCTGCTTTTAGCAGCTCTCTCTTCATTTGCAAGAATATCCACCATCATTGTGGAATGATGCTTCTACCACATCAAAACTCTTTCCAGATCTAGTTTTGTACTGGGAGGATACTTCCAATACTAACTTCTTCGTATCTACAACATTGCATCTAGTCCCAGATATTTCAACATCACACGAGCTCAAAGAAGCACTTCTACTTCTTGCAGCTCCAGGTAATGCACCTCTTGAGTTTTCAATGAATTACCTGAAATAAGATATGGATAAACTTCAGGTAATACAAATCTCTCGATTGCTATTTGTAGAAACAATTGAGAGATTTGTAGAAACAAAATTGATGTAAAATCCATGCCTACTACAAAAACCAGTCATTGAGAATAAATACTCTTGAGATCGGATCCAGGTTCGAATTCATGCCTTTCAGACTGTAGTAAGAAACAGATAAGCACACACATCGCTTAAATTTACTTCGCACCACTTTTGTTGAAGGGCCGTCTAAAAAAAAGAGATTCATTTACAAACAACCATCTCAATTCCGGCAAAGCTTGTATAGTAGCTATTCCAGATTTGCTTGCAACATTTGTAGCCCCATTGACTATCCTTCCATCGCAAACCCCAAACAGTTGTGTAGTTATTGATACAAACATCTTCTTTATACTTGCTCCTTGGAAGATATCTCTTGCAAATACACCATACTATATTAGCTCCTCCATGAAAAGAAAAGAAAAAGGTTCCTCATATGTTGACCTATACCATCAATTTGCAAATAATTGAAAGAAATTTTCATTTTTATGCTGATATTAATTAAAAACTTATATCACAAAGTGTTTGGGGGGTATAATCAGTCTTAATCGAATGAATGGCCTGTGATAGGGTGGCATGGAGGAACAAGATTCATGTAGTTGACCCCAATTAATATGGGTAAGGCTCAGATGATGATGATGATAACACAATGTTTGAGAAGTGTCGAATGAACTTGGGAAGTAATTGTACTTGTGATTTAGGGTATTCTGCATATGGTTCAATGTGTAATAGAGTAACACTTTGATGATCTGGTACAATATGCCCAATTTGTAATCGTATTTTCTTCTTCACCAAATATCAGAAAAGATCTTTTTTATAGTAAATTATGTTGTAATATTCTAATTAATCAATGGGCGGTTCAATGTGGGGTATCGACTCAACCCTCCGTCACTCCAGCGATTTTTGAACTATCTCCCCATTTACAAAGAATTCAGCTACAGTTCAAAACAAAGTTCAAAAAACAGGGCATAGGAAATTCCATCAATCTCGGTGGGCCTTGATTATTAGAAATCTCACAGAAAAAATTGTGGATCTATGATTGAGCCCGTAAATGGTCTCATTTTCATTTCAAATCTGACAACTGACAAAAGTAACAATGATGCCTACATAAATGAATCCAGGGATTGAAATGGGCCTACTGGATGAGCTAGAGAGGTGAGTCACGTGCTTAAAACCACTATTAAAATATATGGGAGCGTTTATCACCATAGCCGTACATTTGGCCATTGAGTTACAAATCCACTCATCAGGCAAGTCACCACATATGAGAACAACAGGTAGCTCAATATGGCCATTGAGTTATGTCCCGGTTGCATATATCATCACCAGCATTATATCTTCTGTTGTAGGCAGAAGGATTATTATACAGCTAAAATGAACTTCATTTTCCATTTTAAAGCAATGAACACAATAAAGAACTTCATTATGTGAAGTGTAGAACATGAGGGAGAATTTTGATGTGCGTCCATTAGCATTCAAAGCAAAACATTGACTTTTAAGGTTGTTTCACTTTGCGAAGCTGGACTAAGGATATAAGAAACACAACATACATCCATAATCAATCTACTGACTAGAAAAATATAGTATGGTCTCAATAAAATCAGTTTCCCTGCTTACTGATATGTGTCTCCATTGTACAAATGTTGAGAGAACTTTAACTCGAGTTGATTAGCATTCAAAGGAAAATATTGCCTTTAAGGCTATTCCACTTTACCAAGATGGACTGAGAACATTAAAATCAGGGCTTACATGACGCATCCATAGAATTGTATGTTCTCTCCATATTGATCTGCAACCCATTAATAGATGGCATATAATCTTGCCAGTCCAACATGATGGGTTCCTTTTTCTGTGTTTGGCAAAAAAATAAAAAAATAAAAAGAAAAATAAAAAGAAAAGAAAATAAAAACATAAACAAAAACATAAAAAATAAAAAAACAAAACAAAAACCCAGATTAAAATGGAGTGTATATGCAATCAAGCCCATTCAGATAGTTCACTGAGCCTGGATGAAGGGTCGGGCTAAAAATCAGGCTATTTTTAAACTCGCGAGGGCCCTAGTGCAAAACAAGGGAGGGTGTTCCTACCCATATTCATTCCCCGTGATGTTGCCCCGCCAGAGTGTTCACCTCATGCATCTAGTGCATGGATTAGGATGTCACATCACATAGGTTCCACATTTGCCTGGTACCACCATAAGCTCGAGCACACCTCATAATACAAAGCTAAGGTGATATTGTCCGTGGTTACTACTACTTCTTAACCATAAGCTAGTGCAATCCTCGAATGCATTTTGTACCTCCTAGCAAACAGTAATAATATTGCAATAGTGGACTGTAATACTAGGAAAATTGACAATACTTTTGTCGTGTCCATTCAAAGTGACTAGGATATATCTTCCGAATGGATTGAATGGCATATAATAGATATGTTTGGGCCTCATGCTCTGCCTAAAATGCTTTAATGGTTGGGCTTTCCCACACTCATGATCTTCAGGTATTTTGTGAAGTTGAACAGGTGCACCTTATGGAAGGCTTAGATATGGTCCTACACCACACTGGACCCCACACACCGCATTCTAAAATAATCGCATTATAGAAATGTGTTGGGTAAGATATTTAGATGGGAGAAAAAGGAGGAGCTAAATACGTAGATGAGGGACGAAATCATTTGCAATGCCTGTTTTACACATCACATAATATACTTACTCAGGCCCTCCAGGCATATGCAATGTTGTCAATTTGAAATCCATTCCCTCCATCAGGTGTACATGAAAAAGATCACCTGGATAGAACAATGTGACTTGTGCCTAGAGCCATTAAGTTTGAGTGTTGTGGCCCCACTCTGGAGGCAGCAAGGGTAGAGCAATGCAAGAAACACAGCATATCATATGCCCAACAAATTGCTAGACCACATATTATAATCTATCACCCACACCCAGTAGCATGAATGGGGCACACCTACATAAACAGGGCATAGAGACCGTCCAAGCAGTGGAAAAGCAAGAGGCTGATGCTGGATGATGGTAGACCTATACTACCTGCAACTGCATTGTTTGCATTGATTGTGTGACAAAAGGATGGATTCATAACTTCTAATTCAAATATAACCTTGCTACTTATGTACCAATAGGTCCAAGGCATTGCCCTATTCGATTCTTTAGCATATTCCATCACCACTTGCACGTCATCACGGAAAAATGATTGTCTTACGAGAAGGCACCCACTGCATTGCAGTGATAGATAAATGCAATTCATCTACTAAATGCGTATGCTACTGAGACCCAATCCATTGCTTGGTCCAACTAACATTTTCACGTGCCCCCTGTGCGGTGTGGCCGCCTAGCTAGCTAGCCATCTCAAAAATCTCATACAGTTGAAAACCAAAATTATTATCATTCATTCATTGATTCACCATAGTCACAAATAAAATTACTACCCCAAGTTTGGGTAGTATGATCATCATCCAAAAAAAGAATAAGAAGCCCTTTAAGGGCATACAAAATCCAAAATAATTCAATTTACATAATTTTACAACTACGCATCAGGCTGGGGTGAAGGACCGGCACCATGTGGCACGGTGTCATCTCGTCTGCATGTGATCATCGACATCAGGTCATGCAGCTTCTTCTCCACTCGCTCGACGGCTTCTTTCGTAGCAACTGCGATCTTCTCGATCTGCGACAATCGTTGATCGTGCTGGTGAAGTTGTTCATCTTGCTGGCGAAGATGGTATATAAGCGATGTTCGACGGTCTCGGTGGCTAGCATGACGACGAGTATGTGGGACTGGTGAGAACGTCGGGTCACTGTGTTGGGGCCTCTCATCTCCAGTGTCTGCTGCCCCAATGTTCATCGCATCAGTCTCAGCTCCTTCAGCTTCAGTTTCGGCCATGGTATCACGTGGAGCGGAAGAGGAAGTTGGTGTGTCAATTCGCAGTCTCATTCTTTTGATGTTTGTTTTGTTAAATTTGCAAGGCTGTCGGGGACGGTCAGAGGTGGGAAGCAATCCCACATGTCGAGACAATAGACAGATAAGATGAGGGAATGGAATGTACATATCTCTAGAGGATTGGATTGCCACGGCCAGCTGATGCAACATGAGGGTGGGCAGATACAGTTTCACTTTTTGGTTGACGGCATAGAGAATCCCCAACATGAATGGGGTCAGATTAGACCTGTTGGTGCTCTTGGAATAGACGTTTGTGCAAAAAATTGCGTGAAGAATGCGGAATTGTGGAGACATGTGGGATGCATGCAGAGAGTTGCCCTCTGTCCAAGGAATGTCTTCGCCATTGCATACATGTTTTGTAATTTCTGAACGTACTTCAAGTAAGTCGAAGTTGTAGTCTGCAAAGCCTTGGGATTTACATGGAATTCCAATTAACTGACCGATAATGGCAGGAGTGATGTGAGTTGTGGTTTGGCCAATGGTGACATCTATTGCCGGGGGGTCAGATATGGGGGAATGACAGTAAGATAAAAACCTGTATATTTGTTCATTCCGTGTCACTCCGCCAAAGTCAAGCATATGAGACCAGTCAATGGCCTCGAGCATTGGTACAATCCCATATGGAGCTAGACAAGACCTATCAACTTGCCTTTCATAGTCCATCTTCCTTCCCAAAAACTTTTGATATACATCCTCAGGAGGTGGTGGCACATTAGGGATTAGAAGTTCAGGTGGTGGAATGTTTGTAGGTGGTGGAGAGACAGTTTGGGTTGCGGGCTAGGCACCTTTTCTCTTGACAACTGTTTTAGCACGTTTTGGCCAAGGATTGGATGATTCTCCCTGATGAACCGATTTACTCCTCTCTTTTCCCATGTAGATGAAAACCTGAAGAGGATATCCTGATAAAGGAAGTGGAAATCAAGGAGATTGAAGAAGTGGAGAGCAAGTAAGGATGAACAATGAACAGGAGAAGAAAATGGGGCAGAAATTATAGGGTTTTGAAAGATTGTCAAATAAAAACGAATTACAAACCTTAAAGTGCTCCACCAAAATGGCTCTAGTAACCGTGAACGATTTCTTCGAGAGGTTCCGTCGTAGAGGAAGAACAGAGGAAGATGAAAATGAAATGGAGGGAATGAAACGGAATGTCCGACGCTAAGTATAAATAACCTCACAACTTCGATATATCGAATCACACACGATACATCGACGTAGAAACCAACGGTCGAACAAACGGCTTATGCCCTTTCAAATATTTTTCCAATCGAGGGGACTTCAATATATACCGACAAGTAATTCGATAAATCGACTGAGTATCGATATTATCGATAATTCGTTAATGAGGAGCAGTTCGTCGCTGGACAATCGAGGAACATTTTTGATATATCTTTACTTCGATATATCGAACACTCGGCGATATAATCGATAATTGCAAAAAAAGGCAGTTCGACGCTGGACAGAGTCTGACCATTTCCGATACATCGAAATCTTCTCGATATATCGACAATAGATATATCGACATCTACTCGATTTATCGATAATTCAATTTAAAAAGCATTTTATCGCTGGACAGTGTGTGACCATTTGCGATCAATCGAAGGGTCGTCGATATATTAGTGGGTTGAAAGGATGACTTACCACGTTTATATCGATTAGATTTCGATATAATCGATAACTTACGATATGATTAATCGATTACAGTTCGATTATATCAAAGGTCGATATATCGTATTATATTCGATATATCGAAGTTTAATCTTTCCTTTTTTTTTCTAATGTTTTATATATATATATATATATATATATATATATATATTTGTTTTCATTTTTTAGATTAGCTTGTTAATACACGCCCATGTCGGTACACACTCCATGTTATCCAAGTTGTGTACACGCCCATGTCGGTACACACTCCATGTTGTATTCGATATATCGAAGTTGTGTTCATAGTGTGTTTGTTCAAGTCTCTTAAGTTACAATTGCATTCAGTGCTTTTGACTTGGGGCCAAAAATAAATGTTGCAGCAAATTGGTTGGCACTTCCTCATTATGAATATGCTTGCTAGGAAACGTCATTCATCATCATCATCATCATTTCACGGTCAGTTGCATGCACTTCGCGGTCAAATCGCTTCAAACCATGATCATTCCCATGCATTTCACGGTCATCCAAAACAATTCCGTGTTGATTCACGGTCGTTTCGAGGCATTTCGCGGTCAATTCCCTTCACTTCGCGGTCAATTGCAGGCACTTCGCGGTCAAATCGCTTCAAACCATGATCATTCCCATGCATTTCACGGTCATCCAAAACAATTCCGTGTTGATTCACGGTCGTTTCGAGGCATTTCGCGGTCAATTCCCTTCACTTCCCGGTCGGTTGCATGCACTTCGCGGTCAAATCGCTTCAAACCATGATCATTCCCATGCATTTCACGGTCATCCAAAACAATTCCGTGTTGATTCACGGTCGTTTTGAGGCATTTCGCGGTCAATTCCCTTCACTTCCCAGTCAGTTGCATGCACTTCGCGGTCAAATCGCTTCAAACCACGATCATTCCCATGCATTTCACGGTCATCCAAAACAATTTCGTGTTGATTCACGGTCGTTTCGAGGCATTTCACAGTCAATTCCCTTCACTTCGCGGTCAAATCGCTTCAAACCATGATCATTCCCATGCATTTCACGGTCATCCAAAACATTTCCGTGTTGATTCACGGTCGTTTCGAGGCATTTCGCGGTCAATTCCCTTCACTTCGCGGTCAGTTGCATGCACTTCACGGTCAAATCGCTTCAAACCATGATCATTCCCATGCATTTCACGGTCATCCAAAACAATTCCGTGTTGATTCACGGTCGTTTCGAGGCATTTCGCGGTCAATTCCCTTCACTTCACGGTCATTTGCATGCATTTCGCAGTCAAATCGCTTCAAACCATGATCATTCCCATGCATTTCACGGTCATCCAAAACAATTCCGTGTTGATTCACGGTCGTTTCGAGGCATTTCGCGGTCAATTCCCTTCACTTCACGGTCAGTTGCATGCACTTCGCGGTCAAATCGCTTCAAACCATGATCATTCCCATGCATTTCACGGTCATCCCAAACAATTCCGTGTTGATTCACGGTATAGTTGAAACTGTGGGGAACTCGTACAAATGATCTCTTTATATTGAGAATTCTATTTCTCTTCTTTATTTTATTAAAATCATTGGCATTATCTAAAAAATAATAAAATAAATAAAGTAAAACTAAAAAATAATGTGACGTGAAGGCCATGACCGTGAAATAAGCCGAAAGGACCGTGAATCAAGACGGAATAGGCGGGAATGACCGTGATATGCATGGAAATACCGTAAAGTGAAGCGATTGGACAGCGAAATGCTCGAAAATGAATGAAACGAACTAATTTTGTACCATATTATTCATTGTATGAATGATACAAATTCATTTTGGATATAATTGTACTGGTTTTGTCTAACAAAGCATGGTCTTGGTCCATATAAAGTGGAAAGTGGAAAACCCTCATGTATGGTTATTATTATTTAAATTTCTGAATTTTTCCTGATTCTCTTGAATTTCACAAAGTTTTTCGTATTTTGAATCGATATCGACGATCTCGATACAGTGTGTTTACAGTGAAAGGCAGTGGCTGATATCTTGCAATATTGTGGGTTAGGAGAAGTATCGAAAAAAGTGCAGTCATTAGTGAATCCAAGGTAATTTAATGATGGTGAAAGTAAACCTTCGAGGTTCAATGCAAAAAATATAAAAGAAAAAGGTTCCACACAACTCCATCTGTAAGAAATGCCATGCCTAGGGACACCTTTTATGATACATCACCACAAAAGGTCTCCTCAAATAATTTCGAACCATCAACATGTTTGCGTGTGTAATCTGAATTTCAACCGAAACTTTACATTAACAGCCAAAAGTGCATCTCATTGCTTATGCAATCCAAATACTATTGCAAGTTAGGTTAAGGTTGTAAATATTATTGATTGTTACCATGGTCATCTCCATTAAGCCCTTACATAAAGCCCATACCACTATTAGAAGCTGGACATGTTCTGAAACTTATCGATATATCGAACTCTAGTCGATATATCGAATACTAGTCGATATATCGATACTTAGATATATCAAGATGTACTCGATTATATTAATAATACAATTTAAAAAGCATTATGTCGCTGGACAGTGTGTGAACATTTTCGATCAATCGAACATGAGTCGATATATCGGTCGGTTGTAAGGATGACTTACTAATATTATATCGACTACATTTTGATATAATCGACAACTTACTATATAATTAATCGATTAGGTTTCGATTATATCGAATAGTTTCGATATATCGTGTTATATTCGATATATCGAAGTGTAATTTTTTTATTTTTTTTCCTAATGTGTTTTTTAAATATATATTTTTTTGGTTTGCCTTTTTAGGTTAGCTTGTTAGTACACGCCCGTGTTGGTACATACTCCATGTTATCCAAGTTGTGTTTATAGTGTGCTTCTTCTGGTTTCTTAAGTTGCACGGTAATTTGCATGCACTTCGCGGTCAAATCGCTTCAAACCATGATCATTCCCATGCATTTCACGGTCATCCAAAACAATTCCGTGTTGATTCACGGTCGTTTCGAGGCATTTCGCGGTCAATTCCCTTCACTTCGCGGTCAGTTGCAGGCACTTCGCGGTCAAATCGCTTCAAACCATGATCATTCCCATGCATTTCACGGTCATCCAAAACAATTCCGTGTTGATTCACGGTCGTTTCGAGACATTTCGCGGTCAATTCCCTTCACTTCGCGGTCAAGTGCAGGCACCTCGCGGTCAAATCACTTCAAACCATGTTCAGTCCCATGCACTTCACAGTCATCCAAAACAATTCCGTGTTGATTCACGGTCGTTTTGAGGCATTTAGCGGTCAATTCCCTTCACTTCGCCGTCAAATCGCTTCAAAACATGATCATTGCCATGCATTTCGCGGTCATCCCAAACAATTCCGTGTTGATTCACGGTCGTTTCGAGGCATTTTTATACATTTTTGTAGTATAAATTAGCACAGAACCCTCTTATATCTTTACTATTTTGAACTAAATGAAGGGCACAGATAACCTGATCTGTTCTTTATGTATAGATTTGTTTAATTGTGTGAGTGTACAATAAACGTCTCTTCATAAAATAATAAAATAAATAAAGTAAAAATAAAAATTGATGTGACGTGAAGGGCATGACCGTGAAATAAGACGAAAGGACCGTGAATCAAGATGGAATAGGAGGGAATGACCGTGAATGAACATGGAATAGGCGGGAAATAACCGTGAAGAAAAGATATCATTTACTGCAAAATGTTGTCTTCACTATTCATAACGAAAACAATATTACAAATACATCATTTCCTTCAAATTTATGACAAAATATACAACACATCATTTACATCCTTTCACCATGAATGTTTTACCGTACATCATTTACAACAGTTTACAACATTTCACAAAATTTTCCGATTCCTCTCAAGCCTAAGACAAATATATCATATTTTAAACTCACTAAGGCAATCATAGGCTATTGACTCCCTAAAGCTGGAAGTGAATGGCTACAAGTCTCTCCCTATCAAAATGTGGTCGCTGCACAAAATGTCGATATATTTCATGACAAAAATACCACAGTCATATCTGTTCGTCTGCTTTGGTATAAAGGTATCTTCTCTGACCGTTCAAGCATTTCCTTCCAGCGCAACCCTATCTCTAATGGCGTAAAATAATATAGGCAAGGCCTCCTTCATCAGATCAATATGTTGCCTGTATCGATTGAGTGCCCTTGAGTATAAACTGTCAAGTATAATGATTTCTCGGTCTTGAGGGTGGATGACCATCAGGTACCAATGACTGTTGGCGTGATTGGCTAGTACATATACCTGTCCATGTTTAGCAAGATAAGATATCAATATCCAGAAATTTTAGATTTGGGTATACCTAGCATTGATAACTTGTAACGACACCATTACCTCTTCATGTTGCCACATGGCCTTTTGCCCCTCATGCGGCTTGACAATGCTGATCGGAGAGAGTTTTTCTAGCCCTTCAAATAATAAACGTGAATCGTCACTGCCAACATCCCGATATATTCGCAATGTCGACATTTGCATGCCGATACATGGCTATTACAAACAACATAGTAAATTAGAACATATATCATATAATGGAATAGCATATTAACGATGATCCAAATCATATAGTCACCAGGAAATATGTGGGACAGAACTTGCAGTCCTTTGTATATAATAGAGGAAATGATCGGTGTCTTCTCTCCAAGAAATCGACGTACTTGTCAATAGCCTAATCAATAAAGAAGGAAAATTAACCTATATACTCTTTTATATACAAATTCTGAAAATAACCATGTATGTATGTGTGTGATTTTCTTACCACGCTGTCAACCCAAGCATTCTTCTCCCAAATGGTCTTGAACCATCGAAATTCAGGTGATTCTTTGTTTGCGTTGGCCCAGCATCATAGAGTTCGTCCTACGATATTACCCTAAGTGGATCGATCATGGCCTGAAGGGGTATCGGAGAAGTCGGAAATTCTCTCTGTTTCTCATCGTTGGCGGCGTTGCTTGGAGTGGTTTGCACGGCAGAGATAGAAATGAATGGAGAACACTTGTAGACAGACGGCTTCAGCACCCTCTTAGGTCTCCTCCTATATATTGGAATGTCTTCCTTTAGACTTGTCTATGGGAAGGCTTGTCACTTGCCTGTGGAGTTGGAACATAAAGCATACTGGGCGATCAAAAATCTTAATTTCAATTTGGACAACGCTGGCTCGCTACGCAAACTTCAATTGAATGAACTTGAGGAAATCCGGAATGATGCGTATGATAATTCGAGAATTTACAAGGACAAGATGAAAGTATTTCATGACTAACACATTTTGCGAAAATCATTCACGCCTGGTCAGAAGGTCCTTTTGTACAATTCTCGATTACATCTCTTTCCGGGTAAGCTTCGATCTCGTTGGACCGGCCCTTATATTGTGGTCACTGTTTTTCCGCATGGGGCCATTGAGATAAGAGATCCCGACAATGGCAAGGAGTTTAAAGTCAATGGACAACGAGTGAAACCATTTGTCGAGAAATTTGATTCAGAGGACATGTCCATGCCCCTGACTGCTCCTGTTTATCAGGATTGATCTCCTAGTCTGATGGAGGTACAGGTAAGTTTATCGCTTTCATAGGACTAGGGTAGCTACTTTATTTGTCTGGCTGAAGACGGTAAACTTAGCGCTCCTGGGAGGCAGCCTAGCTCTTCATTTCATTTCGTTTATATCATTAGTTAGTTCAATGTTTGTGGGTAACATTACTGCAAACCCTCACGAGACTACAACTCGTCCACTAGGGGCAACCTAGGGGTTTAAAGGCTTGTTGCATACGCTAAATGCAATCGAGAGCACCTACGAAAGTGGTGTAGGTAGGATTTCATTTTTGTTATTTTTATTTTATTTTTGTTGGTTTCTCTCTTGTGCTGACCCGCTCTTACGTAGATATCTTTGGAAAGCCTCTTGATTCTTTCGTCCAGGTACTATCTTTCCATCACTCCTATTTTTCCGTTGTCTCATGTGCATTGCATGTCTATTTCTTTTTACATTGAGGACAATGTAGATTTTTGGTTGGGGGTGGGAGATTAGGTTTCCTAATCAGTGTTTTCTTGGTCTTGAGCAAAAGTTGTGAAAATTTTTAATTTTTCAGGATTTCTGATGAAGTCGAAGTGATTTTGACAGGCCATCTAGGGCACTTAGAAGTTCAAGATGCATGATGTTGATACTTCATAACTCTTGGATTTAGTTATCTATTAAATTTCACAGCTAAGTTTGAAGTGTTAATCCATTATTAGAATTTGTAAAC
The DNA here is from genome assembly GCF_029962835.1 of Magnolia sinica. Classification (NCBI taxonomy): domain Eukaryota; kingdom Viridiplantae; phylum Streptophyta; class Magnoliopsida; order Magnoliales; family Magnoliaceae; genus Magnolia; species Magnolia sinica. The sequence goes on from NC_080582.1 coordinate 15,578,688, forward strand.
ATTGATTGAGTCATGAATGCGCAGGACACATCTCGCTTGCATATTAAGGTTTCAGTTCGATATTAAAGGATTAACTTGGTAATCACTAAACATGAAAGGAACCAACTTGAGAAATCGAATGGATTGGGCGAACAGTCTTTACCATAGGTTTGCTCCCTATAGGTGAGGATTCGATTCCCCATGAATGATATGTGAAAAAGTTGGGTGTACAGTCTTTACCTTAGGTTTGCTCCCTATAGGTGAGGATCTGATCCCTTTTTTGGGCGTTACTTCTAATGAGAAAAATCAAAAGCTGAAGGAATGAAAAGAAGATCTGTGAGGCAAGTTTTGGTTATCATGAATCTTTTTATTGGTTACCAATGATACCCTTAAATAGAGAAGTGAATTTTAATGTTGATAATTCGAGATTAGACTATGCATCCATGGAATTTAATGTTTAGAATTTTTCTAATTGATGGACTAATATTTTGAACTTAATTATGAAGTTACCGTGTGCTTAATTCTAGGAGAGAAAGTAATGCCAACATTCATGAATCTTAGAATTCGAGTATCTGAATTGTTTTGCATAAATCTCTTGAGTTTGTAGAAAGTGTCCTGTAATTCTCAATTTATTTTTCTCATACCTTGCTCGGGACTAGCAAGATGCTGGTTGGGGGTTGTGTTGAGGGTCAAATATTGCATATTAGACCCCAATTATTGCTTGGATTTATGAACATGATACCTTTTAACGGCCCACTTTAATCATGTTTGGGATGCAGAGTATATTTACGAGCGTGGACTGAAAAGAGAGCTTAAAGCATGGATTTAATGCTCTGATGACACTAAAGGCAAGGGACGGACTCCAGGGGACCAAGATCGACAGATTTGCACGCCAGGGATCCAAGAAAATGGAGAAATTGAAGCTCAAGTGGCCTGAAAAGTGTCCAGAATGCAAGATCATAGGGTTCCCACCATCTGATCAGTTTGAAACTCCGTACGTGGCCTGAGGACCAAAAAATAACCGTACACGTCAAATTTTAGCCATTGGATCCCTCTGTAAGTGGCCCAATGGACAGATCAGCCCACAATTTACTGATCTGGGGCCCACCTGATCACTGGATACACCTCATCCTTGGACTCAACGGCTTAAATTAAAAGAGGAAGAAGATGGACGGTGCAGATTTCTCGCAAACATCATATGTGGATCCCATATGAGTCGGAGGTGCACAGTACATAAGTGCACCAGCCGTGCACCCGTGCACTTAGCGTAACGCTGCCCGACCGTCGGTTCTGCTTGTGGGCCCCACACATCATGCATAGCATCAATCGAGATCGTCCATTGTGTGCGTAGGTGGGGTATTTACCTCACCAAGGCGGCCTTTTGAGACCATGTAAAATATTGCAGAATCCTAACTGTTAAAGGCATGATGAACGGCGGAGTAGAAGGTATAGAGGGCCACAGAGAATTTGGTCCAAAAATAGTGCTTCCCACTTGGTTTTTCGAGTAGAACGCAGTGGACGGCTTGGATTTAAAAAAAAAACAGTGAAGTGGGCCTCACCATCGTCACAGCGTCAATGACGCTACTTTGTTTTGCGTCCGCAAAAACCGGCCGCAGTGGGCCACTGAGCGATCAAGGGGATGACCGAATTGATGATCTGATCCGTCCAGAGGATGCCAAGGGGGGTCCTGATCCCGTTCATGAAGCCAAATCAGAAGTCTGGGCCATCATTCCGCCACAATTCCGAGCCGACGCAAGTCGGTTTTCAAGTTTTGCTGCACCAAAACAGGGACGTGCGTTCCTGGCTGCGTAAGGAGTGTCTCCGCAACCTATTTCCGGTAGGATTCTACAGCAGCTCTCGGAGGACAGCTCTATAAGGAGGGAGAAAAGAAAGAGAAGAGGGGGTGCTCGGTTTTGAGTTTTTTTTTGGGGGCAGGGACGTGAGGAGAAAGAGAGAAAGAGGGCTGAACGTGGAGCTGAAGAAGGAAAGACCGGAACGTGAGGGCTAGACGTGGCTTGGCTGCTGCTGCACGTCAGGGAGAGAGAAAGAGAAACAGAGAAAGGGAGCTTGGTTGGAAGGACGGGAGAAAGGAAAAGAAGAGCTGGAACGTGATAGTGAGATCCAGTTTTTATGTTCCTTATTTTCTTTTCCTTTTATTCCTTTGATTATTTTTCTGTGATTCTAGCATGATCATGCTAGGCTAAACCTCTTAGCTAGGGCTAAGAGGTGAAGCCTGTAACAAGATGGGAGACACTATTTCATGCATTTAATTTAACTTTCTGAACTGAACTTGGTTTTAAGTTAATTATTAAAGGAATATTTTCTCTCAGTCTTTAATGATCTGTTGTGACTGAAATTACAATGAGTTTGCAATGACTTTAAATATTTCTTTTTCCCTTTTTTTTTTATGTTATGAAGTCAGGAAGCCCTGTTGTTCATCATTGTTCCATGGGCATGGTCGAATGGCGGTATCCTTCCTAACTTTTATGCATTGATGATTGGTTGGTAATTAGTTTAATTCTGTTGTTTGCTCTGTCTCCTGGGCATGGTTTGATGATGGAATCCATTCTAATTCATATACCTTTCATCTCTTGAAAACCAGATCAAGTAAGTTCAGTTTGAATCCCATAATCCTTGATGCAGGCATAAGATCTCCCTGATCACTACAAGTGGATCCTCTGAATCCCTAGTTTCCTTTCTCTGAATTCCTAAAAGTTTTAGATAATTATTCCACAAATATTTCTTAAATTCTATTTGGTTTAGATCACATCTTAGTTTGGTTCTAGTTCTACTTGGTTTCAGATAACGTACAGGTATCAGTCCCTGTGGATTCGACCTCGGTCTTACCGAGTTTATTACTACATCACAACCCTATACTTGGGGAGTGAACAATCTATAAAAATTATTTCTTAACATGGTATTAAGAATCAGAAAAACTCAAATATATATAGGAAGGGAAATCTCGTCTTAGAGACCCATGCCCACCCTGTATATATATTTGAAATCCTACTGCCATAAAATCAGTCTGACTTGTGATTCAAATGGGCCACACCAGAAGAAGCAATTGAAGAGAGACGTCCATCATTGATTTTTTTTATAGGGCCCACCATGATGATTATGTGAAATCTACTTAAAACTGATGCCATGAGAAAAAAAATTAGGCTTTAGGCCTAAAATTTAGGACAATCCGTCATTCAGGTGGGCCACAGTGAGGAAAATAGTTTGGAGGGTAGGCATCAGTATGTTTATTGTTTTCAATCATATGGTCTACCTAAATGGCGTATAGAGCTGGTCCTTGAGACCTATGTTTAAAATTAATTCACAAAACTGGTGATCAAAATTGAATTTGAGAAACATATTCTGATAGGGCACATTTGACTACCTCAACCGGGCAGGATTTCATGGGGCTTTCAGTTCTATGGTAAATGCATGTGACAGTAAATTAGAATTTTCACTCTCTAGCCTAACACCAAATGACTGTTTCGGTAAACATGAACAATCAAAAGGATGATCTTGGAATATCATGCACTTTCAATGATTTTCGGATAAAAACTCTAAATATTTATTAATTTATAACAAAAATTTTATTTTTAGAAAGATTTCCCCAATAACATCCTCAGAAATTCGATAGCCAAAAAATTATTAAAAAAATGAGATTTATCACTACAAAGACTTATAAATGGTCAACGGCCAATCTTACATGCACCAAAAAGATGATGGTGACCATATGCCATCCAAAATGAGGATTGCAATGGCAAGGATGCAGATTGCCTGTGAAAGCCAATGAGAAGCTAGATGGGGGCACCATAATCTTTGTCAGAAATCCCCTGTTCATATGTTTTTTTATGGAACATGCTAGAACAAGGGCCAAAAAATAATGCATATCCAAAACTAAAGTGGGCCATTCAACATAGGCTTAAACTTGCATTGTTGAAACATTTGTGGGGTGACAAAAGTTTTGGATTAGGCTAAATTTTGTGTTCTCCATTCGTCTAAGTAGGAATGACCATATGAACAATATGGATGGCATATAAACATTCTTGTGGACGTAAGGAAGGTTTTATTAGTAAGCATTTACCTACCTATCTTTTCTTGTCATATGGCTCACTTGAGATTTGGATTTGCGTTGTGTTTGGGCCCAGGTAGCAAAACAGGTGGAATTCACACATATCATGGTGGGCCCTACTTATGTTCCAATGGTAATAGGTAGAAGTTACTTTCATCAAATTGTCGGTGACCCCTGTGCCTAATGCTATGTGAGGCTCACAGAGATTTCCGTGACAAATTCATTTCATCCATTTGTTTTGACAGGCCAAAGTATGGCAGGATTCCAAAAATGAAGTAGATTCAAAAATCAGATGGGCTACACCAGCAAAACATTGAGAACAACAAAGCCTGTCATTGAAACCTTCCTAGGGCTGACCATGATTTTTATATGCCATCTAAGCCGTTCATATAATTCTTACCACTCAAATAAACCGTGGGAACAAATATCAACTTGATATAAAATTTCTACCACCTGTGGGCGTTCAATCTCCACTGTTTTGTATGGTATGACCCACATGACTTTTGGATCTGCCTAATTTTCAGACTCTTGTCCTATTGTGGTCTTTTGAAATAGATGGATAGAGTGGATTTGTAATGGACATCTCTATGAGCCCGTACACCTCTGGCCGTGAAAGGAACATTCCTTTGAATTTTAGGGCCTGTTTGTTGTATGGAATTAACTGGAATTAAGTCGGATGGAATTACTTTAGTGTAATGATTACCCACTATTAGGGTTTGTCTTGAAATCCCTCATTTTAAAGGATACTGTATTCCATAGTATGTCAAAACAACCATGGAAGCAATGAAAACCACTACCTCATGAAGCACACTGTTTCGAGAAATCACACCCAAACATATATTTTTGGTCTCGTGTTTACGGCAACAAGTGTTGTGGACCCTGCAGTGACGTATATGTTATATTTGTATCAGCCATTCGTTTTGCTTGCGAGGTCATTTTATGGTGAGGGCCCAAAACTAAGGCAGATCCAAAGCTTACATGAACCACATCGTGGAAAGCGGTGAGGAGAATGATGCCCACCGTTGAAACCTTCATAGGGTCCACCATGATGTTCATCTGCCATCTAACCCTATTCATAAGGTCACACAAACCTGAATGAAGGGAAAACACAAATATCAGCCTGATCCAAAAACTTGTTTAGCTATCAAGAAATTTTCAATGATTAGCCTTCGATCCCCATTAATTTATGTGGTGTGGCCCGTTTGAGCTTTGGATTTACCTGATTTTTGTGATTATGCCTAAAATGATATCAAAAAATGGATGGATGGTGTGGATATAGCCCATACATCATAGTGGAACCCACATAACTTGCTAACATCAACCATGCCTTTTGCTGGGTGGGACGGACTGTGTAGATCCAGCATTCCACATGGATTTAGAACATCTCTTACTGCACATTTTTTAAAACCATAGAAATCCCGCATGGGACCAAATGCAATTCCATCCCACTTAATTCCAACCTTCCCATCCTCCCCAAAGCCCAAATGAAATTTTCACTTAACAAATGCAATTCCATCCCTCTTAATCCCATCTAATACCATACACCAAACAACCCCTTAATATATGCACCACAACCCCTAATCTTATAGGATTGTTGTTTATATTCGATGTGAATGAAAACTGGTTGAGTTCCCTATTGGTTTCTCAACTTAGTTGGTGGATGTGGAGCCCATGGTTAGTCCATCCAAGCTATTGATCTGTCATCTGCTATCATGGATGTACCATTCCTGATATATCCTCTCAATTGGTCAACTCTAGCCTTCCCTGTTCTTAGCATGTTAATATATGGTTAAAAGAAATGAATGAACAAACCACATTCATTGGAGGAAAGGCCAAAGACTTAATGGCTACAATCTTTCAATTTGGGAAATCTTGGGGGAATCGTCCATCCATGATGGGAGCCAACAGATCAATAGCTTGGATTCATCAACTATGAACCCCACACAACTATTTCCAAACAGGGAACTCGGAGTGCCCAAATTGCTTTTGACCATGAAAGAGACTCCTCTCTTTTATAGGACAGCCCTTTCCCTCTCATAGAAGCAAGCATTTCCCTTACTCTTTTCATTTCCCTTTCATGCAAGCACCCACTTCTTCATCACACTTGCCTTCACATCTACCTCTGGGACACTTATATAAACACATGCAGTATAAAGCTTTCGGGCTTACTGCACCACTTGATGCCTTGATAGTTTATTTGAGTCGTTACTGGAGAGTCGCTGAGGAGCCAAATTTCAGGTATGCATATCTATTGAAATTTCCCTCTTTTCTAATGTCAAGATATTTTCTATCATGGCGTGTGAATTTCCGCCGAGCATTCTTTGGAAGGTGTTCAAGTAGGATGAGTTGTACACGTTTGAGGCAAGATCGTGAGCTGACCCATTTGATTGTCAAAACTAATTACCTATAGGCACCTGCATTGCTCCTCATGTATAGGACATTTTAAGCCACTGGATGCATTAAATATTCTTTAACTTTTTTCCTTCATTCACACCCATTCAGTGCATCCAATGGTTGAAAACACCTTGTACAACGAGGTATGGTGCAGCCCCCTATTGGTGATCAGTCCCCTTTGATAAGTATGTCTGAGTTTCAACCCTGGATCCATTCCACCAGTGTATGGGTTGGATCTGGGTCGGTTCGAAGTCCAATAAGTTTAAGTGTGAAAGAAAAGTTTGAATATAAGTAGAATTTAGGTTTGTTAAAGTATTGGGATAATTCTATTAAAATGGAATGTTTTCATATATGTTAAGAAGAGTATGGGATGAGATCTCTCTAAATTCCTACAAATCTCATATCTCTTCTATATATTTCATAAATTGTTAGTAAAATAAAGATAATTTTACCAAATATTAACTGTTACCTTAAATTAATTTTCTCTCACTTTTCTCACTTTAAAGTATGTTTTTTTACTAAAATTATGAAACTGCCCATCAATTATTGCAGTTACTTAAAGAAGAATTAAATAAGTACCAAAATATAGAAATTATTAATAAGGTGTTATTATAAAAGAAAGTGACTTTTATCTCAAAATTCCTTTTAAAAAAAATAATTTTCCTGTAAAATACCTTTAAAATTTATATTTATCAAATAATGTTTCCTACTATACAGTGAAGATTAAAAAACGTTTCTACCCATACTCGTTCATCCTCCCCCGCTGACACCGGTTACAACCGAATCTTGCCAGCCAAAACTTGTAGGCTGCATGGGGTGGGACCAGCTACCAAAATCCACTCCGACCATCTAGTGCGTGACCCATTTTTAAGGGAAGTACTCAAAGCTCAGTTCAATCTGTGATTCAAGCAGACCACTCTATTGAAAAGAGTGTATAGGGTGATGTGTATACTCTAAACTCTTTCTTTTGGTGTGGCCCATATGAATAATAGATTGTCATGATTTTCGGTAGCTGGGCCTAAATTACTTTTTGGCAACTAATAGCTCGGGTGGATGTCACATGATAATTATGGTGTGCCTTGTAAGAACTCAATGAATGACATCTATCTCCCAACGGTTTCCTTTACTGTGTCCTATCTGAATGACAAGTCAGCTTGATTTTTAAGATTCATGTCCAATGTGGAATTATACATCTAATGGTCGGAATGGATTTCGGGTACACAATGTAGTTCTGCTTGGGTAGGTGTCCCATAGTTTTTTTTTAATTTTTTAACATAGAGCAACCGATTGCTTGCAGCACCGACTGTAGGGATATCGGTACGGCACCACGTGGCCAAGCTCTTTGAGCCCACTATGCTGTATGCATTTTATCCATGCTGTCTATTCATTTTTCTAACTCATTTCAGGGCAGGAGCCCGAAAATGTTACAGATCTCAAGCTCTAGACTAGACGGTAAAAAAAATATATAACGGAAATTGAATGCTTACCATTGAAAACTTCCTAGGTGTGCGTTTTTACCTTCGTCAAGGTGTATGTGATCTTATGAACTGGTGTTGGACGGCAAATAAAACTTCGACTGTGGGTGTTTAAGTACTCCCACTATTTTCAGTGGCCTTAGGAAGGTTTCAACGGTGGGCATTCAACTCCCACTGTTTTCCATGGCATCCTTCATTTGAATTTTGAATCTTCATCGTTTTTAGGTCATGCCTTAAATTGAGTTAGCAAAACTGATGAATAGTGTAGATAAAACACATGCATTATGGCTTAGCTCACATGGCGGCAGAGTCGGCTTTGGAAAATCTCATCAAATAACTGGAGTGGGACACCCAGCCATTATTTACAGGGCCACCGTATGTGTGTGTGAAATCCATTCTTACCATTAGATATTTTATCACACATTAGTCGAAATCAGGTTAACATGTAATTTAGATGGGCCACAACAAAGAAAAGAATTGGGAGAGACATCCACTTGAATTTCTACATAGCACCACCCATGTGATTATGTGAAATCCTCTCGGATCATAACATGTCATAAAGTCCAAAATTTTAGAAAATTGGTGATTTAGGTGAGCTACACTGAGGGATGTAGTTTGAAGGGTGGGCATTTCCCTGTACACTTTTTCTAATTAAACGGTGCCGGTCGTCCCACTTGAATAATGGATGAGGTTAGTTTTTAAGACAAATTCTTAAAATTTAGTTACACTAGTGGTGATCAATTTAGATTTAAGAAACACATTACGTTGGGACCATACAGTCCTGTTTTCCTCATCCCAGTTACCTTCCACCTTATAAGGGTAAATAAGGGTAAGTTGGGACCATAAACTCTGCTGTTTTGTGTGAGCTGTGGCTCACATGAGTTTTGGATCTTCCTTGCTTTTATACGTAGTCCAAGTGTTGTCTAGTAAAAGTGATGAACAGAGGGGGTTTGCTACCTATGGGCTATGGTGTAGCTCACCTGAATTGTTGACCGGACTAATTGTTTTTCTCATAACGTGGCCCATCGAAAGGTTGAAGGCTTGAGCACCTCATGGGCTTAGAACAGCAGGCCAAAGCTTTAGCCCAAAATTTTTGTTGAGGCCAGGCCCATCCTGGCCCAGCCCAAAATTTATAAAATCCCCATTTCCCACTCGAATTTCGTAATGTATCCATTGATCAAGTGGGCCACACATGACAAAGAAGTAGGCAAATCGATGGTCTACATTCAACATGCATGGGTTGCCTAATCAAGTGATGGTTCGGCCTAAAATTGATCTGAGTGCGTTGCACAAACATCGTCCAAGGGAAAGGAATTCGAATTTTGCAGGAGAAATCCAGCATTAGGAAATGGCAGCTTCTAGGGATGATGATGATCAATGGCTCAAAGGAGGAGAACAGGTTTTGAGTGCTCTGTCTCAACGCATGAGGCATCAGATATGAAATTGCGTGAGAGATGACAAGATTTCAGTGCTCTCATTATGGGGACAGCAAGGAGTGGAAATGGAGGAATTCAGAGAATCTAGCCATCTGTTTGAAGTAATCATACGAGTAAGAGCACCAGGTATGGAGAGTCTTACAAAGAAGATGCAGGCGAGATTCCAAGCGGAATTGGTCCATTTGCAGGACAAGCTGACAAGAAGAAAACCGGTTGATGTAGGTACTTGGCATTTCATTGAGCCTGAACGGCAATTAGAGGTTTTAAAGATGTTTGATGCAAAGAGGAGAAGGAATCGGTTGATGGAGGTGCAGATGGGAATTCAGTAGGCATTGGAGATCCCAGAGTCGATACAATTCTCCACAGCTCCCAAGCGCATCAAGGATTACTTAAACGGCCAAAGGTTCATCCTCATCTTGGAAGATGTTTGGGAAAGCTTTGACTTGCAAGAGATGGGAATTCCAGTCACAGCCCCTGCCACCACCAGTGCCATCAAAATCATGATGACGACTCAATCCCATGAAGTTTGTTCTGAAATGAGAGGGCAGCATCTAGTCATGTAACATCCCTTTCAAAGAATGGTGTCCCATCAACTAAGTGATTCTTCTCTGCTTAACCTACCTCTGCTTACTAAGTTATTATTCTCTTGAACTATTGTATTTCTCTTTTATTTCTGTTCCAATGTGGAAGAAAGAATTGGGTGTTCCACTAGACTTAAATGATTTAGTCTTATTGGCTTCGAATTATGAATTTCACTAAGAAATTGGATGTGTTGCTCTTTTGCATGTATTTCAGAAAATAAAATTCACAGTGGGCACTATGAAGTAAATATTTGTTGAAAACTTCGTAGTACCATATTTGTTTGGCAAATCATGTTTGCAACAGTAAGCAGGATTCAATTTTTTGATTTTATCTTTCATTTTCTTGTTAGGCTGGGTTCACCTGTCTTTCATCTTGGATGATTTTTGTTATGGTTCTTGCTATTTTGTATGAATTTGTTGGGTTTTCCTGGTTTCATTTGTGGTCCCCTACATGTAATTTTCAATCATATCAATGAAATTATAGATGGTCTCTGCCCAACCCATGGATTAGGATGAAACTTGGGCCAGGATCATTCCAATCCCAACTGGTCCAACCCAATTGTTCCATGGTGGGGATCTTTAATTGTTTATCAACACTCTTAATCATGTTTATCCAATCCAGATAAACAGGTCCTGTTGGATAAATGTTTGGGTTGCCGATTCTGGGGTGAAACTGTGACGTAGGGATGAACGTGATGAGGATAACTACTCCGAATCCACGGAGCTTCTTTGGACTCCTCACAGAGACTTCTCGAATCCACGAGAAAAGAAAGCAGAAAATAGAAATAAATTCTAATAAATTCGAAATTGATTAATTCCTGAATAAAAACGAGTTCACAACCCTTTAAATAGGGGTACCAAGCAATGGGAAAGAAATTAGAATCAAACTACAACTCAAACTCTTAGAATCCGCGACTTACTATAAATAGTAAACTTACTATTTATAGACGGTCGTGATGTCTACTAGTGCGCAAGGTTTTCGGCCAAAAATAGTAAGTGTCCTATTTGGCTTCACCAAACCGTTCTCCTAATTATTCTAAGCTCTTTTCACATTGGGCGCAACTCCTAAAGCCCGACGGATGAAGAGTTATAATCAAACTAAAACTTACTATTTATAGTAAAAACGAAATTAAAACGGGGAAACAACCATTCATCCAGGGGTTTTTCGCAATTCCGGGCTGCGCAACCCGGCATAGCGGGGTTGGTTGGCTTCAGTAGCTCGTTCTACCCCAAAATCATATATTTTACGTCAGATAACTCATTCCGGATTGCAAGATACGCCCGATTTAAGGTTCGATGGTCTGGATCACTTCTGTCGTCGACCGGGCCTTTTCTAATCCATCTTGGCCATGTAACTATCTGCGACCCACTCTACATCAGTTATAGGGTTATTTAATGATCAATTTTCAATCCTAACCAGTGAGCTATGGAATTGAGCTTTGGTAGGCTCACTAGCCAAATACTCACCCCACCAAAGGACTCTTATACTGAGCTTGGAGATCTCTAGTGTTCTGGAAAATTCTACTACAAATACATTGTGATGTTACAAACCAATGATCTACTATTCTGAGTATAATGAATTATGTTATAACAGATCATTTTGTTTTCTAACTTCTTGCCTGGACCACAATGAGTCATCCAAATAGGCCCATTGTATTTTTTTTTTCTATTTTTGGTAATCGTTTGATGTAGAGATCTCACAATTTAATCAGCCAATTAGACAAAATTTCAAATGAAGTTCATTGTTCATCAATTAGATGTGTCTCCATCACACATTTATGTACAACCTTAGACATTCATACGGTGGCCCCCATGGACGAACGCCCTTTCATCCCCAAGAATCAAGCTGGTCCATTTATCAGGTGGCAATGTAGTCTAAAGAAATGGATGGCTTGGAAAATGACAACCAATGGTATACTTTTAACATTGTGTTGTACTTAGCTAATCAGTGGGTTGGATGCCAGGGGACATGTCAAACTCCTTTTTGGAAAATATCAGGCTGGTCGTGCTTGGGTGATAGCAGATGTTTTTTGCCAAAACAAAGTGGTTGTTGTTAAATGGAAAAGACCATCCCCAGGCTGGGTTAAATTAAATGTTGATGGTTCTTCTTGTAGGAACCCGGGTGACAGTGGAAGCGGAGGAGTCTGCAGAGACCACTTAGGATGCCTGATCTTTGCTTTTCACTACTCTTATGGTGTCTCATCTAACACAGAAGCAGAGTGAAGGGCCATTTTGGATAGTATTAAGATATGTAAACATTTTAATCTATCAAATGTAAACATTGAATCAGATTCCCTAGTGGCAACAGAGGCCATTCTGGATTTGGATTTGGATGAATCTGGATTCGTGTTTATAGCTGAGGCATTTTTGTTTTTAAAATCCAGGAGCTAGATGATGAAGTCTTAATGGAGAATCGGATTTAGGATGTGTTCAGTGTTGCCAAATCAGAGTAAGGCTGTAGTGGTTATTCTCAGAGTTGTGTTATGGTGGTGAGCCTGTTAGCAATTCTGGATGCTTCTGTGTCTGATCCTCTAAACTGCTCTGTTTGATCATCTTCCTCTACTCCCATTATGCTGTGAGGGTAGTTGTTGTTGCTGTTCCTGTTTGCTTCAGATGCTGCAGCTGCTCCTGGTTTTACGGGACACATCTTCGTCCTTCAACCTCTTTGTCGCTGTCTTGATCAGACTACAATTTTGTCTGTGCCTCCGCCTGTGATTTTTGCAAGGCCATTATGTTGATTGGGAAAGAGGGCAATAAAGGCTACTGGAAAGGCAATCTACCATAGGTGATACACAGAATTTCATAAGCAACTGTTTGCTTATGAATCTTACAAGTATTCAGTTTGCGATGTCCAAACGTGTGATCTATCTTTTCCATCTTGGGATATAAAAAATTTTCAGAGCAAATGATGGGGAGCTCTCTTTTTTTGGGTGACTTGGAAGCAGGGGCTTGAGCTGGGATGAAATCCACTCATCACATATCCTTTAGATGTCTTGTGGCTTAGGCTAGGAGTTGAAACTGGATCCAAAACCATGTCTGAGGTTGCACTGAACATGCTAAGAGATGGAATTGCTTCCTTTTCAGTGAGTCTTGGACCTTCTCTTCTTGTAATTGCACCACACCTTACATTGCTGTGAACTTTTGCACTTTCGACTTGTGAGCTTACCATTTCAGAAGTCCTTTTATATTTACTAGGGAAAAAAAAATCCTATGCATTCAGGTTTCGTAACAGCAAGTTTTACATGACCATTGTAATAAATATCACTTCGTGCAACATTTTAATTTTCCAAAATTGTATCGTGAAATATGTTGCTATATTCACACATAACATATCTAAAATTTTAAATAATCATTATAATACATATTCATTATATATATATATATATATATATATAATGATTTCTTAGTTTAATTTCTAAATTTTATAATTTTCTTAGTTTAACTCTACAACGATGCACACAACAAGGCCCGCATCTTTTGGTTGGAAAAGGAGATTGCATCTCTCTAACAAAATGAGAAGAGCCTCACGGAGTATTATACCAAACTTCGCAGTTTATGGGAGGAACTCGCCTACCATGATGAGGAGGATACTTATTGTACTTGCGATGTGGTTCTTTTCAAGAAACGGTGGGAGCGACGATGGATTTTCAAGTTTTTAAATGGTCTGAATGATGAATATGACACACTCAGGCAATAAATTATCCATAATATTGAGTCCATGACATTGAATCAGGCGTATGCTATTCTGGCCAGAGAAGAGAAGAGGAAGTAGGTTATGACTTCATCCCTCTCGATCACTCAGTCTACCTTATAGACTGAAGTTCATACTTTTGCTGATCGAGGACGTGGTTCTGGAGTCTGTGGTCGTGGTCGCAATTCTCTTTTTTGCACTCATTGCAAATACACCAGTCATATGGTTGATACCTGCCAAATCCTTCATGGCAAACCTCCAATGCGCGGAGGTTTTTCTCGTGGACGAGGTCGCTCGTCTGGTGGCCGTGGTGCATATTTTTCTACTACTGAATCTGAGGAGGCTCCATCTGATTCCTCTCCTAGCATGGTTCAAATTTCTCAAGAAGAATATAACAGTCTTGTAGCTCAAAAGGCTGGTCTATCTGTTTCAAAATCTTCAACTACTTTCAGTTTTGCTATGTAAGGTACATCCACCATTACTCCCTCTTCCCAGCCCTAAGTCATTGACACAGGGCCACTGACCATATGACTGGTCTGTCTCACATTTTCTCCTTATTTACTCCCAGTTTTACTTTAGGTTCTGTTAAGTTAGCAGATGGGAACCTTACCCCTATTACTGGGTCAAGTACCGTTCCTCTAACTTCTACTATGACTCTTAACAAGACCCTTCTTGTCTCAGGTCTTGCTTTTAGTTTACTTTCTGTGGGCACCCTTACTAAATAACTTAACTATGCTATCATATTTCTTCCTTCTCATTATATGTTTTAGGATCTCGGAACGCAAAAGATGATTGGTGGTGGACGTGAAAGTGCTGGCCTATACCGATTTGATGGGGGTGTTCAACCCTGTGCTACTGCTCATCTCATTTCTGTCAATCATGAGGATATTTATCAATGACATCGTCATTATGGCCTTCCTTCTTTTTCAGTTTTAGGTAGTTTATTTCCCTCTTTATTTTCTCAGCATAACATTAAAAAATTTCAATGTAGTACTTGTGCTTTGTCAAAACAAAGACAGGTTTATTTTCCTTTGCTTTTAAATAAACATTATGTTCCTATGTTTTCTTTCATTCAATTCGATGTGTGGGGACCCTCTCCTGTTACCTCTTCCATGGGGTTTCGTTACTTTGTCTCTTTTATGGATGCCACCACCAAAATGATATGGATCTATCTCCTCAAAAACGAAAGCGAAGATTTTGAAAATTTTAAGTCCTTCCATGTTTGGTTGATAAATCAATTTAGCGCCACAGTCAAGATGCTCCATTGTGACAATGGCGGAGAATATCTCTATTGATTTTCTTACCTATCTTTGCCAATATGGCATTGAGTCAAACACTAACTACCTGCACTTCCACTCCTCAACAGAATGGGGTAGCTGAGAGGAAAAATTAACAATTGCTAAATATTACTTAGTGTCTCCTTACTGAGATGCATGTTCCCAAACGATATTAGGGAGATGTCATTCTCACTGCATGTTACCTAGTCAATCGACTACCTCACTCTGCCCTCAATTTTCAAACTTCTATTTCTTTATTTAGGAAAGTGCATCATGTCACTAATATCCCTCTTAGGGTGTTTGGGTGCACCGCTTATGTGCATGACTTTTCTCCTTCCCGCATAAAGTTGTCTCATCGTTCCATTCCATGCATGTTTGTTGGGTATTATCCCACCCGAAAGGGTTACAAATTTGTTAATCCTGATACTGGCCGACGTTATGTCACTCTTGATGCTTCCTTTTCTTAGTCTCTAAATTTCTTCTCTCCAAAGTCCTCAATTCTTTCCTCATCCCCTCATGTCACTCATATACCCCTTTTAGATCCCTTATCCTCTACCCTGTTACCGATGGATCCCTCATCGCTTTCATCTCCTCCTCCTTTCTTACCACCCCCACCACCCCCACCTTGCCATTCTACTCATCCCAATACCAGACCAACTCACCTACAGGATCACATTTGTTCTCAAGCATTGTTACTAGCACCACCACATGCTTCTCATCACCAACAAAAGCGAAATAGCGTTGATGCACCATTACTTCCATCACCATCATCTGCGGCTTTGGGATCCATTTCTGCATCGGACCCTCCCACTTCTCTATGGAAAGGTACTTATCCTTCTACTTTTCATCCTATCCACCATTTTGTTTCATATAATTTGATTTCTCCTTCCTACAAGTCACTTATTGCCGATGTGGATTCCATATCTCTCCCTACCCGGGTAAATGTTGCCTTAGCACACCCGAACTAGAAGCATGCCATGATGGATGAGACGACTGCCTTGGAGAAAAATCAGACATGGGAACTTGTTGATTTACCCGCGGGAAAATAGGCGGTGGGTTGTAAATGGGTGTACACTCTCAAGCATAAGCCCAATGGTACTGTTGATCGGTATAAAGCTCGCCTTGTTACAAAAGGCTTTACCCAGACCTATGGCATCGATTACACCGAGACATTTGCCCCAGTTGCCAAAATGAATTCCATTCGTGTCCTTTTATCTCTTACAGCAAATTTGGGCTGGCCACTTCATCAACTTGATGTAAAAAAATGCATTTTTACATGGTGATCTTCTTGAGGAAGTCTATATGAGCCATCCACCCGGTTTTCACCGAAAGGGGGAGGAAAAGAAAGTGTTCCGCCTTCGAAAGTTTATATATGGCCTCAAGCAGTCGTCACGTGCATGGTTTGACAAATTTACTCATGCAATGAGAGATGCATTTTTTCACCAATGCAGCTCAGATCATTCTATCTTCTGGAAATGCTCAACAAACAGGATTACAATTGTTTCTATTTATGTCGAAGATATTATCGTCATGGGTGACAATTCTCTTGCAATTTCTAGCATCAAGTCCCACATTTCTTGCATTTTTGAGGTCAGAGACTTGGGCTCTTTACATTATTTCTTAAGCATTGAGATAGCTCGTTTTCAGCATGAAATCTCCTTATCTCAGCGTAAATATGCGCTAGACTTACTCACTGAGACTGGAATGATTGGTTGTAAGCCACTTGACACTCCTCTTGAGGTCAATCATCAACTCACTTCATTGGACGGTGAGGCCCTCTCTAATCTTGGACCTTATCAACACCTCATTGGGAGACTTATTTACCTCACTATTACCAGGCCGGATATTTCTCATGCTGTGAATGTCCTCGGTCAGTTCATGCATTTGCCTCGAGTTACCCATATAGATGTTGCATACTGTGTGCTTCATTATATCAAAGGCTGTGACGCCCTGAAATTCGAGGATCGAGCATAACTTAGCTCCCGAGTTTCAGAACATCACTTATGCAACATATGAAATGATAAATGTATGTTGTCTGTATTAGTACATAAAACATGGAGTAGATTAAGCCAAACTGCAAACATAATCCAGGGACAGATGAAAATATGCAAGCGGAAGACTGAAGAAACATATATGTATATATCTAAGTCCCAGAGATATGTATGCTCTGCCAGGTCATAATTACAAGAGTTTGTTTCAAAATATAAGTATCAAAATGAAATAAACCATTACAATAATAACCCTGAATCCTCGTAGCTCAGGACACGGCTCACATGAACCCACCTGAGAACTACATAAAGGAGAACGCCTCCTCGTTATCCTCATACTCCTGCTTTGCCTCGAGGGTCGCATCATGATCTGCATCTAAGACAGAGTCTGTTTGGTGTTTAAACACCGTCCCAGAATGTGGGAGTGAGTGATCAACTCAATGGAACTATACAGTAAAAATTAACATGCTATCAATTCCATCAAGCAGTAATGATAAGGCAATACAATCAAACATATCCTAATTGCTCTTGTTAATGCAAGGATGTATGTAGAAATGATGCATGCCCTCGCCTGTACTCCCTCAGCGTCTTCATCTTACGGTACGCATGACAACCTCCCACAGTGCTCCACCTCTTCCGGGCACATGCAATGCGGTGCATGAACATGATTACCAAGTTGTTATTAGTCCTTTTCATACAGCAGGATTGGGAAGCTAAGGTACCTTCCTTATATCAATTCCCAAACGGTGATCCATTCTAGGGTCGTCAGTCCTAGACAATCTCATACGATGTTATGGTTCTAGGTCGCTGCAAAGGGCTCGTCACCAATCAATGCAGGCCTAATCATACCTTAGTTGCTACAACAAGGCTCGTCGCCTCAATGCAGTATCATGGTATGCTCGAGGTCACTACAAAGGGCTCGTCACCAATCAATGTAGGCCGACAGCACGAATATAGTGTCCCATACCACCATAATCGGCTCACGAGTCTGGATTGCTCACTGGCCACTACGGGGAGGCTCGTCACCCCAGCGTAGGCCGAATAGCTCGACCACGGTGTCCTATACCACCATGCCTGGCTTATGAGTCTTAGCGGATCAAGGTACCATAGTTAAAGGGATTGCACTGGTAAGTTTGATACCCTAGATTCAAACAGTAGCATTCATACATGGTGAACATCCACTAGGACAATCGGGTTACTTGACAAGCTCGACTAGCACGAGCGCACGTTGAATTGAACGACATGAAGTGCGCAAACACTCCGTGTGGCTAAACCACTGCCGTCAACCCTAATATGACTCGGGTTCGTCAAACACGTCTTACGTGGCGAAAACAACCTCAGCCACGAACTCAAAGCTCGTTACCAATTTCCTGAACTATTTCATAGTCCCGAACACCTTCAATTATAACAGATATTCATGTAGGAAATCATACACATCGTTAAGATAGTTGAGAATCTTCTCAACGCCGAAAAACAGTACCATATATTACACACTCAATCATTCAGACATTTCTACAAACACTTAGACTACATATTTCAACATACATGACATGTGTTGGTGATAGTACACATTAGGAAAATTCCTTTCGCCAAGGAGTTGATACACATATAACTAGCACAAACACACGACGATTAATCATGGCAAACACATGCTCGTATTTCATACGTATACGATACTTTCTACATATACATGGAGTACACAAATCTTAATATATATAGTTCATATATATCAGAAACGCAATATAAACATCGCATTTGACATGTGAAATTTCATCCACAACAATAATAAACCATTAGCCGACATTGAAAGCCTTAAAAACTATAACCTATACGAATATAGTCCGCACCTTTAACCAGAAATTGCGCAACGGATTCGATTTAGACGATAAGTCTTCGTCGACGGCGAATAGGTAACCTAAGGCATGAATTAGATTAGCTACATCAACACTTAAGCTATTCTAAGTTCCAAAACAAGTTAGGGTTTAATTGACTTACCCAAAAATGAGATTAGAATCGCCGGAATAACGATTCAGATGCGATGGATTAGGCACGTCGGGTAATTGGAAAGAGTTCCAAGATGATTCACCAACTTCTCTCTCACTTTCTCTCTCCTTTCCTCTCTCTCTCTCTCTTAGCTAGGGTTTGGAAAATTCGTATGGAATTTGAGAGTGAGGGTTTAAGGTCTTTATATAGGCCTAAAATTGATGGAATTAGCCCCAGGGCCAAGGTATACTTAAGTTATAACCAAATCGGGTCTATTTCGATTCAATGGAGTGTTTTGGAGGTCCTTTTTCTGAATGCGGTTGGACTTAAGCTCACTAATATTGGATCTTAAGCAAGTTAAGTTTTCAATCCGATCGGGTTTCCAGATCGCTCATGGCAGACCAATTTCAATTCAATGATCACCGAATAGGGCCATAAGTACATCGACATGTGAGGGACATTTCTCCTGATCCGAGGGTGTATTTGGGTCAAATTCTAATAGTCTGAATCATTATATTTAGTCCGCAAGCGACATGACTCAGATTACTTAAATTTGAATTTTATTTCTAAATATTTTCACGTTTCTCACACTCTTCGCTCCAGGCTCAAGTTGTACATTTCTAGACACAGTTTGGAATTGATTTCTGAGGGGGTTGTCAAGTCCAGTAATGCGGTCGTGACTGTATAGTTTCGGGGTAATCAAACTTTCGACGTGCGATCCAGGTCCGATACGGAGTTTCAAGATGCTCCCGAGAGCAACTGGGTTTAAAGATGGATTCTAGATTTCAGGGTAATGTAGCGTCATTGATTCTGCACGTCCTGGGTCTTGTAGATCAAATTTAAAGTGATTAGTGCTAATTTCATAAGCACTCTAGTTTAGCACTTGCTAATATTAACATAATTTCTAAAGGATTTGGTCCTGGGCGATTTCTGCCTGAGGTGGTACTCGGGTCTTTATACGGATTTTTTCGAGACGTTACAAAGGCTCTCCTGGCAAGGGTCTCCTTCATTCCAAGTTCGGTCACCTAAATATTTTTATTTTTTTAATGATGATTAGGCCGGTTACAAAGATGACTGGAACTCTATAATCGGCTTTAATTTGTTCTTTCGTTGGTGGTAATTTGGTGACTTGGAAGAGTAAAAAGCAAACAGTTGTGGTACACTCCACTGTCGAAGCTAAGTACAGAGCTATTGCACAGACCACCTGTGAATTACTTTGGCAGAAGTAATTTTTGACTGAGATTGGTTTCTCTCATTCTAACCCAATGGAGATGATGTGTGATAATCAGGCTGTTATTCATATCTCTAATAATCCTGTATCCCATGAGCGCACAAAGCATATCTAAGTCGATTGCCATTTTATTTGAGAAAAAATTAAGGCTCAGGAGATTGTTACTCCACATGTTCGTACTGCGGACCAACTTGCCAATGTGTTTACTAAAGCTTTACCAACAGATCGACATATGACTATTTCTTCCAAGCTTGGACTATCCAACATTTTTGGGCCAAGCTTAAGGGGGAGTATTGAAGGAGAAGCAGTGAAGGGGAGGCATCATCCATCGGGGACGTAGCTCATCCTTATCTCTCCACATAGCTCGTCCTTATCTCCTTATCTCTCCACATAGCTCATATCTCTCCACATAGCTCATCCTTATCTCCTTATCTCTCATCTCCTTTATTCGAATTTCTTATCTTAGTTTATTTCCTTCTTGGATAAGGGTTATATTTTACTATAAATAATATAGAGATTAAGGGCATTACTCAATTCTCTTTTTTCTCTCCTCATTCAAAGTATCAACACACTATGGCCTCTTCTACTGTAAAGAGCGCCAAAATTGTTTTTGATTGTGAAAGAGATTCCTGTCTTTGATAGGACATTACTTTCCCTTTCATGGAAGGAAGCATCGATCATTCTCTTTTCCTTTTCCCTTCATTGAAGGAAGCATCCACTTCGTCGCACTTGCCTTCATATCTACACCTGGGTAACATATATAAAGACATGCTGTATGAAGCTTTCAAGCTTACTGCAGCAATTGATTCCTTGTTAATTTTATTTGAGTTAATACTGGAAAGTCATCGAGGAGTTAAATTTCAGGTATGTACGTCTATTGAAAATTTCCTCTTTTTCTCATATTAAGATTTTTCTATCATGACTTGTGTGAATTTCCATAAAGCATTCTTGTAAAGTGTGCAAGTGGGATGGGTCACCTGGGGTTGAGGCCAGTTCCAGAGCTGAACCATTTAATTATCAGAATTGATTATTTACAGGCGCCCACACCACTCCTTGTGGTATAGGACATTTTTAGTCATTGGATGCATTAAATGTTCTTTTAGTTTATTTTTCCATGGCACCCACTCAACACATTCAACAACTGAAAATGCATGTATGACGTGGTGTGGTGCAGCCCCTATAGGTGATTTGTTCCCCTTGATAAGTGGATCTGAGTTTCAAACCTGACCCAATCCACCAGTGCATGGGTTGGATTTAGGTCTGCTTGAAGTTTGAGTATTGGTAGAATTTAAGTTTGTCAGTGTTAGGATAATCTTAACAGGTTAGGATATTTTCTTATTTATTGGGATAATTTCTTATTTGTTAATAAGAGTATATGGTAAAATTTCTCTGAATCTCTAAAAATATCGAATCTCTTTTATACATGTTGGTAATTGTATAAAAAAAAAGTTTTACAAAAGAATATATACCTCATTAATATGATATTTACATCCCTATTGTTGGGATTTGTGCTGCAGAATCACAGAGAGATAAATCTAGGATAATAATCCAAAAGCACCAAACAAACCAAAGAAGAACACAGAGATTTAACATAGAAAACCCTTGTGGGAAAAAAACATGGCACAAAACGACATAATTCCACTATAAAAGAAGAGATTACAAAGATAGAGAACTTACCTGGCTTGAGCAATCCTCAAACCTCACCTTTTCACCCCTTAAAACCTTAGAACCCCTTTTAGAAACCCTAGAACCTTTTTAGAAGTCTTAGGATGTCTTTGAATACCTCCCAGTCCCGTATACATCTCTTTATATAGCTTTAGAAAGAAACAAAAAGCGAACAGGAAACAAATTTTGCAAATCCCGTGGATCCGCAAAAAAATCTACGTAAATCGTTCGATGTCATTGAACTACCTTGATGACATCGAACAGACACCAAAAGAGTCTAGCGACAAAACATGGGTATTGCGGAAATTCTCGATTGCTCGACCAATCTTCGATGGCATTGAACATGTATTCGATGTCATCGAAAGCTCTTCGATGTCATCGAAAACAGAAACAATATGTCCAACAACCAACCGAGGAAATCTGAAATAAATTCGATGGATCGAGCACTGTTCGATGTTATCCAAGGTGACATCGAACAGACGGTCGATGGCATCAACAGACCTTGTATCTGACTAGATTTAAGACATCAAATACAATACATATATCCTTTGAAATTAAGTTTTCATTAAACTATATCATTAATAAGTTATATGTGAAATGACTAGTTTCCCTTATTTTTTTTCTCCAATTTCCATCAATTCAAAGTATGATTTTTTCTAAAATAATGAAGTCCCAACTGATTTATCATGCCTCTTAACCAAATACATTCCTTAAATGCTTTTATCACTACTATATATTCTGCTTCGGTCGTGGAAAGAGCCACCACGGATTGAAGCTTCGAGAACCAATTGATTGCTCTACCCGCTAGTATAAACAAGTATCCTGTAATTGACTTTTTATAATCCACACTGCATACGTAGTCTGAAACCACATACCTTACCAACTTTGCCCATATCTTCTTAAAAGTTAAGATGTAGTCTTTCGTACCTCGAATGTATCGAAGTAGTCATTTCACTGCTTCTTAATGTTGCTTGCCGGGGTTTAACATGTATCTGTTCACAACACCAACTGCTTGTGAAATATCTGGTCTCATATAGACCATGACATACATTAAACTGTCAACTGCATTCGAATAAGGCACATGAGACAACTTGCTTTTCCTCATTTGATTTAGGACATTGTTTTGAGAAAAGTTTAAGGTGAGCCACGTGAGGAATGCTCACTGGCTTTGCCTAGTCCATCCTATACTTGATTACTACCTTTTTAAGGTATTCTGCCTGTGATAACCAAAGCATACTCCTCTTCCTATATCTATGAATATCTATGTCGAGAATTCTTTTTGCAGTCCCCAGATCTTTCATTTCAAATGTCCCTGATAACTGAGTCTTCAATACGTTGATTTCAGATATATCATGATAGGCGATCAATATATCATTAACATACAATATTACGATAATGAATTATCTATCACTCAGTGTCTTGTAATAGACACAGTGATCATATTCGCTCTGAGTAAATTTTTGACCCAATATAAAATAATCAAATTTTTTATACCACTGCCTACGTGTTTGTTTTAAGCTGTGCAATGACCTCATTAACCTGCAAACCTTGTTTTTTGCCCCTTTAACTTCATAGCCCTCTAGTTACTTCATGAAGATATGCTCTTCCAATTTCCAATGCAGGAATGCAGTCTCGACATCCATCTGTTCCAGCTCGAAATCATATTGAGTAACCCGGGCTCATCTGGAGGAGGTGGAGTTGGTAGGGACTCGGCTGGAAACTTCCTCTTCGCCTTCTAACCTATGGTCTTAGTTCTAATACCAGGGTTGAGATCGGAGCAATCCTTGATGGGCTTCTAGAATGTGCGCGGCACGGCTTCACAAAGGCGGAGGTGGACAGTGATTGAAAATGTGTCGTCTCCGCCATCTCCAAGAAATCCCGTCCCTCTTGGTCTATGTGGTATTGGATGGTTCGAATCATGAATACTACACGCAACATGGATATTCGCCTCGGCCACACCCTCAAGAAAAGCCAACTCGGTCACAAATGGTCTTGCTCGCTTAGGGAGCCATGAGCAACATCACTGGATCTTCGACTCCTTTGGTGACCTCCCCTCTTCCATTCGCGGGTCGCTGATTCTAGACAGAGTGGGCCTAGGCAACCTTCGGGAAGCTTAATCTCTTTTATCTTTTTCAGTTTTTCTTTCTTTCCAGTTTTACGATAGGTGGGCCTACTTCCTTTTGTCAGCAGGCCTGCCCGAAAATTTTTTTCCTGCTGTATATGTTTTATTCATACAATGGAAAGTTCCTAATATTTAAAAAAAAAAAAGAAAAAGAAAAAAGAAAAACAGAAGTAATGTCCACACAATGAGACTAGTAGGCCAAAAATCTAATAGTTACTCTGCTCCTCTTTTTGGAATTAAGGCTATGAATGATGCTCCCATCCCCTTTTGCAAGAAGACCTCATCATAAAACTCTTGCACAAACTCCACTACATCCTTTTTAACTGTCCCAAAAGACTAGGAAATACACAGTAGGGAAACCGTCGAAATATGGAGCCTTGTCTCTACCCAAAGACTCGATAACGCACTTGATTTCCTCTTCCACAATCAAATTCTCAAGATATTCCATGTCCGCTACCGAGATACCATGAAAAGACAAGTTGTTTAGCAAATGTTGCTTCCAACCTTCGCTATGTAATAACTTTGAATGGTAATTGCGGATGGTAGAGCATACTTTATACTTTTCTTATAGTCATTCTCTATCTACCAAAATACTGCTAATCTTATTATTTTTTGCCTAGGCACTCTCTATACCATGAAAGCCAGACAACCCTCAACCTCTGCCTCCACATGATTTCTTCTTCCTCAAGTTACTTTGAATACTCCGCTCAAAAGTAATAAGCGTCTATGCGGCTCTTGTGTTGATGGGATAGCCCCTATTCTTTTACATCAGGCTCATTTAGTTAATTGATTATGCTTTCAGCTCTTTTGCTAAAGAACTCCTCCTTTCATTCTGATAATTTTGACTTTCGGTATTTAATCTTTTGGGCCAACCGGTATCCACCCATACTTGAAATCGAGAAAGATAGCCATCGACTTTTAACTAGATAAGCAAAGTTGTCCACTTCCAGCCAAACAAGTTCAAATCGGAATGGTTTGGGCCCCCAGCTCTCCTCAACTTCAAGCAGAATAGGACGATGATCTGAGGATGATCTGGGCAGATTGCATGATTTTACCAACAAGAATTCATCAACTCAATCCATAGAAATCATGAATCTATCTAATCTTACCAAAATTGGATTCTCCCTCCCATTTGAGCAGAGATGTATTTGTTTTGTCACACCCACTCCTTGAATCCTTCAATAGTTCTAGCAACTTGTCCTCCATTACACTACTCATGAACAAACCTTGTTACATTGAAGTCTCCCCCAAGGTACCAGGGAAGATTGAAAATAGCTCTGACCTAATTCAACTCTGCCCCAGAATAGATTTATTTGAGTCATAATGCACGGACCATACACTGCCAAAAACATCCATCTAAACTGAGAAGATATATCCCTGAATACAATCAACAATGAGAATGAACCAATGTGAGTACCCTTTATACACCAAATGTATTTGTTCCAAGCAACCATTACACCCACTGCCACACCTTCAACATTCAAGCTAAACCCTTATTTTTTTATCCCCTAGATGGACCCAAGAATTCTGTCATCAAAAGCATCCAGCTTGGTTTCCTTGACAGAGGATTGCACTGTTAAAATATTCCTAAGGTGACAAAAGTTTTGGATAGGCTAATTTTTGTATTTTCACTTCATCCAAATAGGCTAATTTTTGTGTTTTTAGTTGATCCAAATAAGAATAATATGGTATGGATGGCATATAAACATCACCGTGGATCCTAGGAAGGTTTTACTTGTGGGTGCATTTTTCATTGTACGGCCCACTTGAGTTTTGGATTTACATTAATTTTTATCCTATGTTGCGAGATAGGTGGATTTCCTACCAATATAATGGTGGCCCACTAACTTCCCGTCCCTGCATTCTAGTGTCAGTGGGCATTTGCTACTTTAATTGAATTGACTCTTACCATGGCACAGAGGCTGTGGGTCTACAGAGATGTCTGTGACAAATCCATTTTGGCCATCTGTTTTCCAAGACAAAAATATGACAGGGATTTAACATTGAGGTAGATCCAAAACTTAGATGGACCACACCAAAAAAACAGTGGGAACAACAGCATCCATCATTAAAATCTTCTTGGAACTGTCCAACATATTTCTATACCATCCAACCCATTCATATAATTATTACCACTCAGATAAACTGTTGCAACAAATATCATCGCCAAAATAAAACTTTTGTCACCGTCAGGCATTCAATCCCCCTCGTTTCATGTGGTATAAAGCACATGAGTTTTGGATCCGATTGGTTTTTAGAATTTTGTCCTATTGTACGCTTTTAAAAACAGATGGACGGAGTGGATTTGTCATGAACATCTCTACATGTCCACACAGCTCTAGGTACAGAGATATCTTTGAACCTGGTGTCAAAGGGAATCCGCTCACCTCATCATGCGGAAGGAACCATTTAGAGCTGTTAATGGGCTGGGTTAGGCCAAGCTCCGTTCAAGCCCGGCCTGTAATTCTGAACTAGCCCAAATCCAATCCGGGCCCATGATGAGCTAAAATAGTTCAGCCCGAGTCCAGCCGGGGCAATTTACACAAAGCCTAACCCGAGTCTCACCAAACCCTCAATATCACTAAGGATAAATGATATTTTGGCGTGCCTTATGTGAGAGAGAGAGAGAGGGAGAGTGAAAGAAATGGAGAGAAGTAGGTATAGAAAAGACCTATTGGGCTCGGCTGGATTTATGGGTTTTGGGGAGCTAAGCCCAAGTCGAGCCCGATTTGATTTAAGCTCAAGCCTGACCGTGAGGCGTGTACACCATCCCAAACCAAGCCAAATATGGGGGAAGCCCAAAGGCCCGTCAGGACTACCCAGCCTATTGACAACCCTAGAACCATTGCTCTAGAATCTGAATGCACCAGACTTATAATATCAGATGCATCCACAAGAGTAGGTACAGATTTGAATCTTAAATCCCATTTAACACCTTGGATTTGGCGATAAATGAGTGCATTTCAAGTTCAAATAGCTGCCATTTGTGTTTGGCACCCTTGATTTGAAGGTAATATCAAATCTACCTTAATTAAAAGGAAATGCCTCTCTCTAGTGTATTAATCCATTGAATATTGATGATGCCTCAAAATAATCTAATTATCAGCTGCAATACTAAAATTACATCAATTGAATGATCTAAACTATTCAAATGCTGAACATCTAAATGGACATTTAAAAAATGTCATGAGTCACTTCTTTGTGATTCTGTGGCCCACCCCAGGCTCAAAATTTCCCCTTTCTTGGCCAAAGTAAATATTTTAATGGGCTTATTACAGTCATTCTATCGAACAACATACATATATTTAGGATATAAAAATTGATTTAGATCTGCAAAGCCAAGCTTGCAAACGGAATCACCTCGACTCAAATGTAATTATGATTTGAGCCCAATGCATTTCAAATATCCAAGCCCGCAAAGGGGGCCTTAGCATCTGCACTGCATCACGTAATCCCCATATGATTGTTGTTTACTTTTTACGTGAATGAAAACTGCTGAGTTCTCTGTTAGTTTCTCAACTTAGTTGGTAGATGTGGGGCTCGTGGATAGTCTATTCAAGCCATTGATCTAACATCCCCAAATATGGATGTACCAATACCAATATATCCTCTCAATTGGTTAGCACTAACCTTCCCATTTTTGGCATGCAAATACATGGTTAAAAGAAATGAATGAACAAACCACATTCATGGAAGGAAAGGCCAAAGATTTGATGGCTACAATCTTTCAATTTGGGAGATTTTGGAGACATTTTCCATCCATGATGGGAGCAAACAGAACAATGGCTTGGATGCATCAATCATAAACCCAACACGACTAATTCCAAAAAATTTCGAAGAGGGAATTTTGCCTCGAATGAAACACACTCTGGCCTACCCCTCTTAGTGTAAAGAGTGCCAAGATTGCTTTTGACTGCAAAAGGGATTCCTCTCTTCCACAGGACATCCCATTCCCTCTGATGGAAGGAAGCACCTACCTTTCTCTTTTCCTCTCCCTTTCATGCAAAGAAGCATCCACTTCTTCATCACACTTGCCTTCACCTTTACTTTTGGGTAGCATAAATAAACATATGCAGTATGAAGCTTGCAAGCTTGCTGCAGTACTTGATATGTCTTGTTAATTTTATTTGAGTTGCTACTGGAAAGCCATCAATTTCAGGTATGTACGTCGATTGAAATTTCCCTCTTTTCTCATATTAAGAGATATTCTATCATGGCTGGTGTGAATAGATGCCAAATGTTCTTGGAAGGTGTGCAAGTAGGATGAGTTGTGCATAGTTGAGATGAGTTCTTGATCTGACTCGTTCAATTATCAGAAGTGATTACCTACAGGCACCTATTTAATAAGTTAAATATTCTTTTATTTTATTTTTCCTTCACACCCATTCAAAGCATCCAATGGCTGAAAACATGCGGTGTAGCGCCCTACGGGTGACCAGTTCCCTTTGATAAATGTATGGATTGAAGTCTAAATAAGCTGGCTGTGAAAAGTTTTGAGTATGGGTAGAATTTAGGTTTGTTACAGTATTAGGATAATCCTACTAAAGTGGGATGTTGTTCTTTTTTTAAAAAAAAATTTTATTTGTTAAGAAGAGAATCTGCTAAGATCTCTCTAAATCTCTAGAAATCTCAGATCTTTCCTGTATATTCCAGTAATTGTTAGTTAGTAAAATAAAGATAATTTTACAAAATATTAATCGTCCAATGGTTACCTTAGGTTAATTTTCTCCAACTATGATTTTTCCTAAAATGATGAAACTGCCCAACAATTAATGAAGTTACTTAAAAATGAATTAAATAGGTACCAAAATGCAAATATCATTAACAAGGTGTTGTTATAAAAGAATGGAATTTTTCATAAAAATTAATTTATGCAAAAAGCCTTTAAATTATATATTTTAAAATAATGTTTCCTACTACACAGGTGAAGATAAAAAGCCATTTCTACCCATTTTCATTCGTCCTCTCCGGCTGACACCAGTTACATCCCAATCTTGCCATGGGCTGCATTGGGTGGGACCCATTTCCAAAATGCACTCTCCAACCGGTGCACACGAAACATTTTTAAGAGAATTGCTCAAAGCTCAATTCTATCTGTGATTAAAATGGACCATACGGTTGATTGAAAATAGTGTATAGGGCCACGCGCATCCTCTAAATTGTTTCCCTTGGCGTGGCCCACTTGAGTAAAGATTGTCCTTATTTTTTGGACCGGGTCCTAAATAAAGGGTTGAGTAATTAAAGGGTGGTCCAAATTTTCTGACGTAGGGGAGGACGTGAGGTCGAGCACCGTCTTCCTCAAGAGGATAACTATTCCGAATCCACGGAACTTCTCTGGACTCCTCACAGAGACTTCTCGAATCCACGAGGAAAGAAAGCAGAAAATAGAAATAAATTCTAACAAATTCAAAATTGATTAATGAATGAATAAAAATGAGTTCACAACCCTTTAAATAGGGGTACCAAGCAATGGGAAAGAAATCAAAATCAAACTACAACTAAAATCCTAAAATTCACGACTTACAATAAATAGTAAACGTACTATTTATAGACGGCCGTGATGTCTACTAGTGTGCAAGGTTTTCGGCCAAAAATAGTAAGTGTCCTATTTGGCTTCACCAAGCCGTTCTCCTAATTTTTCTAAGTTCTTTTCACATTGGATGCAACTCCTAAAGCCCAACGGATGAAGAGTTATAATCAAACTAAAACTTACTATTTATAGTAAAAACAAAATTAAAATAGGGAAACGACCATCGATCTAGCGGTATTTCCCAAATCTGGCTTGGGTTACCCGACATAGCAGGGTTGGTTGGCTAAAGTAGCTTATTCTACCCCAAAATCATATATTTTATGTCAGATGACTCATTCCGGATTACGAGATACGCCCGATCTAAGGTCCGACGGTCGGAATTACTTCTGTCGTCGACCGGGCCTTTTCTGATCCATCTTGGCCATGAACTTGTACGCGACCCACTCTACATCAGTCCCCTCTACTTCAAAAGAACTTATCCTCGAGTTCTCATCCTGCGCTGGTTCATGATACTCTGTCAGGTTTGCGATGTTGAAAGTCCGTGAGATCGTCATGTCATATAAAAGGTCAACAACGTAAGCGTTGTCATTGATCTTTTGGATGATTAGTACCAGTCCAGTCTTCTTATTCTTCAACTTGTTATACGTTCCGATCAGAAATCTTTCTTTCCACGGATGACCATGATGTGGTCACCCACCTCGAACACTTTTTGTCGCCGATGCTTGTCTACTTACTCCTTGTACTTCTCATTCAAGGCTTGTAGCTTGGTCTGCACCTCCGCATGAATGCCCATGATCCTGTCTACCATATGTTCTTCTACAATGCTCATGACTGGGAGCTTGGGCAGAGGGACTATGTCAAGTGTGTGGCCAGGCACTCGTCCATAAATAATCTAGAATGGAGATTTTCCTATCAAGCGGTTCACCATGTTGTTGAATGCAAACTTTGCTTGAGATAAGGCAAAATCTCACTATTTCAGTTTTTCTCCTGAAATACATTGAAGGAGGTTTCCAAACGTGTTATTCATTACCTCGGTCTGCCTGTCAGTCTATGGGTAGTAGGCACTGAATTGAAGTCGTGTATCGAATCGAGTCCACAAAATTCATCAAAAGTGGCTAATGAACTTCATGTCACGGTCAGAAGTAATAGTCTTGGGAACCTCGTGTAGCCACACAACTTCTTTGAAGAATAGATTCGCCACGTGTGTTGCATCGGGAGTCTTCTTGCATGGAATAAATTATGTCATCTTGGAGAAACGATCTATTACCACGAACACTAAATTCATGCCGTGTTATGTTCGTGGGAGACCAAGCACGAAGTCCATAGATAAATCCTCCCAAGGGCCGTCAGGTACGGGTAACAAGGTGTAGAGGCCTGATGTATTATGAGATTGCCCCTTAGAGGTCCGACAAATATAACAACATTGACTGCCTTTCCTATATCACGTACCAATTGTAGCCAGTAATACTGCTCTTCCACAAGAGCTCGCGTCTTGTCTCGTGTAAGGTGACCACTGAGGCCACATTCATATAGCTCTTGGATTATCTGTTCCCTTAACGAACTTTTGGGGATGCACAATCGATTTTCCTTGAAAAGGAACCCGTCTTGCATATGTAGGTCACCAGGGTGACCTTCTTGTCATCTAACCCATGCGTCTTTAAAGTCATCATCATAAGCATATATGTCCTTGAGGCGCTCGAACCCAACAACCTTATTGCTCATAGTGACTAACAAAGTTGCACGGCGACTCAGCGCATCGGCTACTTTGTTCTGTTGTCCAGACTTATGTTTTAGTACGAACGTGAATTCCTGCAAAAATGAGATCCATCTAGCATGCACAAAGTTAATATTAGCTTGACTATTAATGAATTTAAGAGCTTGATGGTCCGTGTAAAGTATGAATTTCCTTTGAATCAAATAATGTCGCCAGTGTCGCAGTGCGTAGACCACTGCGTACAACTTGATTTCATATGTAGACCACTTCTTGCGTACATCGCTAAGTTTCTTACTGTAGAAGGCTACCGACTTACCTTCTTGAGACAAAACTCCCCCAATTTCGACATATGAGGCATCACATTCGACTTCAAAAAATTTGTCGAAGTTGGGAAGTACAAGAACTGGGGTCGTGGATAATCTGTGCTTGATTTCGGCAAAGCTCCTGTCGGCTTCATCAGTCCATTGAAACTGTCCTTTCTTCATGCAATCTATGATTGGTGACACAATGGTACTGAAAATTTTCACGAACCGACGATAGAATGTCGTCAGTCCATGAAAACTTCACACTTCGTGAATATTTGTAGGAACCGATCATTCTCTGTTGCCTTCACATTTTTCTCATCCATCTGAATGCCCGTGGACGTGACAACAAAACTCAGGAATAATAGGCTATCAGTCATGAAGCTACACTTTTTTAAATTGAGGAACAATTTATTTTTAGTGAGCACTTGAAGGACCTTCTTGAGGTGTTTTCGTCTTGACTGTATATCAAAATATCATCGAAGTAAACTACAACGAACCGCTCAATGAAAGGTTTCAGAACTTGGTTCATCAATCTCATAAATGTGATAGGCGTATTCGAAAGACCAAAGGGCATGACCATCCATTCGTATAATTCTTCCTTGGTCTTAAAGGCCGTTTTCCACTCATCACCCAACCGTATTCGAATCTGATGGTAGCCGCCCCTTAGGTCCAATTTAGAGAATATTTTTGTACCCTCTAGCATGTCTAACATATCGTCCAACCGTGGTATAGGAAACCTGTATTTTATGATGATTTTGTTGATGGCTCAGCTGTCGACACACATGCGCCAACTCCCATCTTTCTTTGGAGTTAATAGATCTGGTACAGCACATGGACTCATGCTCTCTCGAATAAGACCCTTACGGATCAACTCCTCTACTTGTCCCTGCAGAATCTCGCACTCATTCGGACTCATTCAATAATGGGGACGATTTGGTAAACTGGACCCAGGGATAAAGTCGATATGATGTTGGATATCCTATAAGGGGGTAACCCATCGGGAAGGTCATCGGGCCAGATTTCTTTGAATTCATGTAGCAGGGGCCTTAGTCTTTCAGGGATGTTGGTAGGCTCGAGTTCTTTCCCTTTTACAATTAATGCATAAGTCTGTCCTGTTTCTTTGAATTCTTCCACGAAGTCCTATATGGTTAAGAGAAAACGGCCCTCCACTTTAGAAGTTTCAAGTGGTCCCTCTGGATCCATAGGGGCCAATTTGGTCTTCCAGCCGTCCTTGATGAAGATATATATGTTATCTCGCCCTTTATGAGTGGCGTCACGGTCAGATTGCTAGGGCCGACCGAGTAGTATGTGGCATGCTTTCATGTCAACCACATCACATACTACTTCATCTTTATAATGTTTACCAATTGAAAAAGATATGGTGCACCATTTAGTTACCTTAATTTCGCAGACCTTCTTGATCCAACCGATTGTATATGGGGAGAGATGACGCTCCATCTTTAATTACAATTTTTTCACCATGACCTTGGAGATAATGTTCTCACTGCTTCCACTGTCAATTATCATGTCACAAACCTTTCGATTCACTATACACCTCGTGCAGAAGATGTTATGCCGCTGTAGATGTACTTCTTTTCTTGGTGCATATAATAACTGCCTCACGACGAGTGACTCGCTGTGATCTTACTGAATCCAACTTGAATCATCTGTCTCGTACTTGGTGGTATGCTCTTGTTCTTCAATATCCGGATCTTCATAAGCGTTATCGACTACCATCATTGATGGCGATGTTTGCCACTTTCGCGGGGGACAAGTATTTGATAGGTGGTCCGGTTGGCCACACGATAGCAATTATCGGGCCTTGGCCGAGCATAGGGATTCGGGATTCTACTTAGACTAGCAATCGATACGCCCCTTTGGGGTCTAGCTTGCCCGCTTCCCGATCTCGGTTCTCAAACGTAGGAGGTTGAGTGCGTGCTCCTACGGGCTCCTTCCCCTTAGGTGTGCAGTTCCCTGGGCAGACCTGTCGCAGGGATCCTTGCGATAGGATAGGTCCGTGTGTTAGAACGTTGTGCTTCTGCCCAAGTAGCCAACTTAATCGCATCATTCATCGTCCAGAACGGACCGCATCTGGACCCGATCCTGGATAGCTATACGCAATCCACCATTGAATTGGGCGACTTGCTGCGATTCAATCTCGACCAAATCGTTACGCGCCATCAGGCAGTAAATTCTTCTGTGTATTCTCTCACCGATCGACTACCATGTCGACAATTTTGGTATTGTTGGAATAATACCGATCGTAATCACTAGGGAGGAATCGGGCACGTAGTAGTTGCTTCATCCGTGATGAGATGGGTGCCTTGTTCTGGCAGGCTCGTGAGATTTGTAGTTGTTCCCACCAAGTCAAGCTCCTCCTTTCAACTTGTAGGCCACAAGCTTGACCTTCTTTGCTTCAGGATGTCCATATAGTAGAAAAATCGCTCAACTTTATAAAGCCAATCGAGGAAATCCTCGGTGTAGTTGGCCATTGAAGCTAGGAATATCAACCCTCATCTTGAATTCTCGATCCGCTCGATCTACTCGATCGCCGCCATGTCTAGGGGTGTTGGAAGAGTATGTCGCCGATTTCCTCCTCATTGGAGCCCCCTTCCTCAGGAATGACCCTTGGATGCACCGCCGGTACTATCCTGCGATCAGGGCGATTACGAGTTTCAGTAATTGGCGGTGAGGTTCGGTCCTTACGAGAAGTTTTTAAAGGTGTGTGTTCATCACCACTATTTCCCATGGCATACATTAAACACATACATCTTAATGGGCTCACATAGCACCGTCTGTAATCTGCATCGAGGTTAAAGGCTCCGTCCCAGTGTATTAAGACTCGGATTGGGTATAGAGCTGGATAAAATCCGACCCAATCCGAACCGAACCGAAGGCCCGGATAGGTGCGGATTGAGTAGGCCCACTCAAATCCGATCGTACATCGGATCGAGTTCGGATCAGTGGTCAATCCGGACCGATCCGATTGGATCCCATTCGATCTGTTCCGATACGATCTAGTCATATGAGAAGTAAAGAGATGGGGTAAAACCATTTCCCAAGAAAAGGTGACCTAAGGGAAGGGAATCGGATTGTGTACTGAGTAACTCAGTACCGTAAGGGCTACTGAGATGAGGTGGTGGCATTCTATTGGCCCTAATATGTGGGGCCGGCTTCACTCTTCCAAACGGCAGAGCAAACGATGTTAGCCCGTTTCTCTCTCCAGTTGCGTAGAGAGATTCTCTCCCGCGTCTCCCCGCTGTGCAGAAAAAAAAAAATCTCTCCAGCCATGCAGGGAAAAAAGAAGAAGAAGAAGAAGAAGAAGTAGAGAGAGAGCTTCCTGTCAAGCTCTCTGTCTCCCTCTCGAGTTCAACCTCCCTCTCTTTCTCGGATCGGCATCAACTCGTTTCTCTACATGGTGATGTTGATTTAGGATTAAGAATTTTGCTCTTCTTTCTCTTCTCTCTTTACATGGTGATGTTGATTTAGGATTAGGGATTTTGCTCCCTTCGGTTGACAGTTTGATGAGAGATTAGAGATTAGGGTTTGAAATTGAAAATCTGCAGTAGGAAATTTTTCAAATCCCTAATCCATAACTTGAGATTTTTCAAATTTATAATTCCTAATTAGCATTTTCAAATTAGAAATTGAAAATTCATATTAGGGGATTTTTCAAATCCCTAATCCATAACTCGAGATTCTTCAAATTTCTAATTAGCATTTTTCAAATTTTAGGGATTGAAAATTCGTATTAGGGGATTCCCTATTTGTTTTTTTGTTTTTTTATTTTTATTTATTTATTTTATTTTTTTTTTATTTTAAATCCCTAATTAGGATTTTGCATTTGTAAATTTAATTGGGGACTTTTTTTTTTAATCCAGTTACGGTTTTCAATTTTTAATCCCTAATTAGGGATTACAAATTAATTTGAGATTGTAGATTAAAAATCTTAAATTAGGTTTTTTTAAACATTGATTAGGGTTTTGATTAAGATCTTCATTACAATTTTGATTAAGATTTTTTTAATATTTTGATTAAGATTCTTTGTTTGAGCAGCAATATGATCCTCGTTCCTACAATCACAGTGCACCCCACGTAATGAATGGACTAACCCTTGCCTAATTGGTAAGCTGAACCTAATTTGTTGAATGCTTGCTTGAATTATGGAATCACGTCGCCATTGGAAAGTTAACTTGATAAGCTAAAACTGATTTTATTTTTTATTTTTTAGCTTGAGTGATGTTTAACCTTTGAACTGTCACGCTCTTTGGTGACAAAAAATGGATAACCACCTTGATTATTGTCAGCAACAAGCCTTTTGAAGTAAATATCTGTTGAATAATAAAACCCAAGGTGGTTATCCATTTTTTATCAACAAAGAGCGTGGCTATAGTTCAAAGGTTAGACAACACTCAAGCTATAAAAAAAAAAAATCAGTTTTTTTTAGCTTATCAAGTTAACTTTTCAATTACGACATGATTCCGTAATTCAAGCAAGCATTCAGCAAATTAGGTCCAGATTACCAATTAAGCAAGGGTTAGTCCATTCCCAGATTTTATTTTATTTTAGAGATAACATTTAAGTTGAAGGTAACTTACTAAAACAATCATATCGTTGATCAAATGAAGAACCCTAATTAAAATAGTAAAAAAATCTTAATCAAAATTATAATGAAGATTTTAATCAAAACCCTAATCAAATGTTTTAAAAAACCTAATTTAAGATTTTCAGTCTACAATCTCTAATTAATCTGTAATCCCTAATTAGGGATTAAAAATTGAAAACCATAACTAGATTAAAAAAGTCCCCAATTAAATTTACAAATGCAAAATCCTAATTAGGGATTGAAAAAAAAAAAAAAAAAAAAAAAAAAAAAATTTGATTGATGTTATCTCTCTCTCTCTCTCTCTCTCTCTCTCTCTCTCTCTCTCTCTCTATATATATATATATATATATATATATATATATATATAACAAATAGGGAATCCCCTATTATGAATTAGGGATTGAAAAATGCTAATTAGAAATTTGAAGAATCTCGAGTTATGGATTAGGGATTTGAAAAGTTCCCTAATACGAATTTTCAATTTCTAATATGAAAATGCTAATTAGGAATTATAAATTTGAAAAATCTCAAGTTATGGATTAGGGATTTGAAGAATTCCCTACTGCGGATTTTCAATTTCAAACCCTAATCTCTAATCTCTCATCAAACTATCAAACGAAGGGAGCAAAATCCCTAATCCTAAATCAACATCACCATGTAAAGATAGAAGAGAAAGAAGAGAAAAATTCATAATCCTAAATCAACATCACCATCTAGAGAAACGAGTTGATGTCGATCCGAAAAAGAGAGGGAGGTTGAACTCGAGAGGGAGACGGAGAGGTCGACAGGAGAGACTGGCAAGCTCTCTCTCTGCTTCTTCTTCTTCTTTTTTCCCCAGCACAGCTGGAGAGATTTTTTTTTTTCCTGCACGGTGGGGAGATGCGGGAGAGAATCTCTCCACTCAACTGGAGAGAGAAATGGGCTAACGTCGTTTGCTCTGCCGCTTGGAAGAGTGAAGCCGGCCTTTGGCCAATAGAATGCTACCACCTCAACTCAGTAGCCCTTGTGGTACTGGGTTACTCAGTACACAATCCAATTCGTAAGGGAAGTGGGTGGCGCATTGATGAGGCCTCCCTTGGGCAGCAGGCACCCAACTGTAGTCAACGGTAATTACTTCACTTCTCTCTCCTTTGAAATCCAATCGGATAACGTACTTTGTTACTCAGTAAGCTTTTATCATACTGAGTAAACTCCTATGGGCCGCCTTGAATTCTTGTGATTTATCTACGCCGCCCATCCGTTTTTTTATCTTATTTTGCTGTTGGACCAAAAATCGAAACATATCCAAAGCTCAAGTGGGCCATACCACAAAAAAAGTGGGAATAATGATTTCCACCGTTGAAACCTTCCTAGGGTCCACATTAGTGTTTATTTTTCATCCTACCTACCTGTTCATAAGATCATAAGAACATGGATGAAGAGAAAAAACAAATATCAGCTTGATTCAAAGCGCCTATCCACCCAAAGAATTTTTCAACGGTAGATTTTCAATTCACATTGTTCCCTATGGTGTGGTCCACTTGAGCTTTGGATATGCTTTATTTTTATCTCATTTATTAAAATTAAATTACAAAATGTATGGACGAAGTGGATAAAATAAATACATCATGTTGGGCCTTGCATAGTTTACTCAGTACGCTTAGCATAGTACGTAAGCCACTTCCCTCTCTTCTGCCAAAATCCCGCCGCTCCCTAGATTCCCTACCAAGTAGGCCTTTTATCCCACCTTTCCCCCTCCCAAGTCCGATTTAGAAACTTCTATCTCGCCTATTACCCTCCCAACTCTGATTTAGAAATAGATTGGCTACTCCCCCTGCCACCAGCCAATGGCGGATGGTTGGTGTGGCCCCACCATGATGTATGTGTTTCATCCATGACGTTCATATTTTTATTTTTATTTTAATCTTTCAAAAAATAAAATAAAATAGAAGACTCGATTCGAATCGTGCCCAACCTGATCCAACTCGGTTTCCTTGACCGAGTTGGACTCGGTTCAGGTTAGGCCAGTAATGCATCGGATCGAATCGAGTCAGCTGACCAGAACCCCGGATCGAGTCAACTTGGACCCAATCCGGTCCGGCTCGACTCGATGCCCACCTCTGATTGAGTACTACCGAACCTGTACCTAGCTAGAGACAATTGTTAGAGGCTTTGTGGGACCCACCATGATATATATGTTCTATCCATGTTGTCAATCTATTTTGATAGATCATTTTAGGGAATGAGCCCAAAAAGGAGACAGCTATGAGGCTCAAGTAGACCACACCAGGCAAAGTAGTGGAGATTGAACTCTTACGGTTGAAAACTTCATAGTACCCACTGTGAATTTTATTTTCCATCCAACCTGTTAACAAGGGCACATAGACCTAGATGAAGGGAAAAAACAAATATCAGCTTGATTCAAAATTTCTGTGGCCCTAAGAAGTTTTCAACAATGGGCTTTCAATCTCCACTTCTTCCCTTTGTGTGGTCTACTCAGGCCTTCGATCAGCCTCCTTTTTGGGTTCATGCTCTAAAATGAATTATTAAAATAGATGACTGGCATGGATAAAAATATACATCAAGGGCAGCTCCATCGAGACCCGGACACTATCGTCCAATATCTAATGTCATGTCTTTGCAGCAGGTTAAAAGGCTTTCCCAATTTCGTATGGCCTGACTCACCCAATAGGCTATTGACGCAGGGAGAACATGCTCGACCGTATTTCACGGGGAGAAAAATATTCTAAACCCACGTAACTTATCTTGACTCCACACAGATATGCCTATTATTATAAAAAATGAAATCAAGTTCCAGAATCAAATTACAACAAAAACTCCATAAAACCGTGACTTACCATAAATAGTAAACTTACTAGTTATGGATGGTCATGATGTCAACTAGAACTCATGGTTTTCTGACCATGTTATTCTCCTAAATTTTCTAAGCAGCTTTCGTATTAGAACATCGACATATCAAAAGTTATGATCAAATTAAAACTTACTATAAATAGTAAAAACAAAATTTAATCTGATTTTCGATATTCAATACCATGGAATCTCGCAAATTCGGCATAGGCAATATGCACGTTTTAACATCCTGACGGTCCGGATAACTTCCATCTCCAATTGGGCCTTTTCTGGTCCATCTTTGCCATGAAACTATTTGCAACCCACTCTACATCAGCTGTAGCCCTGACAGTGGAGCTCACTTTGATTTATGTATGGTATATGGATACCGCTCATCTATTTTCCTACCTAGCTACTTTTTAGTACAAGAATCCAAAAATTAGGCAGATCCATACCTCACTTCGACTATACTATAGGAAACCGTGCTGACTGAATACATACTATTAAAAACTTTATAGGCCTACTGTAATACCCATCGTAATGTTTATT
Organism: Magnolia sinica; assembly: GCF_029962835.1. Taxonomy (NCBI): domain Eukaryota; kingdom Viridiplantae; phylum Streptophyta; class Magnoliopsida; order Magnoliales; family Magnoliaceae; genus Magnolia; species Magnolia sinica. The sequence continues at coordinate 15,618,109 of NC_080582.1, forward strand.
AGCCATATAATCTTTTGATCTGGGATTTGGATTTAATTCAATTTTGGGCTCATGCTCTAAAATGGGCTGTAGAGACAGATGGATGATATTGATATTCAATATATATATCAAAGGTGGGCCACGCAGTCAGGGATGGACCTAATCGTCTCCCTTTCCGCAACAAGTTTTTAATGGTGGGCGTTCACTAACCACTGTTTCACTAACCAATTCCATATTACTTTGAGCACAAACACAGCTTGGAAAATTGATGCAGGTGCATTGCCCGGCCCATTGCCACCCTTACTCATGAGACAAGGAATTCGAATTTTGCAGGAGAAATCTGGCGTTAGGCAATGGCAGCTTCTAAAGACAATGATGATCGATGGCTCAAAGGAGGAGGAGAGGTTTTGAGCACTCTGTCACAACGCATGAGGCAGCAGATATGGAATTGCTTGAGAGATGACAAGATTTCAGTGTTCTCAGTATGGGGACAGCAGGGAGTGGGGAAGTCACGGATCATGAGTCAGGTGGTCATGGAAATGGAGGAATTTGGAGAATCTTGCCATCTGTTTGAAATAATCACACGAGTAAGAGCACCAGGGTTGGAGAGTCTTGCAAAGAAGATGCAGGCGAGAATTGAAGGGGAATTGGTCCATGTGCAGGACAAGCTGACAATAAGGAAATTGGTTGATGTAGGTACTTGGCATTTCATTGAGCCTGAACGACAGTTAGAGGTTTTAAAGATGTTTGATGCAAAGGGGAGAAGGAATCGGTTGATGGAGTTGCAGATGGGAATACAGAATGCATTTGAGAACCCAGAGTCCATACAAATCTCCATAGCTGCTAAGCGTATCAAGGATAAATTAAGTGGCCAAAGGTTCATTCTCATCTTGGAAGATGTTTGGGAAAGCTTTGACTTGCAAGAGATGAGAGTTCCAGTCACAGCCCCTGCCACCACCAGTGGCAGCAAAGTCATGATCACGACTCAATCCCATGAAGTTTGTTCTGAAATGGGAAGGCAGCATCTAGTCATGCAACATCCCTTTCAAAGAATGGTGTCCGTCAACTAAGTGATTCTTCTCTGCTTAAACTACCTCTACTTACTATCTTATCATTCTCTTCTTGAACTATTGTTATTCTCTTTTATTTGTGTTATGTATGTGGTGGAAAGAATAGGGGGTTCCACTGGACTCAAATGATTTAGTCTAACTGGCTTCGAATTATGAATTTCACAAAGAAATTGGATGTGTTGCTCTTTTGCATGTATTTCAGAAAGGTAACAAGTACCAGATTTGTTTGGCAAATCATGCTCACAGCAGTAAGCAGGACTCAATTTTTTATTTTTTATTTTTTATTTTTTTTAAAATTTTCCTTTCATTTTCCTAATAGACTGGGTTCACCTGTCTTTCGTGTTAATGATTTTTGTTATGGGTCCTTGCTATTTTGTATGAATTAGTCCGGTTTTTATGGTTTCATTTATGGTCTCCTAGATGTAATTTTCTATTATATCGATAAAATTATAGATGATAGTATCCCAACAATTTTATTTATTTATTATTATTTTTTTTTTAAAAAAAAGAGGCATAATGAGCTCAGCCCAACCTATGGATTAGGCTGAAACTCGGGCAAGGCTCATCTGAACCCTGACTGGTCCAACTCAATTGTTCCTTGGTGGGGATCTTTAATTCTTTATCAACACTCTTAATCATGTTTATCCAATCCAGAGAAACAGGCACTGTTGGATAAAAGTTTGGGTTGCTGAGTTGATGTAGGTCTGAAAATTGGGTCCCAGCACATGCCCGATTTTCAATCTTAACCAATGAGCTACGGAATTGAGCTTTGGTAGGCTCTCCAGCCAAATACTCAACCCACCAAAGTGGACTCTTATACTGAGCTTGGAGATCTTGAGTGTGCTAGAAATTCTACGACGAATACAATGCAAGGTTACCAAAAAATGAATTATGTTATAACAGATCATTTTGTTTTCTAACTTCTTGTGTGGACCTCAATGAATCATCCAAATAGTCCCTCTGTTTGTTTTTCCTACTTAGGATGCTTGATATTCGCTTTTCACCACTCTTATGGTATCTCATCTAACACAGAAACAGAGTCAAGGGCCATTTTGGATAGTATCAAAATATGTAAACAGTTTAACCTATCAAATGTAAACATTGAATCAGATTCCCTAGTGGCAACAGAGGCCATTCTTAACCATCATAGCATCCCCTGGAAGATCTGGTATGTTGTAGGCGATATCAAGAAGGAGCTTGAAAGCTTAAACTTCTCCACCTCACATGTTTATAGAGAGAGCAATGTAGAGGCCGATAGACTAGCTCATCTATGAAGCAGTGGTATGGTCGACTGAACGTACACTGTTGCAAAAAATATTGATTTTAATAAAAAATATTTTAATAATAAAATAAAATATAATATAAAAAGTTGTTTTGAAAAACACTTTTCTACGGATTTTTTTTTGGGAATAGTCCCACATGGAAAAGAGAAGAGAAAAACCTGTGGTTTATATGAAGGATGTGGAGTATTATAATATTTACCTACCTAGTCTGTGGACTATGGACCTTGCGTGTTCCAGTGCGTAGCACTGGAACACCCGCGCTCGCGCTCGGGCACGGGCACGGGCTCGGGCTCGGGCTCAGTCTCAATGTCGGACTCGGACTCGGTCTCGGGCTTGGGCTCGGGCTCGAGCTCGGTGCGAGGGCGTGGGCATGTGAGGCAGTGTGGCTGTAGAGGCGCTAGTGGCGCACTTTGCACTTCGGTGCGACTAAGTGGCTATGGCGGGTGGCTGGTTAGTAGAGAGACTAAAGGACTGAGAGAGAAATCTCTCAGTATAAATAGAGGGACTGAAAAGAGCTGTTGCAGCAGAAACTGTAACAGCTGAGCCATTAGTGTAGGGTCCAGCTGTAACTGCTGCATGGCTAGCCCAACAGCTAGAAAACGGCTAGCCGTTGTCTCACAACAATCAGCATGCAGCAGCTTGATGGCCCATGCACAACAGTAAAAAAAACGGCCATAAAACGGCCAGTTTTCCAACAGCTAGAAATAACTTAATAGAATTTAAGTCTCTGGACCATAACCCCCTAGCCATCCTAGCCTATAAAAGGAGGACCTGGATGGGTTTCCAAACCATCTCAACTCACTCCAGCAAACCCATACGAACTGAGACAGCCAGCCCCTCTCCACTCATATATTCTAGTGTTTCCAGCAACATAGCAAGGCTTAAACCTTAGCTTGAAGAACAGACCAGCGGTGTGGTCTAGAACGGTTCAACTGAACCAGTGGCTGAAGATTTGAACTGACCTGTGCAGAAGTCAAAACTCTTTTTCTCTTCTTTTCTTCTTCTTTTGAGATTTTTTCCTTTATATTGTAATACTGCCAGAAAGCGTGTAATTGAGTTCCATTTGGTGGGCCTTCGTGTTTGCTGAACGCAGACCCACACCAGGCTCGTCGTATCCTAGAAGCTATTTGCCTGTAACCTATCAGCATACTCAATTCACTTGAGTAGGGGCAAATAACGCTTTAAGGACAGCGTTTCAGACGTGCTTCAGCCTGTCCTGATTTCTGATTATTTTGCACTTTTCGGTTTCCACATTATACAGAAATACATTAATCTGTATAAAATCTAACAATCTTAAAGCGTTATTTGCCCGATGGAAGCCGATAGTGTTTCATCCATCAAGTTGATGAATCAAGACTTGATACGTCTTGTCGATTCGATGGAACTAATTTTACAAGATGACAAGACAAGTTGAAATTTCTCCGACGGCGCTAAAGATCTATTACATATTAGATCCAAATTTGCAAGCACTACTTGAAGTATCCGACAACGACACACCTGAACAAGTAGTGCCGCACCAAAAGAGCCGAAGACGAACTCTTGTATCGAGGACACATTCTGAATGCGTTCTCCGACCGCATGTACGATCCGTACCAACAGACGTCATCAAAGACATTCAAGTACCTGATCAAGAAGTTCAAATACAAGGTCAAGAAGAAGGTACTAACAAGTTTCTCATCGCTAGGTATTTTACTTCAACATGGTAGATAATAAACCGCCGCTACCCCAAATCCAAGAATTGCAATAAAATCGATCTTCCCGAATCATTCTAAGTCGGGGCTATAATTGCCAAATTGCCATCGATGTGGAAAGACTATAGAAAGAAGTTACTGCATAAAACTAAGGACTACACACTGGAACAAATCCAGAAACACCTTAGGATTGAGGAAGAATCCCGTAACCGCGATAGAAAAAATGATAACGGGAATACCTCGTCCAAGGTATATGCTGTAGAAAACACTAATAACAAACATCCTGAGAAGGACGATTCCCTGAAACCTAATAAAGGGAAATTCAAGAAGAATACCCAAAAGAAGAACGGAAAGTTCAAGGGCCCATGCCATGTCTGTGGAAAAACCGGGCACTATGCTCGAGTATGCCGCTATCGCAAATCTAAAAAAGAGGCAAGTGCAGTAGAAGAAGGCGATATCGTGGCTATGATCACTGAGGTGAATACCATCCAAGGCAAAGTTTCAGGTTGGTGGTATGATACTGCCGCTACTGTACATGTGTGCTACGACAAATCAGCCTTCAAAACCTATGAGGAATTGACCGATGGTCAAGAAGTCCAAATGGGTAATGAAGTCCGATCGAAGGTCGTCGGCAAAGGAACTGTCGAACTGATATTCACCTCTAGAAAGAAAGTGATTCTAACTAATGTACTGCACGTCCCAGACATGAGGCGAAACTTAGTTTCTGGGGATCTTCTGAGAAAACCAGGCATACGGGTGGTGTATGAGTCAGGTAAACTGATTCTGTCCAAAAATGAAAATTTTGTCGGAAAGGGATATGCTTGTAACGGAATGGTTAAGTTTTCTCTGAATGAAAGTAGCACTTCTGCGTATATGGTTGAATCCGCTGGACTGTGGCATGATAGACTAGCCCATATAGGGTATAGTACCTTGAAGTTCATGGCTAAGAATGGTTTAATCTCATACACAGATAATGAAACCGAAAAATGTGAAGTGTGCATAAGATCCAAAATGACAAAGAAACTTTTTCCAAGTGTTGAAAGATTGTCTCAAGTATTGGATCTTGTACACAGTGATATCTGTGAGTTAAACGGCATTCTTACTCTTGGAGGTAAACGGTACTTCATAACCTTTATAGATGATTGTTCTAAGTATGTGTATGTGTACCTATTAAAGAGCAAAGATGAAGCATTAAACATGTTTAAAATATATAAAGCATGAGTAGAGAATCAACTGAATAAGAAAATAAAAATTCTCCGTAGCGATAGAGGAGGAGAATACTTCTCCAATGAATTCGATAACTTCTGTGAAGAACATGGACTGATACATCAATGTACAGCGCCATATACACCTCAACAAAACGGAATAGCTGAAAGGAAGAATAGAACATTAGTAGAAATGGTCAACTCAATGCTGATAAGAGCAAAGTTGTCACTAAGTCTATGGGGAGAGGCACTGCTTGCAGCATGCCATATAATAAACAGAATTCCGTCTAAAAAATATAAAATATCTCCATATGAAACATGGAGAGGTAGAAAACCTAACCTAGGATATCTAAAAGTGTGGGGGTGTCTTGCATATTGTAGAACCCCTGATCCAAAAAGAACTAAGTTAGGACCAAGAGCTATTAAGTGCGCCTTCGTAGGGTATGCACAAAATAGTAAAGCTTATAGACTTCTAGACATAGAGTCTAATACAATAATAGAATCAAGAGATGTTGAGTTCTTTGAGAACTCACTATCCTTGGAGTCAAAGGATAATTTGTCTTCTGTTTTTTTTTTTCCGAGTGTAATTCATAGAGTGACTCAAAATTAATCTTTAGAAAGTGTTAACGACAAAAAGGTTTAGAATATTCGTTTTTGTGGGATATAGAAATGTTCATTACTTGTAGCAGAACATCTAAACAATTGATCTTGTTCGATCTTTCTGTTAAAATCTTCAAGACAATGTTCGCAGGCAGCTTCTAACTAGCTTTGATATTTTCATGTTGGATCTGATTGCATCGAAGCCTAAATTTATCAGTATGAGATGCAACTATAACATAGATGAGCGTGACAGAACATCTATTGTATCTATGATTGGGACCATTTGATTCAGTGTGGATGGGTCATATCCCCAAGGCCAGATCACCAGTGGGGATAAGTGACATTTTGAGTTAAAAACTCGTATTTGATACCATTTTCTACCATCTACAGGTCAAATATCAAGGTCCATCAGTGCTCGGTTGACACCATAGTGACATAACCTGTTCTCAGCAATTTCTCACTCCAGAAATTTCTCACGAGATTTCCAAAATTTGAGGGTATTATCTGGAAAATCAAGTGGAAATGGTTCTACGAGATTGGCCTCATTAGAAGTTCCCATGATGTCGAACTCTAAAGGACCCATCGTTATGTGTGTTTGGACATCCACAATGTACATGTGGTGGGTCCCCTCTATGTTATGAGATGTCTATCAACCATATTTGAAGCTTAGGTGGGTCACACAATTTGTAAAATCATGCCCAAAACATTTAAAAGCACTTCGCAGGGCCCACTTGAGTTTTGAAATGGCCTGAAATTTGGTGCAACTCCTCATCCAAGTAGGACACACAATGGACAGGTTGGATGTCTAGACTACATCTCCGTGGGCTCTATAAACATTCAGGAGGATTTCAATGGGTGAGCATCTACTCTCAATTGTTGTCTATGGTGTGGCCCACCTAGATTGGCCTGATATTTAGGCCAAGGCCCACCATGGAAATGTACGTCTAATTGATGGGGCTCACAAAGCTCGCTTTTGTTACACTTGTTGTGGCTCATATACTTAAGGACAGAACCCAAAAGAATGGTTTCTCTAATTTGTAGGTATCAGATAATATGCTGAACAAGCAACCACAAGGGTGAGATTCGGAATGATGTACAAAGCACTGCTTTTTATAGAGTAGCCGCAGCCTTGCATTACAAAATCATAGGAAAAGGCTGGCAATCGCAGACCTAAGTGTAGAATTGGTTTCATGCTAACAAACAGAGGATTAGCACTGTGACAAAAATCTATTATGTTGAATATCTTTGTATAATATTGTGGGAAATAAGATAAACAATATTACCGTGAGATTTTTAAAATATCAGTTGTTTTGAATTGCTCGGCTTTTTCAGCTTAATAATGTAAATATTATCTGATATTAGGAATTTTTATAGCAAAATTCCTCACAATTTGAGATTTTACCGGATAATATCCCTGTGAATTAAACGATGGAGAAGTGCTTTTTGAGTGGTGAAACTATTATAATGCCTACCGTGCACTCTTTTCTTTATAAAGTAGTAAAGCGAAGAATTGTGGGGCCCACATGATATTTTCTATGATATTCAATCTGTCAAATTGGTGTAATCAGCTATGATGTTGAGAACAAAAAGTTTGGTAAATCTAAATGGAAGATGAGCCAGGCCATAATAACCGTCTCAAATGACCAAAAAGGACGGTCATAGACCGTCGCAAGGGCCGTCAAATTTTGACGTGTCGTATTACTTAAAGGATGGTCGAAAACCGTCATTTTTATTGACGAAAAAGGACGGCCATGGACCGCCCTTAAAAAGGACGGTCATGATCTCTTATGAGCCTTTAAAAGACGGCCATCGACCGCCCTTTAAAAGGACGGTCATAGACTGTCTCTGATGAGCCTTTAAAGGACGGCCATAGACTGCCCTTTTTAAGGACGATCATGGACCGCCCTTAAAAAGGATCTGCCATGGTCCGTCTCTTATGAGCCTTCAAAGGACGGCCATGCACCGTCCTTTAAAAGGACGGCCATGGACCGCCCTTAAAAAGGATTGTCATGGACCGTCCCTTATAAGAGGGTCAATATACACCGTTACATCATCATATTCTTCTTGATATACACCGTTATATAATATATTTCATCATATTCACATTCACATTCATCCAAACATAAACTACATTCATCCAAACAAAAACTACATTCATCTAAACCCAAACTACGTAAATCCAACATAAATTACATTCATCCAAACACAAGCAATCTTATCCACATTACATTCATCCACACGTAAATATATATAAGTTTAACATCATAACTAAAAAAAGAAAAAAAATCAACAACAATTTTCTTTTTGTGTCTTTCACCTGAAAAAAAAAATATATTAAACTAACAAAACATTATAATTTAGAACCATGAAGAATTGCATAAACTTCTTCCAAAAAAGTGAGCACTTTTTAAAAATAAAACTGATCATTAAAATAGGTTCAGGTTTAGGTTTTAAGTTTTAGGTGTTAGGTTTTAGGTCTAGGTTCAGGATTAGGTTATAGGTTATAGGTTCTAAGTTTAGGTTATAGGTTATAGGTTATAGGTTAAGGTTTAGGTTATAGGTTTTGGTTTAGGTTAAGGTTTAGGCTTAGGTTATAGGTTTAGGTTAAGGTTTAGGTTTTAGTTATAGGTTATAGTATATAGGTTATAGCTTTAGGGAATTAAGAATAGGTTAAGGTTTAGGTTAGGAAATTGGGTCCGAGTTCGGGATCTGGTTTAGGTATGGGTTATCAAGTTTAAGTTTAAGTTTAGGTTAGGGAGTTGAGATTATGATTAGGTGTAGGTTTAGGTTTAAGGATTTGAAAATACATTTCGATTTTAGGTTTAGGTTTAGGTTTTAGGCTTATGTTTAGGTTATAAGTGCAGGTAATAGGTTTAGGTTTATGTTAGGTTATAGGTTAACGTTTAAGTTTAGGAAATCGAGTTCGGGTTCGGGATCGGGTTTAGGTTTGGATTAGGGAGTTGAGATTAGGATTAGGTGTAGGTTTAGGTTTAGGGATTTGAGAATACATTTAGGTTTAGGTTTAGGTTTAGCTTATAAGCAATAGGTTTTAGGTTTAGGTTTAAGTTATAGGTTACAGGTTTAGGTATAGCTTTAGGCTTAGGTTTATGTTACAGGTTTAGGTATAGCTTTAGGCTTAGGTTTAGGTTACAAGATAAAAGTTTAGGGAATTGAGAATAGGTTAATGTTTAGGTTTAGGAAATCGGGTTCGGGTTTAGGTTTGGGTTTTCAAGTTTAGGTTTAGGTTTAGGTTAGGGAGTTGAGATTAGGATTAGGTGTAGGTTTAGGTTTAGGGATTCGAGAATACATTTAGGTTTTAGGTTTAGGTTTAGGTTTAGGAAATTGAGAATAGGTTAAGGTTTAGGTTTAGGAAATCGGGTTCGGGTTCGGGATCGGGTTTAGGTTTTGGTTTTCAAGTTTAGGTTTAGGTTTAGGTTAGGGAGTTAAGATTAGGATTAGGTGTAGATTTAGGTTTAGGGATTTGAGAATACATTAAGGTTTAGGTTTAGGAAATCGGGTTCGGGTTCGGGATCGGGTTTAGGTTTGAGTTTTCAAGTTTAGGTTTAGGTTTAGGTTAGGGAGTAGAGATTAGGATTAGGTGTAAGTTTAGGTTTAGGGATTTGAGAATACACTTAGGTTATAGGTTTATGTTTAGGTTATAGGTTATAGGTTTAGGTTAAGGTATAGGTTTAGGTTTCGGTTTAGGTTATAAGCAATGGGTTTAGGGAATTGAGAATAGGTTAAGGTTTAGGTTGAGGAAATCGGGTTCGGGTTCGGGATCGGGTTTAGGTTTGAGTTTTCAAGTTTAGGTTTAGGTTTAGGTTAGGGAGTTGAGATTAGGATTAGGTGTAGGTTTAGGTTTAGGGATTTGAGAATACATTTAGGTTTTAGGTTTATATTTAGGTTATAGGTTACAGGTTTAGGTTAAGGCTATAGGTAATAGGTTTAGGTTAAGGTTTAGATTAAGGTTTAGATTTAGATTTAAGGATTTGAGAATACATTTAGGTTTTGGGTTTAGGTTTAGGTTATAGGTTACAGGTTTAGGTTTAGGTTTAGGTTTATGCTTTAGGTTACGGTTTAGGTTTAAGTTTAGATTATAAGCTATAGGTTTAGGGAATTGAGAATAGGTTAAGGTTTAGGTTTAGGAAATTAGGTTCGGGTTCGGGTTCGGGTTTAGGTTTGAGTTTTCAAGTTTAGGTTTAGGTTTAGGTTAGGGAGTTGAGATTAGGATTAGGTGTAGGTTTAGGTTTAGGGATTTGAGAATACATTTAGGTTTTAGGTTTATGTTTAGGTTATAGGTTATAGGTTTAGGTTAAGGTATAAGTTTAGGTTTCGGTTTATGTTATAAGCAATTGGTTTAAGGAATTGAGAATAGGTTAAGGTTTAGGTTTAGGAAATCGGGTTCGGGTTCGGGATCGGGTTTAGGTTTTGGTTTTCAAGTTTAGGTTTAGGTTTAGGTTAGGGAGTTGAGATTAGGATTAGGTGTAGGTTTAGGTTTAGAGATTTGAGAATACATTTAGGTTTTAGGTTTATGTTTAGGTTATATGTTATAGGTTTAGGTTAAGGCTATAGGTTATAGGTTTAGGTTAAGGTTTAGGTTTAGGTTTAAGGATTTGAGAATACATTTAGGTTTTAGGTTTAGGTTTAGGTTATAGGTTACAGGTTTAGGTTTAGGTTTATGCTATAGGTTATAGGTTTAGGTTAAGGTTTAGTTTAAGTTTAGGTTATAAGCTATAGGTTTAGGGAATTGAGAATAGGTTAAGGTTTAGGTTTAGGAAATCGAGTTCGGGTTCGGGATCGGGTTTAGGTTTGAGTTTTCAAGTTTAGGTTTAGGTTTAGGTTAGGGAGTCGAGATTAGGATTAGGTGTATGTTTAGGTTTAGGGATTTGAGAATACATTTAGGTTTTAGGTTATGTTTAGGTTATAGGTTATAGGTTTAGGTTAAGGTATAAGTTTAGCTTTCGGTTTAGGTTATAAGCAATTGGTTTAGGGAATTGAGAATAGGTTAAGGTTTAGGTTTACGAAATCGGGTTCGGATTCGGGATCGGGTTTAGGTTTTGATTTTCAAGTTTAGGTTTAGGTTTTGGTTTTCAAGCTTAGGTTTAGGTTTAGGTGAGGGAGTTGAGATTAAGATTAGGTATAGGTTTAGGTTTAGGGATTTGAGAATACATTTAGGTTTTAGGTTTAGGTTAAGGCTATAGGTTACAGGTTTAGGTTAAGGCTATAGGTTATAGGTTTAGGTTAAGGTTTAGGTTAAAGTTTAGATTTAGGTTTAAGGATTTGAGAATACATTTAGGTTTTAGGTTTATGTTCAGGTTATAGGTTATAGGTTTAGATTTAGGTTTAGGTTAAGGTATAGGTATAGGTTTTGGTTTCGGTTTAGGTTATAAGCAATAGGTTTAGGGAATTGAGAATAGGTTAAGGTTTAGGTTTAGGAAATCGGGTTTGGGTTCAGGATCGGGTTTAGGTTTGGGTTATCAAGTTCAGGTTTAGGTTTAAGTTAGGGAGTTTAGATTAGGATTAGGTGTAGGTTTAGGTTTAGGGATTTGAGAATACATTAGGTTTTAAGTTTAGGTTTAGGTTATAGGTTATAGGTTTAGGTTTAGGTTTAGGTTTGGTTTAGGTTTTGATTTAGGTTATATATTATAGGTTTAGGTTAAGGTTTAGGGAAAGGTGGTTTTGATTTAGGTTATAGGTTATAGGTTTAGGTTAAGGTATAAGTTTAGCTTTCGGTTTAGGTTATAAGCAATTGGTTTAGGGAATTGAGAATATGTTAAGGTTTAGGTTTAAGAAATCGGGTTCAGGTTCGAGATCGGGTTTATGTTTTGGTTTTCAAGTTTAGGTTTAGGTTTAGGTGAGGGAGTTGAGATTAGGATTAGGTGTAGGTTTAGGTTTAGGGATTTGAGAATACATTTAGGTTTTAGGTTTAGGTTAAGGCTATAGGTTACAGGTTTAGGTTAAGGCTATAGGTTATAGGTTTAGGTTAAGGTTTAGGTTAAAGTTTAGATTTAGGTTTAAGGATTTGAGAATACATTTAGGTTTTAGGTTTATGTTCAGGTTATAGGTTATAGGTTTAGGTTTAGGTTTAGGTTAAGGTATAGGTTTTGGTTTCGGTTTAGGTTATAAGCAATAGGTTTAGGGAATTGAGAATAGGTTAAGGTTTAGGTTTAGGAAATCGGGTTTGGGTTCAGGATCGGGTTTAGGTTTGGGTTATCAAGTTCAGGTTTAGGTTTAAGTTAGGGAGTTTAGATTAGGATTAGGTGTAGGTTTAGGTTTAGGGATTTGAGAATACATTAGGTTTTAAGTTTAGGTTTAGGTTATAGGTTATAGGTTTAGGTTTAGGTTTAGGTTTGGTTTTGGTTTTGATTTAGGTTATATATTATAGGTTTAGGTTAAGGTTTAGGGAAAGGTGGTTTTGATTTAGGTTATAGGTTATAGGTTTAGGTTAAGGTATAAGTTTAGCTTTCGGTTTAGGTTATAAGCAATTGGTTTAGGGAATTGAGAATAGGTTAAGGTTTAGGTTTAGGAAATCGGGTTCGGGTTCGGGATCGGGTTTAGGTTTTGGTTTTCAAGTTTAAGTTTAAGTTTAGGTGAGGGAGTTGAGATTAGGATTAGGTGTATGTTTAGGTTTAGGGATTTGAGAATACATTTAGGTTTTAGGTTTAGGTTAAGGCTATAGGTTACAGCTTTAGGTTAAGGCTATAGGTTATAGGTCTAGGTTAAGGTTTAGGTTCAGGTTCAGATTTAGGTTTAATGATTTGAGAATACATTTAGGTTTTAGGTTTATGTTTAGGCTATAGGTTATAGGTTTAGGTTTAGGTTTAGGTTTAGGTATAGGTTTTGGTTTCGGTTTAGGTTATAAGCAATAGGTTTAGGGAATTGAGAATAGGTTAAGGTTTAGGTTTAGGAAATCGGGTTCGGGTTCAGGATCGGGTTTAGGTTTTGGTTTTCAAGTTTAGGTTTAGGTGAGGGAGTTGAGATTAGGATTAGGTGTAGGTTTAGGTTTAGGGATTTAATAATACATTTAGGTTTTAGGTTTAGGTTAAGGCTATAGGTTACAGGTTTAGGTTAAGGCTATAGGTTATAGGTCTAGGTTAAGGTTTAGGTTTAGGTTTAGGTTAAGGTTGAGGTTTAGGTTATAGGTTAAGGTTTTAGGTCATAGGTTTAGGTTTAGGTTTAGGTTAAGGTTGAGGTTTAGGTTATAGGTTAAGGTTAAGGGTATGGTCCCTGCAAATACAGATATAAACACGGCCATCCGACACAAATTGCCAGGCCCTTCCAATGCTGTCCATAAAAAATGGACAGCTTCATCATGGTCATAATAGCGGTTCCCTCTTTCCAGGGAACCCCGCTCTTCCGGATAGCTCCGACGCACATCCAGGTCTGCTCCATCAATTTCGAGCAACGGTTCATAAACTCCGACCTATCCAAATGGCCAGGCCACTCCAATGCTGCCCATAGGAAATGGACAGCTTCATCATGGTCATAACAGTGGTTCCCACCTTCCATGGACCCCTGCTCAACATCCGGATAGCTCTGACGCACATCCGGGTTTGCTCCTTCAATTTTGAGCTAATACAATTAAATCCTAAATTAGTTACCCATCCAAGGTTGGATAGAAATGGACAGCTTCATTATGGTCATAACAACGGTTCCCACCTTTCAGGGACCCCTGCTCAAAATCCGGATAGCTCCGACGCACATCCGGGTCTGCTCCATCAATTTCGAGTTAATACATTTAAAAATAACATAATTATATCTAAAAGCATCTGGATACCTGGGAAAGGCCTCCCATATTCATATTGTTGGTTATTCATCCCTTTGTCTATAAGCTACAATCGACCAATACTTTCTATTGCTACCTGTACTCTTAAACCAACACAAATATAACCAAGAAACAATATAAGGTATAAGAAAAAATCAAGAAAACATTTACTAAATAAAAATTTTCCAATTTATCAACAAGGTTCAATTTATTAGTCAGATACATCCAGCTAGACCAAATACTGCTTCTTTTTTTCTAGATTGAAACAGGGTAGATAGTTGATGATTTTTTCATATATAACCAATGTGACATATGGAGAGATGGACTCACAATTATGCCATGTGCCTCACTCAGACATCTCCTAACAAATTTTCTTTCTAATACAACAAAAAAGCTCATCACTTGTCCATCCTCTATTCATGAAACAAAATGAAGGTTCTTCTTGAAACAATGCTGGGTTTCAAAATCAATTTGGAAACACTATATATAAGCGTGTTTTGCATAAATGATAAAAGCCATATATATAAGATCTTGATGTCACCAAAGAATATATCAAAATCAATTTGAAGGCATTGTGGATAAGTGCATTTTGCAGATAAGTATGATAAAAGGGTGTGAAATACCTACAGAGACTGTCCAGACATCACACGAACATATCATACTGCCATCCATAATGAATATAACAAGATCTGGTTTCTACAATATCAAGGAACTTAAATGTGATATAGATAGCATGTTGGCAACCAACATAAATGAATAAGAGTGATAAACTTTTAGAATAAGAAAATGAATACCGTTGCTTCAGACACTTGGTGCATTTCTTCAAACAGAGTCGCTTCCTGTTTGTGGTGTCCACTTGTGTCTACAATTATCAGATCACAATTTTCCTTCTTAAACCGTTCTACACCTTCTGCTGCAATTTTTACAAGGTCTGACTCCATGTAGCTGTGGATACAGCACAAATGATTTTTTATGTGAAAATGTTAGGGAAAGCACAAAATGAAACAAGCATTGTTATGTAGACATAAACATATTTTATCTGACCAAAAGACGAGCAGCACTGGCAGCATTAACAAATTTGGAACTAATGTACAAATTTGGAACTCGTTCAGATATTCCAGGACCTAAATCGGGTTTCACTGTGATGACCCATTCTCCATGGTTGCTTTTGAACTCATACCTATGATTCAAAATTTTTGAGGCATCAGCACCGAAAAAAAAAATCACATTCAATTTTTATAAGGGAGTCATGATAATAAATAATAATACCACACTGCCACTGCTGTGTATATTTCATGAAACAAAATAGATACACCTAAATAGGGGATGGCCCTAACTAACCCCTCAATACAAAGGTATATAATGAAAAAAAAAACAAACCTCTATGCACAACAGCAACACTTGGATCCCTAAAAAATCAAACATCAAAGGATCAAGAGAATTGTAGCTTCACATGTACAACATGCAAGCACAGTAGCTCTCAAAGATCCCCATAACTTTCCAGCTATTTTTCTTGGGATCCAGGCCGGGTTAAATATTTCATTTAAAGCAAACAAGGGCCTTTTTTGTTCAGGTCCTAACAGTGTTCCAGACAGAATGTACAACAAAGCTAAAGAACTTGAAAATAAAGACACTTGACCAGGATCTCCATGAACCAATCGGATTCAGATCAGTTTGATGAAGGAAGAAAAAGTCACACTGTGATGTCAAGAAAAATCCTGCAACTGCTGATTACATCACATTTGTATGTATCCAGAAAATAGCATCTTGAACAGGACAACCATGCAATTTTTTTTCTTGTATTTACAGAGCACTTTGTAAGAATGCAGATAGCCATGCAATTTTTCTTATATTTACAGAGCTTTGCGAAGGCAACGCACAATCACATGTCTAGGTCATCTGAGAAAACCATCAGGGGTGCCTGATGTTTGGTGATCAGGTGGGTCAAATCATCAGGTAGAGTGATAAAGCAATTGATGGTGTCAAAAATTGCCCAGTCCACATTAAATGAACATGTACACTGATGAGTTTGGTGACTGTTTTATACCAAAATCTACCCAATGCCTCTGAAAAGCAAAGAGATCTCAGGTCCATTTAGACATTTGACTGAACATTCGATAATTCCAGGGGTCTGAGGAAATGAGATCCTCTTTCCCATTCTTTTCAGTATTGTGGTGGAAGGTTGTATTGTAAACAATGCTATGACTGGTCATGTTCGATCCATTTCTGCTGTCCTATCAGTTGCCTCAATGGATAGGTACCTCCTTTTTCTTTTTCTTTTTGAGAAATGAAATTTTCATTGCTGATTAGAAAAAAGAGAAGAAGAAGAAGAAGAAGAGCTAACTCAAGATTCTACAGCAATTCTTCATGGGGATAAAAAACAGCTCAAATCTCCTTGCTTGCAACAAAATCCAATCATATCAGGGAAAACATGAATAACCAACAAGAAAAACAGCGTATTAAGAGAAGCACAGTTCATTTTTTAACCAAAATCAATCAAGATATTAACACAAGTGATGCCAATCAGCAAAATCTGTACTCATTTCCTTAACCAAGGCAATAGAATGAGCAAGGAACGAGTATACAACAGCAGAAAATCAATATCATTTGCAAATCCTCATTTCCTACAACAAAATCCTTGGAAACAGTGGTAAAGAAAAAGCAATGTAGGAAGTACATGCTAATGTGGCATGCTACATCAGCTAATTGCATCACTGGTCCAATGGGCTTTGTTTTTCTCTTTGCATCCAATAAGATTTTATATGTATTTTTATTTCGTTCTTAAAGGATGAATAACAAAACAAACATTGTATAGTTCTTAAAATGTCTGATTGGTTAAGACCTAGTACACTAAATCTGTGTATGCTTCTTGTTACAGTGTTTTGCAGATTGCATTGAAACAATGTCGCGAAACTCATTGCCACTTCTGCTTCAATGAATTTCCAGCAAATAGTATACCATGTTCGTCATGTATGATTTCAATGTATTGCTCCCAGCATTGCCAAGAATAGGCAGGAGGAATACAATCTTGGAACAGTCAGCTCAAAGATACTATGCATGAGCACATATCAGACAAATTTCTGCAGAAGTGCTTGTACAAGTTCTACATCTCTATTAATGTCAGATCCGAAATGTGAATTACATAAACTGAATTTTAGAGTGTAATCCAAGTTCATGTAATTATAAGATATGAATTAGAGATCGACTAAAAAGATATGAATTCATTTTAAAGTGGAACCCAAACAGGTCCTTAGAATTTACATTCAAAAAATCCTCCAGTCTTTTTCCTATTGTGCAGGAGAACCATCTATGCACATAAAATTGCTGGCAACTATTTTTTTTTTTTTTGGTGTATTAAAATCCTCTCACCCCAAACAGGTGACTTTCCTCCCCCAAACGCCAACTGTAACTACGTCACCTGTAACTTACTTACATTGTAAAAAGGAATCTTAGCTTTAGTTGCATTCTGCTTCAAACGATCAAAAGCACCAGCTCTAATTTTTGGGATAAAGCCCTAAAATGATCTGTAAAAATGGATGAATGGCATGGATAAAATATATACATCATGGTGGGGCCATAGATCATGGTGGTGCTGCAGACGAAATCGGATTGCATACTGAGTTACTCAGTACGCTCTTATTGTACTGAGTAAACTCAGTAGGGCCCACCTTAATCCCAAAATCCCTAAATCCCCATATCCCAAAATCCCTAAGGGCCCGTTTGGCCGGTCGGATTGGAAGGGATTGGATGGTATTGGAAAGGATTGGAAGTTAAATCCCGGGATTGGCCTGGCGTGCCAAACAGAGTCGTGATCTAATCCCAATCCCATGGGTCTTAAGACAATCCACTGACAAAACCATTATTACCTTTAAATCCCATCCAATCCACCCTAATCCGTTCAAATTTGCCAGGGACGTGTTTGGCTCCAGGGATTGGAAGGGATGGGAAGGTTTAATCCCGGGATTGGCCGGGCGTGCCAAACAGACTGGATATAGCAATCCAGTGATATAGCAATCCCATGGATCTCAAGACAATCCACTGACAACACCATCATTACCATGCCATCCACCCTAATACCATTCAATCCCTTCTAATCCACCCGGCCAAACGGGCCCTAAATCCCCAATCCCCAAATCCCTAAATCACCAAATCGTTTCAATCGGTCTTGAGATTGAGAGAGAGAGAGAGAGAGAGAGAGAGAGAGAGAGAGATACCTCATGTGGATGTACGAGAGAGAGAGCACCGAGAGAGACAGAAACAGAGAGAGGGCGCGGTGGAGAGCGGACCGAGAGAGAGAGAGGATGCGCGTGAGTGAGAGAGGGCGGCGAGGAAGGGAGGGCGGCGAGGGAGAGAGAGAGAGAGAGAGAGAGAGAGAGAGAGAGAGCCCTCGCCAAGGGAGGGCAGGGGTGAGAGAGAGAGAGACAGAGAGAGAGAGAGAGAGACGAGGGAATGTGGGCGCGCGCAGCTCTTTTGAGCGTGCGCCCAAATTTGGGCGAGATTGGACGGTGCTGTGGGCCCCACCATGATGTGTGATTTTCATCCATGCCGTCCATCCATTTTTACAAATCATATTAGGCTCTATGCAGAAAATTAAAGGGAAATAAATCTCAGGTGGTCCACACCACATGAGAACAATAGTGATTGGATATCCACCATTAAAATCCTCCTAAGGCCCACTGTACTGTTTATTTGACATCAAATCTGTTGATTTGGTCATCCAGGACCAGATGAAGGGAAAAACAAAAATAAGCTTGATCCAAAACTTTTATGCCTATTGATCATATTTTTAATGGTCGACGCTCATTCAACACGTTTCCTGTAATGTGGTCCACTTGAGATTTGCATATATCTCATTTTTGGTCTCATAATGTAAAATTATCTGTAAAAATATATGGACAGCATGGATGAAACACATACATCGTGGTGGGAGCCATAGAGCACTGAACACTAGTCATTGGTTAGTGTCAGGGGAGTAGTCAATCCGTTCTCAAGCGTACAGAGTAAATCCTATGGGGGCCACCATAATTTATTTATTTTATCCACTCCATCTATCCATTTTAACATGTAAAAATCATTGTATGGTCTATTGAACAGGTTGGATGACAAATAAAAATCATTGTAGGCCATAGGAAGATTTCAACGGTGGAAATCATTATTCCTAATGTGTTCCTGTGGTATGGTCCATTCCCATTCGGGCCTTCCATCCGAGAGAGAGAGAGAGAGAGAGAGAGAGAGAGAGAGAGAGAGAGAGAGAGAGAGAGAGAGAGGATAGAGAGTGAGTCTCTCTTACGAGCGGTCATGGGTCACATGGTCTGTGCTCTGTGGGCCCCACCATGATGTATGTGCATGTTTCATCCTTGTCATCCATCTATTTTTCATTTTATTTTATGGTATGAGACAAAAAATGAGGTATATCCCAATCTCAACTGGACCACATTATAAGAAACAGTGTTGAATGAGCGTCGACCATTAAAAACCTTTTGGGGGCCATATAAAGTTATGGATCAATCTGATATTTTCTTTCCCTTCATCTGGGCCTGTATGACCTAATCAACAGATAGGATGTCAAATAAAAGGTACAGTGGGCCTTAGGAGGGTTTTAATGGTGGATATCCAATCACTATTGTTTTCATGTGGTGTGGTCCACCTGAGATTTATATATCCCTTTCATTTTTAGTATTTTGCCCTAATATGATTTGTAAAAATGGATGGACAGCATGGATGAAACACATACATCATGGTGGGACCCATAGAGCACCGACCAACATCCAAAAACGGTTACTCGCCTCGAACATATTTCGTATGAGAAAGATATTGGGCAAACAAGATTGATTAACAATTTGAGTGAATTTTGATTTAAACATCTGAAGTTATTTACTTTTCATGTTTGGACTGATCAGATTGTCCAAAAACAATTAAAGGTTGTTCATAATATCAAAAATATATAAATGAATAGAAAACACAAACATCAGCTTGATCCAAAACTTCTATAGCCACCAAGAAATTTTAAATGGTAGAGGTTCAATCACACTATTTCCTGTGGTGTGGTCCACTTGAGCTTTGGATATGCTTCCTGTTTGTTCTTTAGACCTCAAATTATCTGTTAACATGGATGAATGGAGTGGATAAAATAAATAAATAACGGTGAACCCCACAGAGTTTACTTTGATAAAGGTAACGAGTAATTCACTTAAATGTAGTGAAGAAAGGTTTCCTTAAAACATTCATAATCATATATTGGGCCTGCCTAAATGTGATTCACATATCCAACCCACTCATTATGTGTGTCCCACTTGGATGAGGGGTCAGACCAAGTTTCAACCGCATCCAAAACTCATGTGGGCCCCACCAAGTGCTTTTATATTTTTTAGGATGTCTTCACATAGTTTTAAATGGTATGGCCCACTCGAGTTTCGTTTACCGATGATTTTTGAGATATCTCATAACTGTAAATGGGACACATCAAATCCACGATGTTGATGTTCGACACACATCATGATGAGGCCCACAAAACTTACTAACATCAATTCTTAGGTTCTCACAAGGTCAGTTATAAGTTGGGTCACAATTTTAACCAGAATATTTGGCCCATTTCACATGTCTAGTTCATTCACTCTATTTTACTAATTAATTCTCAATTTGACTAGTTACTCGCCTCAATCAGGCTAGATATATATGAGAAAGATATTGGGCATACAAGATTGACCAACAATTTCAGTGAAATTTGATTTAAACATCTGAAGTTATTTACTCTTCAATTTGAACTGATTAGATTGTCTAAAAACGATTAAAGGTTCAATTAGTGGATGTGCCTAATAATTTAGTAATTTTATTTTTCACAAATAAATTTAACATTTTTTTTTTCAAAATGTATATATTTTTTCTCTTTTAACTAAATATCATTTTTATTATAAATAAATTTAACATTTTTTTTTTACAAAATTTAGTTTTCTTTTTAAAAAAAATATATATTTTTTTACAATTTGTCAATTTTTTCACAAATTTGTTTAATTTTTTAAAATTTATTTTTCAAAATATTATTTTTTAAATCTCACTTTTGTTATAACTTTTTAATTTTTCTTGTCAAAATACAAAATCTGATTGGTGGACTTGGTATGATTTGATGGATGTCGGTCGTCTTTTTTTTTTCTTTTTCTTTTTAGATTCCATTTGGCTTAAACTATATTCCAATTCCTTTTTAATTAACAAGCAGCTTAAACTATATCTAAGCTGTGCAAGTTTACATCTCATTGCTTTGGAGACGAGTTAATAGCCGAAAAATGATAACATGAGAATGGCCTATACTAATGTATGCATTTGGTACCAATTCTTAATGTTGGCAACACCTGACATACATGTACCTCTCCAAAGGTCACACTGATTGAATGATCTTAACTGTCTGAAATTGCCGTTGGATTAATTTGGACCATTTTCTTTTTGACTATCCTGAAGAACATTGACTTGTACTATTCTTTTTAAACATCTATATGCTTCAATCTCCTTTGGTCTGCACTTGTGTTGAAGGGCACATCTATTATGTTGGGTAGAACACTTATTTTAATATCACAATGATTGGATAATCTCAACCATCTGATATTACCGTTGAATTTAGACCATTTTCTTTTTTACCAAGGTATTGAGGAACTTTGATTTGCACTCCTCTTTCTTAAACGTGTATATTTTTTTTTAACCTCGAGTTAACACTCTTCTTCTTCTTTTTCTTTTTTCTTTTCACGTTTACATGTTTTTAATCCCACCTTGTGTATTGTAGGCCACATCCATTTAATTTGGTATAGATCCTTTTTTTTATTCAATTTTTCTTGTCAAAATACAAAATCTAGTTTTCTTTTTTAAAATATATATTTTTTTTACATTTTTTCAATTTTTTCACAATTTTGTTTAATTTCTTTTTTTTTTTTCAAAATATCATTTTTTTAATCTTACTTTTGTTATATAACTTTTTAATTTTTGTTGTCAAAATACAAAATCTAGTTTTCTTTTTTAAAAAAAATATATATTTTTTTACAATTTGTCAATTTTTTCACAATTTCATTTAATTTTTTAAATTTTCTTTTTCAAAATATCATTTTTTAATAGTAATGTTGTTATTTAACTGTTTAATTTTTCTTTTCAAAATACAAAATCTAGTTTTCTTTTTTAATATATATATATATATATATATATATATATATATATATATATATATATATATATATATATATATAAAATTTACAATTTGTCAATTTTTTCACAATTTTGTTTAATTTTTTAAATTTTCTTTTTCAAAATATCATTTTTTCAATATCACTTTTGTTATATAACTTTTTAATTTTTCTTGTCAAAATACAAAATCTAGTTTTCTTTTTTAAAATATATATTTTTTTACAATTTGTCAATTTTTTCACAATTTTGTTTAATTTTTTAAATTTTCTTTTTCAAAATATCATTTTTTAAATATCATTTTTGTTATATAACTTTTTAATTTTTCTTTTCAAAATACAAAATCTAGTTTTCTTTTTAAAAAAATATTTTTTTTTTTACAATTTGTCAATTTGTTCACAATTTTGTTTAATTTTTAAAATTTTCTTTTTCAGAATATCATTTTTTAAATATCACTTTTGTTATACAACTTTTTAAATTTTCTTTTCAAAATACAAAATCTAGTTTTCTTTTTTAAAAAATATATTTTTTTACAATTTGACAATTTTTTTACAATTTTGTTTAATTTTTAAAATTTTCTTTTTCAAAATATCATTTTCTTATCGAAATTTTTTTTTTCAAAATTATCAACTTTATTAAAAGTTCTTAATTTTTATTTCAAAATCTAAATTTTTTTCTTAAACATTGTTAGTTATTTTTCTAAGCTTTTTAACGTTTTTTTTTTTCGAAATTCATAATTTTTTTTTTTGTTTTTAATGTTTGAGTTGAGCATTAGTCTAATGTAGACGGTCTTTGACAGTCTCAAATAACCACAATAAGACGGCTAAGGACCGTCTCTAATAGAGACGGTCATTGACAGTCTCAAATAGGGACTGCTAAGGACCGTCCCTAATGCAGGTTATTTTTCACAGTCCTAAATTACAGGAAAAGACGGCCAACGACCGTCTCTAATTGAGACGGTCCTTGACAGTCTCAAATCACCAGTAAGAGACGGCCAATGACCATCTCTAATAGGGACGGTCTTTGACCGTCTCAAATTCCAGCATATAAGACGGTCAAGGACCGTCTCTTATTCTAGACGGTCAATGGCCGTCTTTTATCTGTAGTTAACGACGGTTTTCGACCGTCTCAAATGATTTGTGGATGTTCAAATTTTCAAGACAATAATAAGGACGGTCAAGGGCCGTCTAAAAGTTTAGAGACGGTTTACAGCCGTCTCTAAAGTGTCTTTAAACCAAGCAATTTTAGAGACGGTCCAGAACCGTCTCTAAATCCGTCATTTTTTCCCATTTTTCACGTAGTGATCTAAGTGGAAGATGAGCCAGGCCATAATAAGTAATATGCACCACTTAAAAACATCAAAATGCGCTTGCAGCTTATCTTGTGATTCAATCAAAAAAAATTTCATCCCTGTAATTATTATGCTGAGTAATCATTATAGTTGGTTGTAGATGTTTGACAGACTTAGGTGTCATATATACATACCAGATGGGCCACAAAATTTTCTAGCTTCATTACTTATTAAAGAAAAACAATATACCAGAGTACTTGGGTAATTTCCATTCTCCAAAAGCATGAACTTTCCCATAAAAATCCCAAATTAGAACTGGTTTATGTTTAAAATTTTAAACTATTTTTAAATTTATAATAATATTTTTAGTTTTAGCAAAATTTTCCTAACAATATCAGAGAAAACCTCGATGTTCAAGAACCTCTTTAGAAATTCTAGAGCCAAGAAGTTCCCAAGAATGAGATTTGTCACTATGAAGAACTATAAATGGACGAGGGCCAATCTTAGATGCATGGGAGAGATGGTGACCATCTGCCATCCAAAATGAAGATTGCAAATGGTAAGGACGGGGATTCCCTGTGAAAGCTGATGGGAAGCTAGGTGGGGCCACCATGATGTTTGTGAGAAATCCACCCCATCCAGCTATTTTTTGCATAACATGTTAAGACATGGGCCCAAAAATGATGCAAATCCAAAACTCAATCGGACTACACCACAGTATTGAATGTCCATTGTTGAAACATTCGTGGGGTCACGAAAGTTCTAGATCAGGCTAATTTTTTGTGTTTTCAGTTCATTCAAGTAGGAATGATCCTACGGATGTTATGGATTGCATATAAATCATGTTGGACCCTAGGGAGGTTTCAACAGCGAGCATTTACCTACCCACATTTTCTTATCATATGGCCCACTTGAGTTTTGGATTTGCATTATTTTTTGGGTCATGTCCTAACATGCTCTAGCAAAATGTATGGACGGAGTGAATTTCCCACAAATATCATGGCGGGCCCCACCAGCTTCCATTGGAAGGAAGTTCTGTGAAAGCTCACTTGATCTCATCGAGATAAATCCATTTTTTTGGCCTTTGATCACTGGACAATTTTTTGGTCCAAATCGATCCGATCAAAGATGGCTTCGATTCCATTGATGGGTTGTCAATGGAATCGATCTGATCAAGGATTTAGGTTGGTAATCGAGGATTAAGGTTTTGAAAAACATGTTTAAGGCTTTTGTGAGTAAAGAAAAATCAAAGGTAGGGTTTTTTCTATAGTTTTTGAGGTTTATTCGCAGATAGATAATGTCTTTCATCTCTTATAACATTGATTATCATAGTAGATTCGTTGTCGCTTTGTGTTGTGGCTTTTTCCCGTAAGGGTTTTTTCATGTGAAACCTTGTGTTCTTTGTGTACTTTATTTATTTGATCTCTTATTGTTTGATTCAAACTCGGGGTTGCTTCCATGGATCTCCTGAAAAAGTGGTATCATAGATAACATTGGGGTTTTAAGGGGTGTTGTTTTTTTTTTTTTTTTTTTTTTTTTTTCAATATGAAAATATGACTTTTGAGGGATTTAATATTAAGTATAAAATGGAGAAGTTCACCGGAAGAAATAAGTTTGAACTATTGAAGGTTAAGATGAGAGGCATCCTAATTCAATAAGAATTGCAACACACTCTCCTTGACAAGGCAAAACATCCTGCATTTATGATTGATGAAGAGTGGGATTAACTAAATGAGAGGGTTACAACCTCGATATAATTGTACTTAGTGGACAATGTCCTGGATCAAAAGACCATCGTAGGGGAATGGACAAAACTAGATAGTTTGTATATGAAGAAATTCCTAGGTAGCAGTCTATATATATATATATTCTTTTTGGAAAGTGGACTCTTGCCACGGAAGTTTCATTAAACATGAACATTTACAAACATTCAGGTGGGATCCAACAAAAAGGCTCCAGACCGCACTTATCATAAGCCACAAGCTATATTATTTTGGGCCTTATAGCTTGAGGATGGAACTAAGAAAATTAAAAGGAAATTCTATAATCTTAAGATGACAGAGGGGCCTGACATTAATGAACACGGACACTTTTAACAAATTTTTATATAAACTAACAAATGTGGATGTTAAGATCGAAGAGAAATATCTTGCCTAGAATATTTTAAATTCACTTCCGCTATATTTCGCGCAAAAAATATGGGAGACACACTGATCCACAGTATGGATACCATCGATGTAGGGACTATCATCTTAACCTTTCATGAGAAGCAGTTAAGATAGAAGGACAACAATAGAGGTACCTCTATGGATGCATTGGTTATTGGGAGAATGAATACTAAAAGGGAGAAGTGTAATTCTCAATCGCGATCCAAATTGAAAGGGAAGGATAAAAAGAAGTACTGGAATTGTGTAATGACATGGCATATGAAGAAGGACTATGGGAACCCTAAAGCTCAAAAGGAAAAAATAAATAAATTAGAGAATGTGCCAAAAGAGGCCAACACAATGCAATCATGCGAGGAGGTGGATGGAGGTGATATCTTGATCACATCCAAATTTGGTTAGCTTAGTAATGACTGGATTTTGGATTCAATGGCCTCATACCACACGACTTGTCACACGGATTGGTTCACCACATACAACGAGTACAATTGTGGGCATGTTTTTATGAGAAATGATAATGTTTGTAAAGTTATTGGAATCAGTTCAATGCGCATGAGAATGTTCGATGGGGTGGACCATATTCTAAAAGATGTTCGACACGTTCTTGAGCTTCCAGTGGGGCGTAAAGCGATCGGTTATAAGCAGATTTACAACAAGAAGTGGGATAGATATAAGGCCATTTTGGTTGCGAAAGGGTATACGCAAAAGGAGAATGTCACCTTTAGTGAGATTTTCACACCTGTAGTCAAGCAGGTGTCTATCATATTTGTATTGGAGATAGTTGTCCAATACAACCTGGAATAAGAATAGATGGATGTGAGAACTACTTTCCTACATGGGGAGTTGGAGAAACACATTTACATGAAGCAACTAGAAGGGTTCAAAGTGAAGGGGATAAGAATAAATTTTGTAGGTTGAGAAGGTTTTTATATGGTCTGAAATAGTCACCTAGGCAGTGGTATAAAAGATTTGTTACTTTCATGATAAGTTATTGATTTACCAAAAGTGAATATGATCATTGCATCTATTACAAGACATTAAATGATGGAAAGTTCATCGTATGAGTATTGTACGTAGATGACATGCTCATTGCTAGCCATAACATATCTGATATCGAAATGTTGAAGACTTAGTTGTCAAAGATATCTGATATGAAAGATTTGGGGGCTGCAAAGAAGATTCTCGGCATATATATTTATATAGACAGACAAAGGAGCAGGCTACAGTTATCACAGGTATAATACCTTGAGAATGTATTTATTAAGTTCGGTATGGACATGGTGAAACCAATTAGCACACCCTATGCTGTCACTTTAAGAGTTCTCATGAACAATGTCCTACTACAGATGAAAAAAATTCGGTGATATCTCGTGTGCCCTATTTGAGCATTGTTGGTAGTCTGATATATGCCATGGTCTCTACGAGACGTGATATTTCATATGTAGTAGGTGTTGTGAGCAGATACATGTCTAACCCCAGTAAACAATACTTGGAGGTAGTTAAATGGTTACTTAAGTATTACAGTAGACTACGTCTTGACATTTGAAAAGTCTGAGGATAAGTTGGTAGGCTATATACGAGGATGCCGATTATACAAGTAATGTTGATAACAAGAGATCAACTTCCATCTACTCGTTTGTACTAGCAGGAGTGGATCGATCAATTGAATGTTGAAACTTCAGTCTATGATAACTCTTTCCATAAAAGTATAGTATATGACGGTGATGGAAGCTTTCTAAGAAGGTGTTTGCTAGAGAGGGATGATAAATCAGTTTGGGCTTCAGAAGATATCTGTGCCAATAAATTGTGACTACGAAAGCATGATCAATTTGGTGAAGAACTCGATTTACCATCCTCGTACTAAATATATTGATGTTTATCATTATTTTATACGACATGTGGTTAAGGAAGGTGAAGTGACTCTTAAAAAGATCCACACAAGCTCGAATCCAGCGGACATGCATACAAAGGTGGTTCCCACAAAGAAGTTCAAGTTCTATGCGACTTCTCTCAGTTTCGCGAAGACTTGACGAAGACAGAGTGTGCATGGGAAGCAACGACAATATTGGAATTATGACGGAGGCAACTAGAGATACAGCTTGAAGCTGTAGTTTGTCATTATTGAAGACATGATGGAGATTGTTATTAGATGTCTTCAATCTATCTGTAACTGGGTTTGTCGATGACATCGACAGACCACTAGATCTCATCGAGAATTTGTCGATCCCTTTAAGAAAATTTCATTTTTTGACCTTTGCTCGCTAGACAGTTTTTGGGTCCAAATCGATCTGATCGAAAATGGCTTCAATCCCATCAATGAGTCATCGATGACACTCGATTTGATCGAAGCTCCCATTAACCGACTTGCACAATTTTGTGGAATTGCATGTTTTGTTTCCTAATTCGATTTTAATCCTATTTAAGGATTTGTAATCGAGGATTAGGGTTTTGAAAAACCTGTTTAAAGCTTTTGTGAGCAAAGAGAAATCTATGCTAGGATTTTTTTTTGTAAGGTTTTCGAGGTTTATTCTCACATTGGTAGGCTCTTTCATCCTTTGTAACATTGATTATCATGGTGGATTCTTTATCACTCTGTGCCGTTGTTTTTTCTCATGACAATTTTTTCACGCAAAACTTTGTATTATCGGTGTGCTTGGTTGATTTAACCTCTTATTATTTGATTCTAACTCAGGGTTGCTTCCATGCATTCCCCCAGCATGCACAAGACAATTATAATTCTCGGATGCATCCACCGGAGTCGATAGAGCTTTAATCTTATTGTTGTTTACACCCACAATAGAATGAAAAGAGGCCAAGTTCACTATTGGTTTCCAAGCTTGATTGGTAGGTGTGGGGCCGTGGCTAGTCTATCTAAGCCATTGATATGACGTTCCCAATCATGTATGGACCATTCCCAGTATATCTTCTCAATTGGTCAACTCTAATCTTCTCTCTGTTAGCATGCAAATACATGGTTAAAAGAAATGAACAAACAAACCACATTCACTGGAGGAAACGCGAAAGATTTGATGGCAAGGATCTTCCACTTTGAGAGTTTTTGAGGGAATTTTCCTTCCATGATAAGGGCCAACAGATCAATGGCTTGGATAGATCAACTATGAATCCCACGTCTATAAACTAATTCCTAACCGGGAACTCAGGCCTCAATTAAAACACACTCTGGCTTCTTCTACGGTTAAGAGTGCCAAAATTGCTTTTGATTGTGAAAAAGAATCCTCTCTTCCATAAGACGTCTCTTTCTCTCTCATGGAAGGAAGCATCTACCTTTCTATTTTCCTTTCCCTTTCATGCAAGAAGGAAGCATCCACTTCTTCATTGCCTTCACATCTATCTCTGGGTAGCATATATAAACATATGCAGTATGAAGCTTTCGGGCTTAATGCAGCACTTAATGCCTCGTTAATTTTAATTGAGTTGCTACTGGAAAGTCACCAAGGAGCCAAATTTCAGGTATGTACATCTATTGAAAAATTCCTCTTTTCTCATATTAAGAGATTTTTTTCACCATGCATTCTCATAAAGTGTGCGAGTGAGATGATCTAGTTGTGTAGGGTTGAGGTGAGCTCCGGAGCCCAACCGGTTAATTATCAGAAATGATTATTTACAAGCACCCGCACCACTCCTTATGGTATAGGATATTTTTAGCCATTGAATGCATTAAATTTATTTTATTTTTCCATCACAGCCATTCAACGCATCCAATGACTGAAAACGCCCTGTACGACGAGGTGTGGTGCAGCCCCCTGCCTGCAGATAAACAGTTCCCTTGGATAAGTGGGTCTGAGTTTCAACCTCGGACCCAATCCACCAGCGTATGGGTTGGATCTGGATCGGTTCCAAGTCCAAATAAGGTGGGTGTGTACAATTTTTAGTATGGTTAAAATTTAGATAATTTTATTAAATTGAGATATTTTCTTTTTCTTAAGAAGTGAATCCGTTAAGATCTTTACCAATCCCTACGTATCTCCTATCTTTTATGTGTTAATAAAATAAAGAGATTTTTATAAAATAAAACCTTGTTAATATAATATTTTTACATCCCTATACCTTTTGAAATTAAGTTTTCATAGAGCCATTTCATTATTTGAGTTATTTGTGAAACAGGTACCTTCCCTTAATTTTCTCTAACTTCACTTTCAAGTATGATTTTTTCTAAAATAACGAAAATGCATGTGAATATAATTAATTCGGTTTTATTATAAAAGAAAATTCCTAAGAGATGAAAAAAAACAAAAAAAAAACAGAGCTTTCTCTTGACCCCATTCAATGGTTGTAACAATGTGGCTGCTGGTGGACCCACTATGATGTATTTGTTTTATCCACACCGTCCATCCAATTCTCCATGCCATATTAGGTCGCCCAAAAATCAAAATTCAGGTAGATCCAAATATCAGGTGGAGCACGCCATAGGAAACAATGGTGATTAAACCCCACCATTAACAACTTTCTAGGGCCCATTGTAATGCCCGCTATAATGTTTATTTTCCATTCAACCTGTTGATTCAGTCACACAGACCTGGATGGAGGGAAGAAACAAATATCAGCTTGATCCAAAACTTTTGTAGCACACAAAAAGTTTTTAATGGTGGGTGTTCATAACCACTCTTTCTAATTGTATGGTGCACTTAAGATGTGGATCTGCCATATTTTAGGGCTTATGCCCTAAAATAATCTAGCAAAATAGATGAACGGTGTGGATTAAACACATACATCACGGTGGGCCCCACAAAGCTTAGTGAGGTCAACACACCTAGGAGACAGGCGGTCTCTAGCACACCACAATATCCATTTCCCCAATTTACTCTTTCCTTGCTAGATTGCCCGCTCCTTGACAAAATTTATAACATTTGAAACTTCTCTATCCCCACCATGATTTATGTGTTAGGTCTGCAGCATCCAACAATTTTACTAGAATGATCTCAAAATTAGGCATATACAAAGCTCAAGTAGGCCACAAGACAGAAAGCAGCGGGGATTGAACAGGTACCGTTGAAACATTCTTATGGTCCTTAGTAAGGTTTACTTGCCATCTAACTTGTGGGTGAGGTTACCTAATAAAGGGAAAACACAAATATAAACTTGATCCTAAAGCCTTTGGTGGCCCCAAAAAGTTTTCAACCCTGTTTTTAGATCTGACACATACATCATAATGGGCTAATGGAAGTTTTATATATCTACTCGGTTTGCTTCTCTCCTTGAAATGTACATCAAAAGTTACAGAATTTCTTATGTGTACCCCATTATGATGTATTTCTTAAATCCACACTGATATAGCATTTTTTTTTTTCAAATTATTCTGAAATATGAGCCTAAAAACAAGGCAAATCCATAGCTCAAAGGGCCCACACCATAAGAAGCAATATGAATTGGATGTTTACTATTGAAAACTTCTCGAGGCCACGAAAGGCTCTGATCGAGCTGATATTTGTTTTTTAATTTCATCTGGTCGGTGTGACCTTATAAATAGGTTAGATGGCAAATAAACATCTTGTTTAGCCCTAGGAAGGTTTCAACTTAGTTCAACCTCCACTGCTTCTAGTGCAGTCCAATTGAACTTTTGGATGCAGTCTGATTGAACTTTGGATGCGTCTCATTTTTGGGCTTATGTCCTATAATGATCTGAAAAATTGATGGACAGTGTGAATCTAAAACATAAATCATGGTGTGGCCGTAAAGAATTTGATATGTTAAAAGTTGTATTGGACACAATCTACACGAATGGGGAAAATCGCCGTCTTTTGTGAGGTAGAACCAGGAATGGATTATTGTGGGGCTCAGTTGATATTTGTATTTTGCATCCATGTTGTCCATCCATTTTTTTAGATCATTTTAGGGAATGGGGAGCAGATTCAATTATCAGTAGAAACAGTGTCGATTGAATGCCCTACCTTAAAAAATTAATTTGGGCGCAACTAAATGCTTCATGTACCATTTATTTGACATCTATTCTATTGACAAGGTCACATAAGCCTGGACAAAGGAAACTAATAAATTTCATCTTGATCCAAAACTTTTGTAACCCATTAATGGTCAATCACCACTGTTTCCTATGATATGGTTCACTTGATAATTGGTGGATCTGTTTCATTTTTTGGGAGAATAATGCTCTAAAATGATCTGCTAAATGATGGATAGAGTTGATGTAGAATACATATATTAAGGTGGGCTCCATTGTCTTGGGTGAGCCTAAGGTCTCAACTAATCCACTCCCCTATTGTCATCGGCACTTGTGTGTACCAATGAGAAGCTTCGTGGTGGGTGGGATCCCTGACTATGGGGCCACCTTGATGCATGTTCCTTAAATCCCTGGCCGTCCAATCACCTTGACAGCTCATTTTAGGGCACAATCCGAAAATTGAAGCATATCCAAAACAATCAGTTGGACCATACCATAGGAAACAGTGGTGATTGGCTGTTAAAAACTATTAGTGGGCACAAAAGTCTTTAAAGTCTTTGATGAAGTTGATATTTGTATGCCCTTCATCTAGGTCCTGATAACTTTATATAAAGGTTGGATGGCAAATAAATGGACATGGATTAAGACCAGGTCGTATCTTTAAGCGTCCAATCAAATCTATGTGAGAGCCCATCCTGATTAATTATCTATTTATCGATGCTGTCCATCCATTTTCTAAGATCATATCAAGGTATGAGGTAGATCTAATGTTCTACTGGACCACACCAAATGGTAAGCTGGACACAGATTTCGTCCGACTCTAGTCAAACTTTTAAGCTTTCGACCAGCTCTGTTTGGGCCCACCGTGATGTATCCATTTATCCACACCCTCCATCACTTTTCTAAGATGATACCTTGAGGCATGGGCTTAAAAATGAGGTAGATCCAACGCTCTAGTGGACCGCACCAGAGATGACTCTTACATTTAATGCAACTTGTCGTTAGTGGCTTTTGTGCATTTAATGCGACCCAAGTTTAAACATGATCTTAGAAAAGAAATGGATGGCGTAGATAAGCATAAATTCATGGTGGCCCCACGTAGCTCTGGTCAGACGCTTAAATGTCCGATCAGACTCAAATAAGCATTTCGGTAGCCACCAAGATGTTTTTAATGGCGGAGATTCAATCAACATTGTTTCTGTAATGTGATACAACTAATATTTGAATCTGTTTCAATTTTGGAATAATGCACTAAAATAAGCTTTCAAAAAGAATTGACGGTGTGGATGTAAGTTGCTAAAATCAAGGTAGGCCCCACAATCAGGGATCCCACCTGATCCCCGGAACCACCGAGGCGGAGCCCGCGTTCTACGCCACGGTCCGTAATAAAGTAGTGGCTGGTGGAAGCGGATTTCCTGCGCTCGAAACCAAAGTGGAGCCCACCCTGATGTTTGTGAGAAATCTATCCCATTCATCCGTTTTGTGAGATTAATTTAAGGCTTGAGACAAAAAAGTGATCAGGATCCATGACTCAAGTGGACCGCATTGAAGGAAAAGGTGGGTAGGAAAATTTCAACCGTTGAAACTTCCCTGGGGCTGACAATTATGTTTACATGCCATCCATACCGTTCGTAACGTCATTCCTACTGGGATGAACTGAAAACACAAATATTATCCTGATTCAACAATTCCGTAGCCTCATAAATATTTCAACTGCAGGCGTTCAATCCTCACGTTTTCAGCACATTTGAGTCTTAGATCCAGTTCATTTTTGGTTTCATGCCCTGAAATGAGCTCAAAAAGCGGATGGGCGGGGTTGATTTCTCAAAAACATCACGGTGGGCCCCACCTAAGTTTCGAGCGCAGGAACTTCCTGCAAAAGGATTTCGCAGGAAATTCGCGTCCGTGGCTGGTGTAATACACCCCACCGACCTGGCCTTGTGTGTTGACATCAGCAAACTTTGTGTGGAGTCCCATCATGAGGCATGTGTTATATCCAAATTATCCATCTATTTATTGAGCTGGTAGGAAGTCTTGAGTCAAAAATATAAAACATATCCAAAGATTAAGTGAACCACATTGCAAACAAAATGCCATGGGGGATTGAACGTCTACCATTGAAACCTTTCTGGGTCGCATAAGTTTTGGATGAATATGATATTTGCTTTTCCTCATCATCAGGTCAGTGTGACCTTATGAAAAGATTTGATAGAAAATAAATGTTACGATGGGCCCTACGAATATTTTGGGGTAAAAATCATTTTTGAGCTCATAATCTAAAATTATCTAGCAAAATACATGAACAGTGTGGATATAACAAATACATCAGGCCCACGAAACTTTTAATATCCTTTTAACCGTTCGTATAACCTGAGTTTGAAGATCGTCGGTGCTCATCTCGTCACGACATATACCCACACCAGCCAATCCATTTCCACAAATCAATGGTATATGCTAGGTTGGTTGTGGGTCAAGTTAAAATGACTTGAGCACAAACACAGCTTGGAAAAGTGTACGTTTCCATTATAGACCGGACGGACTACCCACGTTATTTTACGCGACCCGAAAAAAACCTTATGGCATGTTTGGACGGGCCCATCCCATAGGATTATATTGTATTAGGGTGGATGGCAGGTGATGATGACTCAGTGGATTGCTGGGGATAGCTATATCCAGGGAATCTATCACTGAGTATGTTTGGCCCGCCTGGCCAATCCCGGGATTATGCCTGGCCAATCCTTTCCAATCCGTCCACCCAAACATGTTTCAGTCAAAATAGATGGGATTAGGAGGGATTAGATGGATTTCAAGGTAATGATGGTGATGTCAGTGGATTGCTGGCAATCCCATGGGATTGCCCCAATTCAGGCAAAAGTTCAACGTGCCTGTTTGGCATGCCCGGCCAAGCTTGGGATTGCTCCTTCCAATCCCTTTCAATACAATCTAATACCATCCAGTCTGCCCGGCCAAACAAGCGGTATTTTCATAAAAAAAACACTAACGTCCGTGACTTAAAAATCGCTTTTGGTCAGGT
Source organism: Magnolia sinica (assembly GCF_029962835.1). Taxonomy (NCBI): domain Eukaryota; kingdom Viridiplantae; phylum Streptophyta; class Magnoliopsida; order Magnoliales; family Magnoliaceae; genus Magnolia; species Magnolia sinica. The sequence continues at coordinate 15,652,269 of NC_080582.1, forward strand.
AAGTTTCCAGGGGAGGAAAAAAAAGGGCATTGTACGGACTCGTCTGCAATGCTAATTTTTTCCTTGGAAAATTGATGAGGGTGTGTTGCCCGGTTCATTGCCACCGTTACTTACGAGACAAGGAATTCGAATTTTGCAGGAGAGAACCAGCGTAGACAATGGCAGCTTCTTGGGATGATGATGATCGACGGTGCAAAGGAGGAAGAGGAGAGATTGTGAGCCCTTTGTCACAACGCATGAGGCAACAAATATGGGATTGCTTGAGAGATGACAAGATTTCGGTATTCTCAGTATGGGGGTGGCAGGGGGTAGGGAAGTCACGGATTGTGAGACAGGTGGTCGCGGAAATGGAGGAATCTGGAGAATCTAGCCGACTGTTTGATGTGATCATACGAGTAAAAGCACCAGGGATCGAGAGTCTTGGAGAAAAGATGCTGGAGAAATTCAGAGAAGAATTCGACCATTTGCAGGACCAGATTACAAGATACGGCAGATTAATATTTAAGCTTGAAATTGAGCTTTATAAGAAGATACGGGTTTTAAAGATGTTGGATGCAAAGGGGAGAAGGAATCGATTAATGGAGGTACAGATGGAAATCAAGGAGGCATTGGATATCCCAGAGTCCATACAATTCTCTACAGCTGCTAAGCGTATCAAGGATAAGTTAAGCGGCCAAAGGTTCCTCCTCATCTTTGAAGATGTTTGGGAAAGCTTTGACTTGCAAGAGATGGGAGTTCCAATCACAGCCCCTACCACCACCATTGGCAGCAAAGTCGTCATCACCACTCAATCCCATGAAGTTTGTTCCAAAATGGGAGCCCAATTAAAAATCATGTTGGAGGAGTGGTCTAAAGAAGATGCCTGGGATTTTTTACAGGAAGAGACAGCTGACGTAGCTGCCCGCATTGGTTTCTCAACTGGAGACATGGTCTTGAATTGCTTTTCTTACGTCTCCTTGTTCTGTCGAAATGGATGCTCAATCGATCGAGATTTCTTGATAGAAGAGTATTGGAGGTCAGAGGGTTTTTTAGATGGGTCCTTCAATGAAGAGGAGAATAAAGAAGCAGCTTTCAAGAAAATGGGGAATCTACTGCTCAAAGAGCTGGCAGAGAGATGCATGGTGTTATTGTCCCTGGCGTCATCAAACCCAAATTACCTAACTCTCTTTCTAGAGCAGTCTTCAGAAAATTTAGCGCCTTGGGACTCTCATCCTAAGGAAGCGGAATTTAACGTCTGGCTACAAAAGCAGTTTACATTGGAGGAATCTTCAGGAGGACCATATCATGTGGATATGAATTCTCACGTGAGGCAAGTGATTGATTCTCAAAAGTTACTAGTGAAATACAACTTGGACAGGGAAGAATCATGCCAATGGATCTCATTATCCCACAATCAGGTAGAAACACTCCAATTCAGCTCTCCCAATTGCCCTTTTATGTCGACGTTGTTGCTTAACGATAACGATCGTTTGCAAGAAATCCTAGACAGTTTTTTCAAGAATATGACCAGACTCCGAGTTCTCGACCTTTCTTCTACAAGCATCACTTCCCTGCCATCGTCCATGTCCTGTCTTCATGAATTACGGTTATTGAAGCTTCGAAGCTGCTGCAAGCTAGAGTCTCTTCCAGCCTCTTCTTAAAGGATATGCAGAAGCTCGAGATCCTCGATCTCCATCAAACTCCCCTGACAAAGATGGTGGAAGTATCCTTCCACAACATGCATAGCCTCCGAAGTCTCGATATCTCTGGTGCCTGCAACCTCAGTCGGCTCTCGCTCAAGGGTTGTCGCTCTCTATTGAGACTGGTCAGCCCAGATAAACTTTCAAAACTTGAGTCGCTTGATCTTTCAGGCACGAGAATTGAAGAGCTTCCACACGGAATTTTCAATATTACTAACATGCGGTGCTTGGACCTGTTGGGAATGGAGCATCTAAAGAGGGTTGACTGGAGAAAGGTTGATAGGCTTCCAGAAAAATTAAATTGGGATCGATGGGGCTTGGACTTGCTGCGTGAACAGCTCCAAGACAGCAGCATATATCGCATCTCGGTCAGTGATGCTAGTGTTTTTGAGACTTTGGACCAAAGCTCAAAACTATGGAAATCCTGCTTTCTAAAATTTTATTTCTTGGTCTGTCCCTGCGAGGGAGGGCCCAAGGATATATTTGCTTGTTTTAAAAGAAACCGATTTCTCTACCAACATATTTATATTTGATTTGAGCAGTCTTTGAGTTATGAAAGACGGTTGGAGGTTTGCGGTGGTAAGAATTCCCTATACGGTATTAGAGGATTGCTCTCGGTGATAGAATTCCTTCGTTTAAATGGCAATGTGTTCATTAAGGCATTGTCTAATCTAGGCATGAAGATGGACCACCTTAAAGAATGTTGGATTGAGAAATGCCATCAGTTGGAGTATCTGTTCGTAGGAGGGACGTACGATGATGCGGCAATCTGTTTAGAAAATCTAAGGGTGTCGGATCTTGCCAAATTAAGGAAAGTGTGCCGAGGGGAGTTAGGAAGAGGGAGCTTCGCATGTTTAAAGAATATATATTTAGAATGTTGCCCGAAGCTCATCAACTTCTTCTCTTCTAGTATTCGGTTACAGAATCTTGAATTACTAGAAATAAAATTCTGTTGTAGACTGGAGAAGGTCTTTGAAGACGAAGGTGTGGCGGGGCAAAATGCATTTCCACAACTAGTCGATTTACGTCTTTGGGATCTACGCAAACTCAAAGGCATTTGCGGTGGGCACTTGCCGATGCTGAAGAAGTTGAAGATTCGAGAATGCCCTCTGCTGGAGAAGCTTCCTCTCCATAACACAAATGCTTCTACATCAGAAGTCGAGATCCAAGGTGAGCTGACATGGTGGGAAAGCATTAAATGGGAGGGCAACATCAAGCCAAGCAACATCCATTTCAAAGAATGGTGTCCATCAAGTTAGTGATTCTTCTCTGCTTAAACTATCTCTCTTTTATTTGGAACTTCATTTTTTGCATCATGCACTAATATGCGCTGCGCTTTCAATATGGATGGACGACGTGTATATAGTCACCTACATCACAGTCGGCGCTACACTCCAGGGTCTCACCACTCTGGGATCTCACGCAATCCGCTCCCCCTTTGATGTCAATTACCCATCATGTGACGCCCACCTTAGAAGTGGGTCGTCTATCATGTGTGGCCATCTTAATGTGGAATGCTCATCATGTGGGCCCAATTTCAAAGTGGTCGTACGTTATTTGGTGCTTGCATTATATGTGGGTAATTCATCATTGGGGGCTGATCTTCAATGCCAACTGTCCTCTTGTGGCCGACCTTCGTATGGGTCATCCATCATGTGGGGTTCACCATCAATGTTATTATCCATCATGTGGGGCTCACCTTCAATCTCCACCGTCCATCATGTGGATCCCACCTTTGATGTGGACCATCCAAGTGTGGACCCTACCTTTGATGTGGATCATCCATCATGTGGTGCCTGCATTGGATATGAACCATTCATCATTAGAGGCCGACCTTTGATGTGGTATGCCTGTTATGTGGGCCCGCTTTGATATGGGTCACCTATCATGTGGCCCACCATTAATATTATATGTCTATCATGTGGACTTCATATTTAATATGGATCATCCATCATGTGGGCCTCACTATGGATTTGGGTCATGACCATCATGCGGGGCCACCTTTTATATGGAGTGTCCAATTCTGAGGAGTAGGTCCCTCAATCCCACGCTGTGTGGCCCACCTTTAAGGCTATAATAAGTTTTTAATGGTCAAAAACCATAGTTTCCTGTGGTGTGGTTTACCTGAGATGTGGATTTGCTTTGTTTTTTGGAATGTGCCATGAAATGATGTGTCAAAATAGATGGACACAGTAGATGTATACTGTGGGTTCCACCATCAGGGATCCACCCAATCCATGCTGGAAGGGGGAGTAGAAAAGTAAAAAGTTCAAAAAAAAAAAAAAAATTAAAAATAAAATTCTGATGGTGATGATTAAAGTAACTTCAAAAATAAATTTTTTATTGATAAAATTTAAAAAACAGAAAAAACCAAAAAAAAATAAAAAACAGAGAGAGAGAGAGAGAGAGAGAGAGAGAGAGAGAGAGAGAGAGAGAGAGAGAGAGAGAGGATATATATAGGTAACATAGTGGGTACACATGAATTTAGGACAACCTAGCCTAAGCCGGCTTGAAAATTGATAGGGCCAAGTATCAAGGCCATGCCTACCCCATGCGCTCATTTCCACCCTTACAAAACAAGAAATTTGAATTTTGCAGACAGAGATGGTGCGGAGTCAGCCTCCAAAGACGATCCACGGATTAGAGAAGTGATTGTGAGCGCTTCGTCAGGACACACGAAGAGACAAATATCAGGTATCTACGGCAATTAATTTTTCTATCTTTTCACGAATTTAAAGATTTTCTATCTGGTCCGCGTTAACTTGTATACAGCATAGCGAATCCGCTGGGACGCGGATTTCCTGCTAAAGCCTTTCCCACCAAGTTCCTATGCAGGGAACGTAGGTGGGGCCCACCGTGATGTTTGTAAGAAATCTACACCGTTCATCCATTTTGTGAGATCATTTTAGGATATTAGGCAAGAAATGAGCAGGATCCAATACTCAAGTGGGCCCAAAAGGTGAGAATTGAATGCCTACAATTGAAATATTGGTGGGGCCACATAAGCTTTGAATCAGGCTAATATTTGTGTTTTCAATTCATAACATTAGGAATGAAGGTATGAACAGTATGGATGTCATGTAAACATCACTGTCGACACAGGAGGTTTAACTATGGTAATTTCCGTACCCACCTTCTCCTATGGTGACGTCCAATTCAGGCTTGAATCCGACTTAATTTTGTTTCAAGTTTAAATTCCATTAGCGTGAGTGTGTGGGGGAGTGATGGATTTCACATAAATATCACGATGCCCCCACCTAGGTTTCCACCAGAGTCACTTTGAAAGGCTTTTGCAGGAAATCCGCCCCTGGATATTGGATGGTGTACGGCACACCAGCGATCTGGCTGGTGTGGGTACATTTCGTGCGAAGACGAGTGCTGCCGCTCCATGAGCTGCTCCAAGTAATACGAACGGTTCTGAGTAGATCAAAGTTAAATGGGCTCTAAAATGATATATTTATTGTATTCATACCACAATAATTCTCACCATTAAAACTTACCGCCCGTTATAGTGTTTATTTAAAAGGTTACACAGACTTGGATGAGAAAGGTGACCCCTGGAAGGTTTCAATGATAGACCTTTTTTTAAAAAAAAATTAATCCTCAAAGCATTCTGCAGACGAGCTTGCCGTATAAAGGGACAGTTGGAATATAGCACATACCCCATGATGGGACCCACAGAGTTTGGTGACGTCAACACACCAGCTTGGTGATGTCAACACACCAGCGAAATGGATGGTTTGCGGTACACCAACCAATCCGCTTGCTTCCTTTCAAACGGTGTGGGAAACGGATTCACCTTGGTGATACGTGGGCTCCAAAATAATGTATGTGTCTGTCTATTACTTTCATCCATTTTTTCATATAATTTTATGACATGAACCTAAAACTTTGTTTTTTTCCTAGTCTATGTGACTTAATCCACAGGCTGGATGTCAAATAAACATAATAGTGGGCCCCAGGAGGTTTTTAATGGTAGACATTCAATCACTGCTATTTTCCGTAGTAAGTCCACCTGAGACTTTGATTTGCCTCATTTATGGCTGAAATATTAAAATGAAGTGTAAAATTAGATGAACAATGTGGATAAAACATGTAGATCATGATGGGCATACACAGCACATACACAGCACCGACCACTAGACACCGTGACGGTGGCAGCGTCACTGGTCAAACTGCGTCTGCGAAAGTGGGACGACGGATTTCCTGCTAAAGACTTTCGCAGGAAGGTCAGGGTCCATCGTGATGTTTGTGAGAAATCCATCCTTATCATCCGTTTTGTGAACTTATTTTAATAAATGTGACAAAAAATGAGCTTACAGTACTTAAGTTGACTTAAGTTAGCATTATGTAAGGATTATACGTCCACAGTTAAAATATTCTTGGGGCCATGGAAGTTTCGAATCATGGTAATATTTGTGTTGTCGGTTCATCCCGGTAAGAATGGCGTAATGAATGGTATAGATGACATTTAAACATCACTACCGACCCAAGGAGGTTTCACCTGTAGGAATTTCCCCTACCACCTTTCCCTTTAGTGAGGCCCACTTGAGTCTTGGATCCTTTTAACTTTTGGTCTCTAAGTCTTAAAATGAGCACATAAAACTGATCAGTGTTTGGTGCTTTGTCGACCCCACCATGATGTATGTGTCTCATCCACACGGTCCATCCATTTTTCAAGATAATTTTAAAGAATGAAATCAAAACTGAGGTAGATAAAAATCTAAGTGAACCAGTAGTGTTGATTAATTGAACTCTCACCATTAAAAACTTCTAGGGGTTACAAAAGTTTTGGCCCAAGCTGATATTTGTTTTTCACCTTCATTGAAGTCTGCGTGACCTAATCTACAAGTTGGATGTCAAATAATTGTTACAATGTGCTTTAGGAGGTTTTTAACGGTAGACATTCAATTATTACTTTCCCATGGTGTGGTCCACCTGAGATTTTGATTTGTCTAATTTATGGGATAAATGATTAAAATAATGTATAAAAATGAATGGTGCGAATAAAATACATAGATCATGGTGGGGCCCACATAGCACCTACCATAATCCAGGGCTAGTGGCAGCGTCACTAGCCAAATATGATTACCTACGCTGCCATTAGCCAAATATGATTACCTACAGGCAGGTGCCTGCACCACTCTCTCCTTGTGGTATATGACATTTCAAACCGTTTGATGCATTAAATATTCATTTATTTTAGTTTTTTGCTTTTCTATCACGAACTTGGATTATGTACGGAGTAACTCTACCCTTTAAAATAATAATAATAATAATAATAAAATAAAATCGAGAGCAAACTCTATTGGGCCATCGTGAATGTATGTAGTTTATCCATTCTGTTCATCTGTTTTTCCAGATCATTTTAAGGGTTGAGCCCAAAATTGAAACTTATCCAAAGCTCAAGTGGACCACACCACAAGAAACAGTAGGATTAATGATTTACACGGTTGAAACCATCCTAACGGTGATGTTTATTTGTCATCCAACTTGGTCATAAGATCACAGGGACATGGCTGAAGAGAAAGAAAAGATATCGCCTTTGATCTAAAACTTTGTGGCCCCAAGAATATTTCAAAGGTAGATGTTAAATTCACACTGTTTATGGTGGGTCCACTTGAGTTTTGTGGGAGGCGCCATTTTGCCTAAGCCCTAAATTTTTTTGATAAAAACGGAAAAGATAAAATACATAAATCCCGGTGGGTCCCAATGAGTTTAATCAAGAGAATTTGGTGCTGCTAGACTCTTGTTGAGAAGTTTTTGGAGGGACTGGTGCATACGATAAACCGAGGGTAGACACTTAAAAATTTGAGGTCTCACTTTGAGACAATGAAAACCTACATGGAAGATGCTGAAGATCAAGGAAAATAAAGGGAAGACAGTAATTTTAATTAGAATGGATTTGAAGATCAAAGAAGTGAATGGGAATGAAAGACAACTCCAGTGAGGAGGAAGATTGAATAGGTTGTCTGGTCTGATTCCTATACCTTATTTGTCTTCAACATCAATTTTGATGGTAGTTGGATTTGGTCCTCTGCCTGAAGAATTTTAGCACATCTCTGAAGTTAAAAAGTTGGAATATTTCTGAATTTTAGGATGTGGTCTTGTTTGTGGTTATTGTGGATGCCTTAAGCAAAATGTTGGATTAAGGGCTTCCGCGGGGCTCATTGATGGATTCGAGGTGGATAAAGGAGACTTTTAAGTGTCCCATCTCCATTTTACCAATGATAGAAACCTATTCTGGGATGTGGAGGCGTCGAAGGTGGACAATCTAGGAAGATTATTTGTTGCTTTGAAGTAGTGTCAGGCTTAAAGGTGAATACTCTAGAAGAGTGAAATGTTGGGTGTTGACATTCTTAAGGTGGAAGTCTAGGACCTTGTGTAGGTGTTTTGGTGTAAGGAAGGATTGTTTCCTTCTTCGTACTTGGGGCTCTTGTTCTGTATTGGGAAGCTTGCGAAGCATTTGTGAGACAAGGTGATGAAGAAAAAGGAAAGGAAATTGTCGTCATGGAAACACAAACGCTTCTCTGGCTCTTTTTTTTTGGGGGGGGGGGGAGGGAAGAGGAGAAAGAGTTCATTGGCTTATCTTAACGGCTCTTGGATATTGATTTCTTCTACAGATTTAGATTAATTGGTGTGGGTCAAAGATAAAACTGAGCAATTTACAGTTTAGTGCTTTATAGCCTTCTCATTGGGTCTCCATCCAATAAGGAAGCAGCTCATTTGGTCTTTTGGAACCCCCTAAGGTAGCGGCGTTGGTTTATTGGGTGGGGGTGGAACAAGATGCTAATGATTAATAATCTTCATAGGAGAGGAATGGTGTTAACTAACATTTGCTTGCTATGCATGCATTGCAAGGAGTCAGTCAATCATATCTTATTCATTGCATCTTCGTGAGGGAAGTGTGGGAAAGATTCTTGGGTATTTTTGGGATGGCCTGGGAGATACCAAAATCAATTGAGGGCTTTCTACAGTCTTGGCATGGGGTCAGTGTTGGCAAGAGAGGAAGTAGATTATGGAGATTGATTCTAATGGCCAATTTGTGGGCCTCATGGCGAAGAGGAGCAACTGCTGCTTCTACAATCTTTGTGGGGTAGCATCAGAGGTGTTTAGGTGGGCTGAGTTGAATGAAATGGAGTGGGCTTCAATCTTAATTGATCTAGACGATTGTGATCTATCTTGCATTTCTTGGGCTTCTTTATACTTCTTTTGGCTGTTTTAGCTCTTATCAATAAAATCATATCTTTTTTATTAAAAAATTTTTTTTTTAATCCTAGAAATCGCAAAGTGTTGAATGTGAGTTTTATATTTGTCAGGTTCAGATATGCCGATTCAGATTAAAAGATAATGTTTTGAACAGTTGGAAGTTTGGCGTCTAGAAACTTGTTTTTCATTTTGTGGCCAAAACAGGAGTGATTTCAGGAGGGATCGGGAGTAGGAGCATAAGGAAAATCACAGAGTGAGGACGGAGGTCGAAGCTATGGATCTTTTGTCCATTAGGGGACCAAGCTTCAAATATATCACCAAAATGCAAAGATAGGAGAAAGCAAAAGCTAAGAAAGAAACTATTGATGGCAGACTAAGAGGGAGCTGTTGAAGATTTGTTTGAAGGTTAGTGTTGATTTCAAAGTCTACTCCTTAGAAGATGTTTCTGCATGGGTAACTTCATGATGTTGCTGGGTGGAGTTACAAAAATGTTGCTGGGTGGAGTTACAAAAATGATTTGGTGATCTGTGTTGTTACTTCTATCTTCAAAATGGTGGTAGATATAGTTCTCAGTTGGTGGTAAGAAAGAGGGACTGTTATGGAGCATCATCTATTGAATGCCTTTTTTGGTTCCTCTAAAGCAATCATGTGGCATAGGATGTGGGGTATCACGTTGATGGTACAGGAGGAGGGGGAAGAAGCTTGGAAAAGAAATTGCCACTCCTTGACAGAAAAAATGGAGCCCACCATGTTTGTAGCTTGAATGAAATTTACTAATTTGATATAATGCATCTGTAGCTTGAATGGAAAAGGTAAAAGAGTTGTGCTTGTAGGCTATTTAGACATGCTTTTTCTTTTTCTAACTTGCTATTAATTATCCTTTTTATTTGATGTCTAACAGCTCTTCTCAGCTGTATATATTCCAAGGACCATCTGAGTTGATGCCACTTGTAAGTCTGAGGATATTACTGTTCATTTTCTATGAAGATATAGTTGATATTTGGTGTATTAGGGCATACTAAACGAGTTACACGAGTCACGAGCTTGCATGCAGCTTCATGGGATATCCTACCTGTAATTGTGATTTGAATTTTTTAAGTTCTTTTGGGGATGTGTGCTGGTGCTTGATCTGAAGGGAAGAAATTGGTTTTCTTTTGTTTTTCATTCTTGTTTCTTTTTCATTTTCTTCTCAAAAATACAACGCCACCACCTACTCTGGAATATCGTATTTTGTTTTGAAGTTGAAGGGGTACAGGTTATGGATTGTGGTTTTGCCAAGAACCCTTTCATTTTTTCACCTATTTGAGGATTTTTGGGAGTGCTCATTTTCTCTAATTGTGATTGTTAGTCAAGGAAGTGGAAACTTTTGTCTGCATAGTTATAATTTTTACACTTGTATGCTATTTGTTTTTTTCTGTTCTTATGTTTTATACAAGAAGAAAGAAAAGTAAATGTAGTTACAACAATGGCTCAGAACAAAAGCCAAGGGCCGAAGACAAGCTCAAAGAAAAGAAAAGTAAAGAAACCAAAAGGCTACAAAGGACACCACCAGACTTGAAAAGGATTCTATCTTCTTGTGATTCAAGATTGCCGTACTGTCCTCCATCTCACCTTTATCTTTGAACTATTTGCCCTGATCATTGTGGTGTGTTATATCATTCGTCTCTATGTTAGTTTTGCCTATGTGTCAAAGCCTGCCGACTTGACCGTGAATCCATCTATTGATATTTGCATCAATGCATCTGTCAATCGATAATTTGATCTGTTCATGGATCTATCTCTAGATCCCTTCATCAAATTCCAATATTTCTAGAGCCCTTGATCAAATTCTGATCGATTTGCAATCCATCATATCTGCCATCTTTTTTCATCATTGTTATTTGTGATATCTTGTTCAAGTACTTTTTCCAGGGGATTTTCAAGTTGTTCTTTCTTTTCAAGAATCACAGAATCTCCAAGGGCTATCAACATGTCAGGCTTGGGTTCCGTCAGGCTCAGATTTAGAACTTTTCTGAAAAGAACTTCACTAAAATCACATTTCCGAAAGTGTTATTGACAATAAACAAGTTCCCAAGGGCATGAAACTTTATTTGAAACCAAAATTGACAAGAACTGTGTAGAAAGAAAAGCAAATAGATGCAAACTTTGTATGAATTGAAGAACATACAAATCTGATGTGACAGTATAGAAGAACATATGCTGTGCTCAGATAAATGAAAGTCTGAATGCAAGCGATTAGTGTACTGTTATTTCGAAGAAACTTTCAAATGTGTTTTTCATTCGAGGCCAGAGTTCCTGTTCAAAATTAGTTTATATATGTGGGGTTCATGGTTGATCTATCCGAGCCATTGATTTGTTGGCCCCCATCGTGGATGAACAATTCCCCCAAAATCTCTCAAATGCATTAACGATGTATTTGCATGCTGACAATAGGAAGGTTAGAGTTGACCAGTTGGGAGGTGGGAATGTTCCATCCATGCATCACCTCTTGTGGGACAATCCCATCTCTCTTCAGGATCAGATCAGCATCACCAAGATTGGAACAAGAAGGCTTTTGGGAACATCTTCCAAAATGTTAAACAGGAAGAAGATGTAATCACCTTAGCGGAACAGGCCCTTCTCTCTTCAAGATCAGATCAGCAACACCTCTTGTTGAAAGATGCCATAGCTCACCTGGGAAAAACCCTCTTACAAAAAGAGATTTATTAGAAGAAAAAATCCCACAACGAGTGGCTTCAGGAGGGTGACGGCAACACAAAAATTTTCCTCCATTCAGTTATGGAAAGAAGACAACAAGCGATGATACACCAAATCAAGTCAGAGTCAGGTATCATCCTCTCATCCCCGGATGAAATTGAATCAAAAGTGGTTCACTATTTCAAAGATTTGTACTCAGCTGATAGTAAGCCTCGGTCATGGGAAATAGTGGAATCTATCCCACGATTAGTCATGGATCTAGACAACGTGGAGCTTAAATGGATCCCAAACTTGGAGGAGGTTAACGTAGCCGCTTTTAGCATTCCAGGAGATAGTGCTTCCTGTTCAGATGGCTACATGGGCAGTTTCTTTGCCCTATGCTAGGAAATAGTTGGAGCAGATGTTCATGTGGTAGTCTGTGATTTTTTCGCAAGAAGTTTATTCCTGAGAAGCATAGGCAACACGCTTATTTGCATCATCCCATAGATCCCAAACCCTACCAAACTCTCAGAGTACAGACCGATAAGTCTATGCAATTGCCTCTACAAACTCATAAGTCATATCCAAAGTCATAGTGACCAGGCTAGCTTCAAACCTCCCTAAACTGACATCAGAAGAGCAAGGCGACTTCGTTCAAGGCCGAAATATATCAGAACATATTGCTCTAGCTGATGAATTGCTGGTAGAAATAGACAGAAAGATTAGAGGAAGGAATGTTATTATCAAGCTAGATATGCAGAAGGCATATGATAGAATGGAGTAGAATTTTGTTAATTGCATTCTTCTCCAGTTTCAATTCGCAAGCGACTGGTTAGCCATGGCGAAAGGGTGCTGGAAAGACATGTGGCTCTCAACATTAGTAAATGGCAAAATGCAGGCTTCTTTCAACCTTTACGAGGTCTCCGACAAGGAGACCCTCTTTCTCTAGCTATTTTCATCCTAGTGTCGGAGGTCCTGAGCAGGGGACTCCATCGTCTTTTCCAACTAGGTATTTGCTCTCCTTTTTATGTTCCTCGCTCATGCCCCTTGATTTCTAACCTTTTATTTGCAGACGACACGATTGTATTTATTAATGAAGGTAAAGCATCTATTCAGAATCTCATATGCTTTCTTAAGAAGTACGAGGCTACCTCAGGCCAATGGATCAACTCTAGGAAAAGCTGCTACATTGTCTCGAAAAAAGCCCCACAATCCTGAATTCATACAATCACCATCTTGCCGGCTTTAGGCAAGATAAGCTTCCCATCATGTACCTTGGAGTCCCTATTTCGAATAAAAGGCTAAAAGCTCTCAACTTCCATCATCTCAAGCACAAAAGCTTATAGGAAAACAGCGGAATGGAAATCAAGAACTTTGACTCAAGCCGGGAGGATTGTGCTAATTAAACACGTGCTTTCAAGTCAACCCATCCACACTTTAGCAACAACCAACATTCTAGCCTCCATATGCAAAGAAATGGAAACTATGTTCGTCATTGTTGTCAAATGCGATCGCATACGTGCATACTGTTGATAAAATCGCATATGCCATCATGGCATATGCGATCTTGGCAGGTATGCCATGGCATACTTTTATATGCGACTAATATGCAATCGCATATTTCCCAATAGCCAGGAGCGGAGGAAATTTTTTTATTTTTTATTTTTTTCAATTTGGAGAACTTTTGCCTATAAATAGGCACTCATACCCCCTCCATTTTCACTATTCTTTACTCCAAAGCTCTAAATCTCTTACTCTTTTTCTCTTAAACCTCTCTCTCTTACTCTAATTTCTCTACAATTATTTCAATTATGTTTATTTTTTGTATTTTATAAGCTGTGCTTACTTTTTGTGAATTAAGTTGTAAGTTATAACTTGTAAGTTGTTTTAAGTTATCCATTTATCAGTGAAATTTCTTTGTTCGAAGTTTATAATAATTAGTTATCTTTTAATGTAGCCTGTTGATTGTTTTGTTAAAATTTATATAATATAATATAAGTAATTAAATATCAAACTTAATGAAACACTCAAACTATTAATGAAATAACCCAATCCAATCATGTGTACTAATCAGACAAGTTTTTCTCTATTTATTTTTTATTTTTTATTTTAAAGAATTTTTTCAAAATTTTTTTTTTACTTTTTTTTTTTTCAAAATTTTATTATTTTTTTAAAAATATGCCATGGCATATGCGATTATGCGATCGCATATGCGAATTGATAACATTGATGTTCGTAGACTTTATGTGGGGAGAGATAGACAATAAAAAGAAACATCACTGGGTTAGCTGGAGCAAGATATGCTACCCCAAAAAAAAGGTGGCTTGGGCATCAGGAGGCTCCGAGAGGTCATGGCAAACTTCCGCATGAAAATGTGCTTCTCCACTCTCAAAGGGCAGTCCTTGTGGGCAAATTTATCCAAGTTAAATACTTCTCCCGTTTCATTCAAAACCCCACCTCAGCCATGCGCTTTGAATCCAAGGTGTGGAAGTCTATTGCTAGATACCTTCTGTTGATGCCGAAATCTGGTCATGGTACCTCACCTCCTGGTAGCCAGAGTATCTGCAATTTACTGAAGAACAAGAGAAGACATAGGGGGTGCCAATTAAGGCCGGGAACCTTTCGATGCCTAAGTCATGATATGGACTTACAATAGGCATAATAGAATCAGAGTATTTGTCGTACCTTTTATTGTAGATGAGGCTTTTATTTATAGCCTTTGGTCCCAGAGATGTATATGGCAATAACTCTTGGATGGTGATTGTGTATTATGGAAGAGATCTTCCTCCAGACGTGTTGTGATTGACTTCCTAAGATCCTCGACGAATATCTGAGATGATAATCCTATCTTTATATATTGTAGTGTATTTGTATTCTGAGGCGGTGGTTGATATTTGAGGCCGAGGTCTTTGGTCGAGGCCGAACTCCGACGTCGAGGTCTTTGGCTAAGGCCAACCTCCGAGGTCGAGGTTATCCCTTGAGACCGTGGTCGGTACCACCTTGTGTCGGCTTCCAAGGCCGAGGTCAGTATTTGAGGCCTGTCATTGAGGCCGAGGTAGAAAATAGCCAACACTAAAGGTCAAGGTGATTTTCTGGACCTCAAGCAATCCATAGTCATCCGGTCTAGCTGCTCGGCTCATCTGTCTCATACCTCTGATCAGTCCATTTTTATCTATAATACCTTCCATTCACTATCCGCAGCTCCAGGTGGATGATCGGGAAAGGAGAGGCAAACCTCTGGAGGGAAAACTGACTAGGAAATGGGCTACTTGCATAAGTGGATGGCGTTAGAGTTCCGGTTGATGTCCTTGAAAGTAAAAGACCTTCTCACTCCTAATGGATGGAATTTAGCCCTGTTAGCAGAACATGTGTGTTCCCATCTTCTTGCTAGGATGGCAATGAGCAAAATAAGCATATCAGATGACGAAGATGAGCTGATCTGAACATCATTTCCATCACAAAAATTCACTATTAAATCAGCATGGAACGTTTTATGTAAAGTCATAACCAGGATTGGGCAAAATGGGTGTGGCAAAGCTTATCCCGCCGAAAATATCCATGCTGGCATGGAAGGCGTTGAAAAGAGCGATCCCAGTCGAAAAGGTAGTGCAACGCCTTGGCGTTCACACATTCTCAAAATGTGTATGCTATGAGTTGCACTATGGGCAACCCTCTTAGGGAATCCAACCATCCTTCTCATTACCAGTCACGGAGCAACATAACAACTCTGATGTTGTTCGTGTCATCCCCGTTCCAACACGCAGAGCGGACAACACCTCTGAAGGAGTCAACAAAGAAACACAACCCATCCCAGTTGCGCCTCCTTTCCAGATCAGTAGTTCATCCTTAGGGATTGATGAAGAATCCATCGATCACCTTTTTTGCAAAGGTAGACTAGCAAAAGAGGTGTGGTCTTTCTTCAGCCACATTTTTTTTTTTTTTAATGTTCACGAAGGTCATATCCACTCTCTAGAGCAAAGGCTAAGCATATGGACCAACAAAGCCAGTGATAGCTTGAGATTTCTCAGACTACGAGGCCTATCCCCAAGCATCATTTTGTGGGAAATCTGGTTGGCTAGAAATGCGAATAGATTTGATAACAAACCCATCATTGCATTAAAAGTTCTTGCTAGAATCAAAAGCTGGCTTGGGGAGTTATCTCACCAAATGCCAGAGGACGGTTTCTGCCCTTTCCTTCAACAGGTGGCCCTCCAGGTGCTGGATAACACATTCACACAGGGAAGGCGAAGGAAACCTCACTATCTCATACGGACTCCGCCGATAGAGGGATGGGTGAAGCTCAATGTAGATGGATCGTCTCAAGGAAACCCACGAGAGGGAGGAGGAGGATGGGGGAATTTGTAGGGATCATCAAGGCAACCTCATTTTCGAATTCCACCATTACTTTGATTGAGTTACAAACACGGAAGCGGAAGCGCGAGCAGTTTTGAAGGGGATCAAGCGATGTTAATCCCGAGGGCTTCAAAGGATCATCATTGAATCAGATTTCAAAATCATTTTCAGAAGCATTACAAATCCGCAATCAGTGCCTCATTGGAAGATTTGGTATGATATAAAAGTGATCTGTCAGGAAATTGGAGGTATTAACCACCAGTTCAGTCATATTTTCAGAGAATCCAACTCGATAGCGGATTGCTTAGCCGCTTAGGCAGCAGTGGAGCCCCGGACTGGCTGTACAGGCTCCGCTCATCCCTTCCAAGGGAGGCGAGAGGTATGTTTATGATGGACAAGGCAGGCTTGGGAACCTTTCGCTGGGGATAGCGATCTCAGCCGTGGAGTCTTGTTTCCTTGCCCTTTTTCTGCCCTGTACTGCAATTTGTCATGGCTAAAATAAGGAATGATTCCCTAAGGCTGGGCCGGATGTTGTTTTGTTTTGTAGCACCTACAGCAGGCGTCTCCCAGCTGCCCAGCTGTTTAATTTCTCCGGTCATTTGATTAGTAATCCCGTGAAGAAATTATAGATTGGTTATGTTGATCCCTGTCTCAAGCTCCTACCAGTTGCCTCTTTCAACGAAGATCTCGGTGCCAGTCTCGAACCCTGAGGTGGTTCTAGTTATTCGTTCGGATTGCTCTTTGCATATATCCCGTAAGCTGCTGTATCTAGCCCTGTTGTTTGGTTAAGGAATGTTGTGATAAGTAATTGTATGTTGTTTTGGGGAAGGTTGTTGGTTGGTGGCTATATGTTGTGCTTTGTTGTTTGGGAGTTGTTGAGTAGTTTGGTGGGTGGAGTTGTTGTTCTTTGCTGGAGGCAGTGATCTGTGCAGTTGGTGTTTTGGGAGGCTGCTGCATGTTTGGTTTTGTGTTGTGAGTGGTGGTCTGTGGCTGCTGGTTTAAACACAAAGTGCATCAGGTGGAGCTAGAGAGATATGATGAGCTGTTGAGTGCTTGGCTGGCCCCAGTGTTTTGTTCATGCCGTCTGCTGGAGCAGGGGTCATTGGGCTAGGCTGAGAAGGTGGCTCTATAGGTCTGGTGGGCTGTCAGCTAGTTTATGGGCAGTAGTTGTGGGCTATCAGCTGGTTTGGGAGTGGGCTGTAAAGTGGGGTAAAATGTCGGTAGTTGCTTTCTATTAGAAATAAATAGTTTAGTGAGGTGTAGAGTGGAAGTTCGGAGGGCTTCGGTTGATTATAGGTGGCAATGGGAAAGAATGCAGAGGCAGAGTGAAGCATTTTGTGTTGGTTCTCAACATTTTGGTAACGGGAAGCTGTTTCTTGGTGGGGTTGAGTCTATATATGATATCATTTGCTGCAAAACAAAAAAAAGAAAAGAAAAGAAAAGAACAGAAAAACGATCCCCAATTGATTTTGGGATATCCCCATCAAAAAAAAAGAAAAAAAGAAGCACCTTGTATTTATAGACTTGGTAGCAGCAACTAGCTGTGGGAATGATTGAATCCCAATCAGAAGAGGAGCAGAGAATGTCTCTTTGTTGCAGGTAGGCGAGGCTGGTGTGAATCTTTATTTTCTTCAGGGTGGCTATGGCATTTTGTTTTCTTCTTTCGTTTTGCTGATTAAGAGTTATGATAGGTGAGGCCCAATGTTTTTGTGGAGCCTACCCAAAAGTCCTGTTTGTACATCCTCTATTCATATTAACAAAGTTATAGGGGGTGTGATCCCACTTTCAGGAAAAAAAAAGGTTTCAGAGAAATGGTTCCTTCCACATAATGGGATGAAAGTAGCTCAGGCCTGTTTCCATTGCAATCCTCATTTTGGATGGCAGATGGTCACCATCTTTTCGGTGCACCTAAGATTGGCCCCTGGCCATTTATACATCTTTGTAGTGACAAATTTCTTTGCTCCGGAATTTCTCAGGATATTGTTGCGAAAATCTCACAAAAAATAAAATTTTTATTATGAATAAATAAATATTTTAGGATTTTAATAATGAACTAGTAAAGTTCAACCTTGTTGAGAAGGAAAATTGTCAAACTTTCCTCTTGTATTGTTTTTCTTTAGAAAGTAATGAAGTCAAAAAAATTCATGGCAGCCCCGCAGTTTGTGTATGACATTAGCATGTCAAACATTTGCAACCAAACATAATAATTGCATGGACCAAAAATCTTTCTTTAGATGTTTTTAAGTGGTGTATATTATTTTGTTATGGTGCCTCATCATCCTTTTAGGTTGACCAAATGTTTGGTTCTACTCAACACCATGAGGTATTACATCTGTTGGACAGCTTGGATATTATAAAAATATGTAATGGGCCCCATAATTTTCTACTTCACCAATTTCTATAAAAAAACAAGTGCAATGTGGGCATTATGGTAATTTCAGTGCTAAAAAACAGTCATTTCGGTAGGTAGGGGCATTATTTGGTAAATCCTAATTTGCGAGGAATTGTGGTAAAAATCCATAATTAAAATGTGAGATCTGTCTCAAACAACTACCAAAAGTAGAAAAGACCAAGGGATCACTTGGCACCATGGATTTGGGGGGATTTCAAATCTCCTAATATGTTTGGTACCATAAAGTAATTGGGGGTTTCAAATCAAGGGGATTCAAATCCCCTCAAAGAGGGGGGTTGAAATCCAAGGTGGAAGCTTGTATTACATCTAAAATCCTTCCAAGAGTTGCATGTGCAACATGTGTGTCACTTGGCTATTAATCTAGTGGGCACATGGCTCACTGATGATATCCCAAAACAATTAGATTATCAACTGCTTCACTATAATTACTTTAATAGGATAATCTGCTCTGTCCAAACATTGCCCATTTAAATCAATAGTTAAAAATCATTGGTTAGTCACTCGGATGTGATCCTGTGCTTCGGGCAAAGTATATATTTCAATGGGCTTATTACAACCATTGTGTCAAAACATTACATACGTACACTAATTAGAGATATTAAAGTTGATTTAGTAATTAAATTCAAACCCCTGTAAATATAGCATGCATGACTACTTTTGGATTACAGGGATTCTGAATCCAGGGTGCCAAACACAACGGGCAGATTTCAAATCCTGGGGGTTCCAAATCCAATCTCCCAAACAGGCCATAAGGGCCTATTTGACTGACTCACTGGTTAAAAAAAATTGCAAATTGGCCATGTAATGGGACCCAATTTCCAGACCTACCTCAACTTAGCTGACGAGAAAATGCTGGCATCACTGACTGAGATGCGACGTCTACTGCTGTCTTGGAGCTATTTGTGCAACGAATTCAGGCCACATGGGCTAGGCATGGCCTGCAAGCTTGGCCCTATCAATTTTCAAGCAGGTTTATAATTAGGCTCGAGTCATGTTAGACCAATCCATCCCGACCTGACTTCAACCGGATTTTCTCTCTCGCTAATGGATTGCCTATTACACAATCCAATTTTTACCGTGTGGAACTTTGCTGGCCCATTGTGATTTATGTGTTAGATCCAAACAACCCTAAAAAGTAGGCACATCCAAAGCTCAACTGGACCACACCACAGGTAGCAGTGGGAGTTGAAAGACTAATTTACAACTATAGTGTGGCCCATTTGAGCTTTGGATCTGTCTCGCTTTTGGCCTCGAGTCTTACAAGGTATGGAAAAATGGATGGACAATGTGAATCTAATACATACATTATGATGGGGGCCATGGAAGTTCCATATGTCAACACTCCGGGTTTTCTTCTCTCTTGCAAGCAACTGAATTTATCGATGCATGAAATGTATGCATTTCTTATATCCACACTGTTCATCCATTATTTTCAGATCATTCTGAAAAACAGGGCAAGCCAACACTCAAGTGGACCACACCACAAGAAATAGTAGGAATTGATGCTACCGTTGGAAACTTCCTGTGGCCACAGAAGGCTCTGATCAAGCTGATATTTGTGTTTTAACTTCAT
Source organism: Magnolia sinica (assembly GCF_029962835.1). Taxonomy (NCBI): domain Eukaryota; kingdom Viridiplantae; phylum Streptophyta; class Magnoliopsida; order Magnoliales; family Magnoliaceae; genus Magnolia; species Magnolia sinica. The sequence continues at coordinate 15,672,172 of NC_080582.1, forward strand.
CCAGGTATGGGTGACCTTATGAACAGGGTAGATGAGAAGTAAGTGTCATGGTTGGCACCAGGAATGTTTCAACGGTAGTTTGTTCAATCATCACTTCTTTCTATGGTGTGGTCCACTTGGGCTTTGGATGTACCTCATGTTTTGGTTCATGTTCTAAAATATCTGTAAATATTGATGAACAGTGTGAATTTAACACAAAAAATCATAGTGGGGCTTGGAGAAGATTCACAATTAAAACTTGCATTGCGTAGCAGGCAATCTATCCTGGAGAGAAATTCTGGGTATTTTGTTACTGGAGTCACGAGAAATGACGCGTTCCAACCAAAAGAAATTATGAAAATAATACTCGACATTAAACAGTACAGGAGAAACATTGAATGGTTAGGATCTTACAATCTAGAAGACTGCAGGGGATCCCCCATCAATAGTGGTGCCCATCAGACCCAACAATTTGGTTAGTGCAAGTGTATAGGATCACGTGCATCAACTATGTATATGTTGATGCTCAGGACCCCTGCTCTAGGGCTATCCCACTTTGATACTTAAAGTTTTGTTAGGTTTCTGTATGAGTAACTAATAATATGCCCCTATGAGATTGACTAATATCATCTATTCATCATTGAATTTCCTAATTTATCTTGGTCTTGGGAACATCTTTATGTGTTGGTGGGAAATTTTTTAAGCATTTTGTCATATTTAGCAATAAAGTTCTCATTTGACAAAAAAGACAAGAAAATACTCAATGGGACTGGATTACTGATGATACCATATGAATATGACAGTTTTCATCTCTAAGCACACTCCAATACCTTGAGGGCTTGGATTACTGATGTAAGTGCCATCAAAATTCAATTTTCATACTCCTACCAAAGGAGGGTGATGTAGGGAAGGACATGATGGGGTGGATTCCTCAGAGTCCTTGAATCCACGAGGGATAAAATAGAAATAAATTTGAAAAGAAATTGATTGATGATAAAAATAAAAAATAAAAAATTAGTAAATTCTAATAAAAGAAATAATTTCTTTTCGAATAATTTCTAATAAATTCGAAAAGAAATTACAATCCTTTAAATAGTGAACTCGAACCTAAGATGAAGTTTTAGAGTTAAAACTCCAACTCAAACTCCCTAAAAACGTGACTTACTATAAGTAGTAAAATTATTATTTATAAACAGTGATGATTCCTATTAGACTTCATGGTTTTTGGCCAAAAATAGTAAGTGTCCAATTTAGCCTAACCACATTATTCTCCTAATTTTTCTAAGCCCTTTTCATGTTGGGCACGACATCAAAAGTTATGATTGAACTAAAACTTACTAAAAAAATAAAATAAAATGGACTTTTGACTGTGGATTTGAAATCTCGCAAAGTGTGGGCAACCCAGCATAATAGGGTCAGTTGGCTAAAGTAGCTTATCTTATCCTAATATATATATGATATGTCGAAAAACTCATCCCGGTTTGTGAGATACGATTGTTTTAAGGTTCTGACGGTCCTGCTCACTTCTGCCTTTAATCAGGCCTTATCTGGTCCATCTTGGCCATGAAAGTGTCCGCGTTAGAGAAGGTCCCATGCAGTGATTCTCCTAAAAACTGGAGATGAAAGGGACCAAATGATTGTACTTTAATTCTTTCCAGTAATGCCTGGGAGGGTACTGCTCCCTAAATGCAGTAATTCCACTCCTTGCAGATTTTCCAACAAAACACTAGAGAGAAGGAATCAAGAGTACTTTCCTCTTTCCTTTAAAGGACTGTTTCTGCAATTACTTGAGACTGCTACAACCTTCTCCCTCATAGTCCATGCAATTCCAAAGTGATTGGAAAAAAAAACAGTGCAAAAACAAGCCACTGAACAATGGAGGAATAGGTGAACTGATTCCTCTCCTTTTTTGCACTTGTTTGGGAAGCTAACACCTCTTTTCTTTGGATGGAGCTTTGCTAAGTGCACACGTGTGTGCAATAGAGCTCATGTACACGCCACTCATGTGCCAGCATGTCATGATAGGTTCAAGATCGAATCCATCCATCAGAAAGGAACCACTAGATTGAGGCCCCATCCTGAGAATCAGGTTGATCCACTAGTCAGGTGGGTCACAGTCTGCAAGACAAATGAGCTACTCTAAAAAAAATGGATAAAGTTTTCTAACCCATCCACCTGTTTCTAGTATTGGGGCCCGCTTGATGAGTGGACCAGATTTATTTTTGGTAGAACATGTAGAAGGTCGGACCAATCTGATGGATGGATTGGATCTCGCACCTATGTGCCATGCTGTCAGTCGTCATCCTATGGAAGAAACAAGCAGAGGCCCACTTCCTTGTCTGACAAATTCCTCCTACAAGGGGGAGACCAAACTACTACATCCGGATGATGAAGAAACATTGAGCAAGGGAGAGCTCCCTATCTGGGGCAAGACTTGCTAACCTCGGTAACTCCTCCTGGAAGGACCTCTCTCCGATCCACAAGTCTTTCCAGAACTGATTTGCTGCCTGTCAACACATGAGAATCTGACCCTCTCCTTAAACTTGTCCACCACTCTACAGACTGCATTACACAGCCCAGAAGTTCTATATAAAGACGTCCTTTACCCACCAGCCCCTTTCCTGGAATCTTCCCCAACTTCTGGGAGAGTGACCTGCTTTAGTTTCCCTAACAGCTGGTGAATTCCTCAGCCTTTGTCTTTAAGGTTCCTTGTGAATGTCAAGTTTCATTCCAGTCTACCATCAACTGACACTTTTTTCTGCAAGGTGATTTTGAATAAACTTGGGAAGTTGGCCCCCAGTGACAACCCATCCATACTTCTTCACATTCCTGTTTCTTCTTATTTCTTTTTTCCCTTTCCATCACCCTAGTTCAAGTCGTGTTGGATCTGGTTGTCAAGGTCCTCAGTTTGGGTTCGTATTGGAAAAGCCAGCCTGATTTGATATCAGGTTGGATTCGGGTTGAGCAAATTCAGGTTGGATTAGGATGTGTTGGGAATAATTACGTCTATTTGGGTTGGGTGGGGTCTGGTCAGGTTGGGTCCAGTTGGATCAAGTATGGTGTAAGTTGGGTTGGGTTGTGTTGGGTTTCTGTCCTGTTTCTATCCGTCGCTTTGATTTGACGGAGGGAATGGCGATGATTTCAGTGATATTGGAGCCGACGCTGGCATTCAGCAATGGGAAGAGGAGATGCAGGAGTTTGTTCTGGAAGGTTCGGGCAGAGATAAGGAGGCAGGTGAAAGCGCGGTCGAGGAGAAGGTTCAGCTTCAAATATGACCCTTTCAGCTATGCATTGAATTTCGATAATGCTGGGTCTGGATTCCTCTGTTGAATTAGATAATAGAAATTGAAAATGGTAGAAATAGGGTAAATGGGTTTTGTCTTGGGTGGGTTCTGTTTTTGCTTCTTGTATATGGAGTTTTTTTTCTTCTTTTCAGGAACGAGTGTAGGTGAGGTAGCTTTTGTACTGGGATTTCTATCTCGATTCTCCTGGGTCTTGATTTTTTATTTTTTATTTTTCGTTTTTTAATCTTTTCTTTTCTTAATATCAGTAATGGGTTATGTCTAAAAAAAAAAAAAAAAAGGTCGGGTTGGGTTGGGCTGCGACTTGGGTCCTCTTGAGGTCAGCTTGGGCTCAGTTTGACCCCCAACCCGGCCCAACCTGATCGAGTTGCACTCCTGATCCTGACACCCTTTTTAGCCATGCATTTTGTCCAACGTTGTGCTCATGTGTTGTTGCTGTTTTAGGAATATATTCGTACAGTCAACTCTTCCAACCATCTGCTGACATTAATTACTTATGTACCAGTGATCAATGCGACTGTGCAACTTCAGAAGGAACTGTCTGCTCTGCAATCTGAATTGGATCGGATCCAATTCTTACTGAAAATTGCTAATCCGACAAGAGAAGCTGCTCGGAGGAGGGATTCAAAAGCCCAGACATCAAAATCTAACCAGCCAGATATTCCTGTTTCCAACGTCACAAAAAAGGCTTTTAGTGGAGCAAAAGAAAAGCTCTACGCTAGCAAAGCCTGCAAATGGTTCCTCCCATAAAGATAAAAGTCTTACCTTAGAAACAAGTAAACCTCCGGAAGGTGATAAAGATGTTAGTGACGGCATAGAAAGCAAAGTGGCCACATACACGGTCACAAAGCCTATATGGCTTGGTGCTACAGAGGACATGTAAGTGAAAGAGAAGCAACATGTACATGATGAAGCGCCACAAAAAATGTATGAATCTGACGACTTTGTTGACATTTGGGAAAGTGGCATTTGATACTATGGACTGACAACAACAAGAAAAGATACTTTGATTTCTAACCATCATTCATTCATTCCACAATAAATATAGGTCAACAGTTAAGAAGTAGAAAAAAAAATTTAGCTCCATGATTTAATGTTGAAGAGAGTATATACTGTTTAATCTTTTATCATGAACAAAATAAAGTAATTTACCTTTTACTAAATGATTCTTAAAATGCCCCCAGCAATTTAGAAACATAAAATGAATGCCAAGTGAAGCTTAAAATAGAAGAGAATAAGTATAATTTGAATTGTAAATTGTAAGATTTAAATTATAGAATCGTAGGATTCATATAAAGAGGGATTCAAGGTGAGATTCAAATAGTTTTGCTTAAGATTCAACTCAAATCCTAAATTGCAAATAGTAGGATTTTGATGACTATGCGCTTGTTTAATAAATGTGACCAATCACATTGAATTCATGCAGAACAATTGGGCGATGAGCGAACCTCATTGAATGACCGTTATGGTTACTGATGCATAATTTTATCGTGGCCATTGCTCATTCCAAACTGATCAAAAGATTTCAATGAATTGCTCAGAGTCACATTCAAATGCATGTTGGATGCACTGGTTGCAGATGTAGTGAAGTGGCTAACCATTTTGAACCCTTGCAATGATCCTGAGCATCTAAAGGGTACCGTACATTGTAGAGAACAGCTGGTTGAAGTTGTAAGCTTGTGAAAACCGTTATCGCTGCTCATGGAAGATAAAAAGTGGAGGATTTCATGGTCCATATGCTTCCTTTTGGACCTCTCTATAAACAGCAGCTATGAAAATGGAAGATTGTAAATTCAGATGTTATGCATCGGTTGAACCTTTGTATCCATTCTGTGGGATCAGTACAAAATCAATCTGAAATTGAGGGAAACGATTCTAACTACATTTGTTTTCATCTTTCAACAATGCCATTTTACAGTTTTTGCATGTGGACTGGAGCATCCGGAGTTAACGGATTTGATCTTAGGTTGTTATGCACAATTGAAGTCTGAATGCAAGTGATTAGTGTATTGTCATTTCAAAGCAACTTTCTAGTGTGTTTTCATTCGAGGAGGCCGAGTTCCCTGTTCAGAATAAGTTCATAGATGCAGGGTTCATGGATGATCTTTCCAAGCCATTGATCTGTAGGCCCCCATCGTGGATGGACAATTGCCCCAAAATCTCCCAAATCAGAAGATCCTAGCCATCAAATCTTTGGCCTTTCCTCCAGTGAGTGTGGTTTGTTGGTTCATTTCTTTTTAACTACAGGAGGTTAGAGTTCACCAATTGGGAGGATATACTGAGAATGGTCCATCCATGATGGGGGACGTTAGATCAATGGCTTGGATAGATTAGCCATGGCCTCACACTTACCAACCAGGTTCGGAAACTAATAGGGAACTTGGCCTCTTTTCATTCTAATGTGGGTGTAAACAACAAAACGATAGGGATTTGATTCTTTAGTATAAATACTGAGATTGAAAGCTCTAGCTACTAGTATGGATGAATTTGGTAATTATATTTGTCTTGTGCAATCGGATTCCAGAGGAATGGTTCCTTCCACACAATGAGATCAAAGTAGCTCCTACTTGTTTCCACTGCAATCCTCATTTTGGATGGCAGACGGTCACCATCTTTTCGGTGCATCTAAGATTGGCCCTTGGCCATTTATAGGCCTTTGTAGTGACAAATCTCATTATCGGGAATTTCTTCTCTCTAGAATTTCTCAGGATATTGATGGGAAAATCTAGCTAAAATTGAAATTTCTCATATAAATTAATAAATGTTTTAGGATTTTAATAATGACTAATTAAGTACGTCCTTTTTGAGAAGGAAAAGTACCGAAGTACCCTATTTATTGTTTTTCTTTGGAAAGTAATGAACTCAGAAAAAAAAAAAAAAAAAAAAGAAGCGGCCGCCCCACATAGTTTGTGTATAACCTTAGCATGCCAAACGTATTCAACCAAACATAATAATCACAAGGACCAAAAATATTTTTTTATTGAATCACTAGTGGGCTGTGATTATATTTTGATGTTTTTAAGTGGTGTATATTATTTTTTATGGTGTGCCTCATCCTCCTTTTAGATTGACGAAATTTTTGGTACTTCTAAACACGATAGGAGATTACATCCATTGGACGGCTTGGATATCATAAAAATATGTAATGGGCTCCAAGAATTTCTACTTTACCAGTTTCTAAAGAAACAAGTGCATGGTGGGCATTATGGTAATTTCAGTGCTCTATTTGTGTGGAATTTTGTGGTAAAAATCCCTAAATAAAACGAGAGATGTCAACATCAAAGGACTCGCCGGTTAAGACTGCAAATCGGATATGTGATGGGACCCAATTTTCAGGCTTAACTCAGCGTACAGATTTTCTCATGACCCAACCCGAACTTTTATCCAACAGTGCCTATTTCTCTGGATTTGATAAACATGATTAAGAGAATGATATAAAGAATTAAGGATCCCCATCATGGAACAATTGAGTGGACCAGTCGGGATTGGGATGATCCTGGCCCAAGTTTCAGCCTTATCCATGGTTGGCTAAGGTCATAAGCATATGCCTCTCTCTCTCTCTCTCTCTCTCTCTCTCTCTCTCTCATATAATAGAAAATTACATCTAAATTAGGGAACATAACTGAAACCTGAAAAACCCAACCAATTCATGCAAAGCAGAAAGGCCCCATAACAAAAATCATCTAACACCTCCGCGAGGAAAATAAAAGAAAAAAATAAATAAATTAAGTGTCCTTACTGCTGCAAGCATGATTTACAAAACAAATCCAGTACTTGTTTAACTTTCCGAAATTCATGCTAAAGAGTAACACATCCAATTTGTTCATGAAATTCATAATTCGAAGCCACTACGACTAAGTCACCTAAGTCCTATGGAACACCCTCTTTCTACCACAGCATCGCACAAATAAAAGAGAATTACAATAGTTCAATAAGAGAATAATAACATAATAAACAGATCCTAGTTGAAGCAGAAAAGAATCACTTGGTTGACGGACACCATTCTTTGAAACGGATGTTGTGTGGCTTGACACTACCTTCCCATTTTATGCTTTCCCACCATTTCAGCTCACCTTCAATCTTGACTTCTGCTGCAGAAGCATTTGTGTTATGGAGAGGAAGCTTCTCCAGCAGCGGGCATCCTCGAATCTTCAACTTCTTCAGCATCGGCAAGTGCCCACCACAAATGCTTTTCAGTTTGCGTAGCTCCCAAAGACACAAATCAACTAGCTGTGGAAATGCATTTTGCCCTGCCAGGCGGTCTTCTTCAAAGACCTTCTCCAGTCTACAGCAAAATTTTATTTCAAGTAATTTGAGATTCTGTAACTGAATGCTCGAAGAGAAGAAGTTCACGAGCTTCGGGCAACATTCCAAATATATATTCTTTAGGCATGCGAAGCTCCCTCTTCCCAACTGCCTCCGGCACACTGTTCTTAATTTGGCAAGATCCGACACCCTTAGATTTTCTAAACAAACTGCTGCATCAATGTCTGCCATTCTTCCAACGAACAGAATCTCCAGTTGATGGCATTTCTCAATCCAACATTCTTTAAGGTTGTCCATCTCCATGCCAAGATTGGACAGTGCCTTAATGAACGCATTGCCATACAAATGAAAGAATTCTATCACTGAGAGAACCCCTCTAACACCGTCTAGGGAATTCTTACCACCGCAAACCTCCAGTTGTCTTTCATAACTCGAAGACTGCTCAAATCGAGTATAAATATGCTAGTAGAAAAATCGGTTTCTTTTAAAATCACGATATCTATCCTTGCGCCCTCCCTCGCAGGGACAGACCAAGAAATGGAATTTTTGAAAGCAGGATTTCCACAGTTTCGAGCTTTCGTCCAAAGACTCAAAAACACTTGCATCACCGACAGAGATGTGACGACTGCTGCTGTCTTGGAGCTGCTCATGCAGCAAGTTCAAGCCACATCGATCCCAATTCAAGTTTTCTGGAAGCCGATTTATCTTTCTCCAGTCAACCGTCTTGAGATGCTCCATTCCCAACAGGTCCAGGCACCGCAAGCTAGTCAGATTGAAAATTTCGTGTGGTAGCACTTCCATTTTCGTGCCTGAAAGATGAAGTGCCTCAAGTTTTGAATGTTTATTTGGGCTGACCAGTTTCACTAGAGAGCGACAACCCTTGATCGAGAGCCTGCTGAGGTTGCAGGCACCTGAGATGTTGAGACGTCGGAGGCTTTGCATGTTGTGGAAGGATACCTTCACCATCTTCGTCAAGGGAGTTTGATGGAGATCGAGGATCTCGAGCTTCTGCATATCCTTTAAGAATGAAGGAAGAGCCTCTAGCTTGCAGCAGCTTTGAAGCTTCAACAACCGTAATTCACATAGGCAGGACATGGATGAGGGCAGGGAAGTGATGCTTGTGAAAGAAATGTCGAGGACTCGGAGTTTGGTCATGTTCTGGAAAAAAGCATCCGGGATTTCTTGCAAGCGGTCATTATTGTTGAGCAACAATGTGGAGAGAAGAGGGCAATTTGGAGAGCGGAATGGGAGTGTTTCTACCTGATTATTGGATAATGAGATCCATTGGCATGATTCTTCCCTATTTAAGCTGTACTTCATTAGGAACGTCTGAGAACCTGAGAATTCATATCCACATGATATTGTCCTCCTGAAGATCCCTCCATTGTAAATTGCTCTTGTAGCCAGTCCTTAAATTCCCCTTCCATAGATTGAGCTTTTGATGAATCTGCCCAATAATATTCATCCCACCTCTGTAGATAGGAGTGTAGCCAATTTGGGTTTGATGACACCAGAGACAGTAGCACCATGCATCTCTCTGCCAGCTCTTTGAGCAGTAAATTCCCTAATCTCTTGAAAGCCGCTTCTTTATTCTCCTCCTCATTGAAGAATCCATCTAAAAAGCCCTCTGACCTCCAATACTCTTCTATCAAGGAATCTCCATCGATGGAGCCTCCATTTCGACAGAGCAAGGAGATGTAAGAGAAGCATTTGAAGACCATGTCTCTGGTTATTGAGAAACCAATGCTGGCAGAAACATCCGCTGCCTCTTCCTGTAAAAAATCCCAGGCGTCTTCTTTAGACCACTCCCCCACCCTGATGTTTACTTGGGCTTTCATTATGTTACAGACTTCTTGGGATTGAGTTGTGATCACCACTTTGCCATCGATGGTGAAAGCAGGGGCCATGGCTGGAACTCCCATCTCTTCCAAGTTGATGCTTTCCCAAACATCTTCTAAGACGAGGAGGAACCTCTGGCCGCTTAGCTTAGCCGAGATTTGTTTAGCAGCAGCGTAGAAGTCGATGGACTTTGGGATATCCAATGCCTTCTTCATTCCCATCTGTACCTCCATTAAACGATTCCTTCTCCCCTTTTCATCCAACGCCTTTAAAACCCGTATATGGCTATACAACTCCCAAGTACTCAATCTTTGGTCCTTTTTTGTCAGACGGTCCAATTCTCCTCTGATTCTCGCCTGCATCTTCTCAGCAAGACTCTCGACTCCCGGTGCTCTTACTCGTATGATCACATCAAACAGACGGCTAGATTCTTTGGATTCATCCATCACCGCTGCAACCACCTGTCTCATGATCCGTGACTTCCCCACACCCTGCCATCCCCAAACTGAGAACACTGAAATATTGACATCTCTCAAACAGTCCCATATCTGTTGCCTCATGTGTCATGACCAAGCACTCACAACCTCTCCTCCTTGTCTGAGCCGTCGATCATCACCATCCCTGGAAGCTGCCCCTTCCTCTGCACGATCACTTTCTGCAAAATCGAATTCCTTGTTTGGTAAGGGTGGAAATGATGAGAGCATGGGCCAGGCACGTTCTGCGCCCTATCAATTTATTGATGTCTGAAAATTACGTGGGCCCACAACGATGTATTTCTTACATCCACTTGAGCTTTGGATATACCTCATGTTTCGGCCCATCCTCTGAAATTATCTATAAATATTGATGAACAGTGTGGATTTAACACAAAAAAATCATAGTGTGACTTGGAGAAGTCAACATATGAATTATCTGCAACCGGGTGAAAGAAGGGTGGTGGGAACTTGTTTTGAAATGTCAATTTTGAAATTATGTTAAGATGCCCGCCCACCAATATCAGATGGGTGGGAAATATGTGCACACCTCCTATTAAGTGCAAACCGTGCCATGCAATCCATTTCTCTCACAACGAAAATGCCCAAAAAACTCTACTTCCAAATAGGCCATAGTTACATTGCATCTGGACCGTTAGTCAACAAAATGTTGCAATACCATCATTTCATTGCATATTAAAATCCATTTCCGTAATCATTTTTCAACTTTGCCATATTGTAGGGCCCAAACGTCTTCTTGGATAGGACTGTCAATGGGCCGGGTTTGAGGTTGGCATCTGTTCGTATTTTGAACTGTTAAAGCCTGACAATTTGGCCCTAATCAAAATTTTGATTTTGCTGGAATGAGCCCGGCACATTGACAGCACTGTTCTTGGGCTTAAAACATAGTATTAAAGCTCATCTTAATAGGAACTACAATATTACAGGTTAGTCGGATATGGTTGTTTGAATACTGAGTTCAGCTGTTACGGAGGCCATATTTCTTCCCAATTAATGGTTGCATACCCAAACATAGGAGCCGTATTGATTCTACAAACAAGAAGCTGTGGTAGTTTCTCTGATTTACTGAAACCGGCGAAATCACAAATTCCATGGTTGATCGTCCATCATCACAACAATATTAGCAGGCAAGTTGTGTCCTCCTTGCTCTGCTAAGGGCTTGTTTGGATAAGAGGAATCCACAGCCAAGTCACGCTGGGCCTAATGGATTTTTGGGTTTTGGCTTGGGCTCATTACTTTAAGACCATGCATACTTCAACCTTGGGCCTAATGGTGCCTGGCCCGGTCCAGCCCATATGGCCACTTGCAGCAAAAAGGCCCTAGAAGGATTTGATTGGGCCACGTGTGCTGTTAGATATAGGTGGGCTGGTGACCCATGTGGAAGGATTTGATTGGGCCATGTGTGCTGTCAGAGATAGGTGGGCCATGATGTTTATGTGAAATTTACTCTGACTATATGATTGGAAACAATGTATAAGGACAACGCTCACCATCCAAAATGTTTCCCTTGGTGTGGCTCACCTGAATTGTGGATGGACTTTAATTTTGGGCTAAGGGGTCAAATTTTGGTGTGGCATCCAACGGTTGAAGTGGATTTCATATAATCATCATCGTGGATGGTAGACAATGTAAAGATCAAGTCCTAAAATGATCTCAAATAATGGATGGACGGGGTGGATTTCTCACAAACATCAAGGTGGGCCCCACCAAGAGTAACGTGAAATGATGTGGAGAGTGCGGATTGTCTGCGTTGAAGATAGTAAAATTGAGTGCGGCTGCTTCTGATTGATCCACGTCATCACTGGATTTCTCTCTACCCATAGATTGCGTGATACACAAGGTGACTTTTAACGTCCACAATGATTTATGTTATAGATCGAAACAGATAATCAATTTTTACAGATCATTCTAAAGAATAAGCCATAAAACAAGGCACATTCAAAGCTGAAGTAGACCACAACATAAAAAATAGTGGGGATTAAACCACCACCATTAAAACCTTCCTAGAGTTCATTGTTAGGTTTTTTTTTCCATCTAACTTCTTCGTAAGATAACATATACATGGATAAAGGGAAAAAAACAAAATACTAACTTGATTAGAGTTTTTGGTGGCCCTAAGAAATTTTCAACAGTAAGCGTACAATTCTCACTATTTCTCTAGTGTGGCCACTTGAGCTTTGATCTACATCATTTTCTGTTTAATCCCATAAAATGGTATGGAAAATGAATAGACGGTTTGGATCTAATACTCCCCATCTTCTTCTCTGCACTTGGAATGTGCTGCACCACGGGAGCTGACTAGGTGAGACCCGGGCTTACCCAAGACACAGCGGTAGTTACCATGGTGCTCACCTTGACTTGTTTATTTTGTATGCACTCCTTTCATCCATTTTTCCAGATAATTCTAGGGTATTATAGAAACAATAAAGTAGATCCAATTATCAGGTGGACCATATCATAATAAACAGTGGTGATTAATGATTAATAAGCCACAAAAGTTTTATGTCAAGAATATATTTGGTTTACCTCTTCATCCAGGCTTATGTGAACTCATCAACAGATTGATGGAAATAGAAGAAACGGAAACATTAAGTTGAGCCCTAAGAAGTTTTTAATGGTAGCGTCTCAATTATTATTGTTTCCTAGAATATAATCCCGTGTCAATTATCATTGAAATCAGATAATGGGTAATTGGATCTTCTTAAGTGTTGGCATCAAGATCTAAAATGATCCAAAAAACGGATGGACAGAGTAGATAGAGAATACACAAATCAAGCGTGGTAAGGCTGCACCGTCTTGGGTGAAGCCCGGTCTCAACTAATCATCTCGCGTGCACCACCTAGTAAGCCATCGAATTTCTTGGAGTGTGAAATTTATGCAGGCCATGCTATGATATATTTCTTAGATCCACACTGTCCGTTCATTTTTTTCAGATCATCTTAAAATATGAATCCAAAAACATTGAAAATTCAAAGCTAACGTGGACCACCCTACTGAAGACAGTAAGAATTCATGCTACTGTTGAAAACTTATTGGGGCCACAGAGCCTTCTAATCAAGTTGATATTTGTATTTTAACTTCATGCAGATATGTGTGATCTTATGAACATGCCAGATGGAAAATAAGCCTCACAATGGGCCTTAGGAAAGTTTCAACGGTAATTTGTTTCACCCCCACTACTTTGTGTGGGGTGATTTACTTCAGCTTTGGACGTACCTCATTTTAGGATTATGCTCTATATTTATCTGAAAATATTGATGGACAGTATAGATCTAGCACAAAAATCATGATGAGACCCAGAAAAAGTTCCACACACTTCAAGAGTTGTGTTGTGTAATGAGATAGAAATCAGTCGTATCTCGTTAGCTGAGTGACTGAGTCATCAGAAATATCGTGGAGGAATTAAAAGCAACAGCTACCACTGGAAATTTTTGTGCCTTCAACACAGACGATCCACACTTTGCAACTTATCCCACTTCCGACACCTTCCAAAAATGGTTTACAGTGAAAAGATAGAAAAACCAATAGATGTAGATACCCGGTATTTGCCTCCTCTTATGTCCTGCGTTCACAATCTCTCCTCTTCTTCTAAGCTATCCATCATCTACCATTACCTCTGCAGGATATATTTCTGCAAAATTCGAATTCCTTGTTTTGTAAGATTGGAAATGAGTGCATGGGCTAAACATGGAATAGTCATTTTAGACCGACCCATCGGGACCAAACTTCATATGTAGCCGTTATGTCACCAATATATATTTCTAGACTTGAAGGGCCTGTTTGAATATCACCTATACCTAACAAGTAACCCTTTTTATTATTATTATTATTTGTTTATATATATATATATATAAAGCTTTTAGCAAATAAAAAATTTATTTTTGGAAGTTAGTTTGACTAGCACTATTAGATTTTCTTTTTCTTGATTAGCACTATTAGATTTTCTTAATTTTTCTTTTGTTCTTTTTTTTTCGGAAGTTTTTCTACTTTTCTACTCCCCTTCTCCCGGCACAGATTTGGTGGATCCCTAACTGTGGAGCCCACGATGTTGATGCGTGAGCCTTACATCCACGGTGTCCATCCAATTTTACACATCACTTTAGAGCAAGATCCAAAAAATGAAGCATATCCAAATCTCTAGTGGACCACACCACAGGAAATAGTGGTGATTGATCATTAAAAACTTCTTCTCGACCACCAAAGTTTTGGATCAAGCTGATATTTTTGTGGTCCCTTCGTTCATGTCTTTGTAACCTCATCAAGAGGTTAGGTGGCAAATAAACATTCGCACATCCCCCAAGAAATTTATGGTGGGCCACACAGTAAGGGATCCAAGGACCTATTCTCTAGAATTGGACACTCCGCATAAAAGGTGGCCGCGTATGATGGAAAACCCATATAAAAAATGAGGCCCACATCATGGATGATCCACATCAAAGATGGGCTTCATATGATGGATAATTAACATTGATGGTGGGCTCATATGATAGATGACTTATATGAAATTGGGCTCCACATAATGGGCATCCCACATCAAAGGTCAGCCTCTAATGATTAATGGTTTATATCCAAGGTAGGGCCCGCATGATGGATGACCCACATCAAAGGTAGGGCCCTGACGCAGGGATGAACATGATGAGGTCGATCCACGAAGCCTCTCTGGACTCCTCACAGAGACTTCTCGAATCCACGACGAAAAAAAAACAAGAAATTAGAAATAATACTCTAGAAAATTTGTAAATTGATTAATGATTGAATAAATGAATTTACATCCTTTAAATAAGGATACTAAGCCATGGAAGAAGTTTCGGAATTAAACTATAGCTAAAACTCCTAGAAATTGCGAGTTACTATAAATAGTAAACTTACTATTTATAGACAATCGTGATTCCTACTAGTGCGCATGGTTTTCAGCCAAAAATAGTAAATAGTAAGTGTTCTATTTGGCTTTAGCATGCTGTTCTTCTAATTATTCTAAGCGCTTTTAATGTTGGGCGCAACTCGCAGATCCCAACGGATGAAGAGTTATAATCAAACTAAAACTTATTATAAAAAATGAAATTAAAATAGGAATTCGACTGACGATCTGATGGTATTTCGCAAATTCGGCTTGGGGAAAATCATATATGGTACATCTGATAGCTCATTCCGGTTTGTGAGATACGTTTGTTTGAAGTTCTGACGATCCGGGTCACCTCCATCTCTGATTGGGCCTTTTCTGGTCCATCTTGGCCATGAAACTATCCATGACCCGCTCTGCATCAGGCCCACACTATAAGGTGGGATCCACATGATTGACAACGGATAGAGGACCACATGATGGATAATAACATTGATTATAAGCCCCACATGATGGATGACCCATATCAAGGTGGGCCATATGAGGACAATTCACATCGAAGATCTGCCCCTAGCTAGTGATGAATGACCAACGTTTAAGGCAAGTCCCACATAATGGACAGCCCATTTTGAAGTTGGGCCTGCATGATGAATGGTCCACATTAAGGTGGCCACGCATGATGGACGACCCACATCCAAGGTGGGCCTCACATGATGGGTAACCGATATCAAAGGGGGAGCGGATTAGGTGAGACCCCATATCCACTGAGGTGGGTGGGACTCCTATGGTATCGACTGTCATCCACCGTCCGTCCATATTGAAAGCTCATTTTAGGGCATGATAAAAAAATGATGCAGTTCCAAATCCAAGATGATCTACATCCAATAATTTCTTTCTAAAATTCATAATTCGAGGCCACTAAGACTAAATCAAAGTTCAATGGAACAACCTCTTCTTTCTAGCACATAGTAACCCAAATAAAAGAGAATTACAGTAGTAGTTCAGGAAGAGAAGAATAACACAGCAAACAGGGACAGTTTAAACAGAGAAGAATCACTTACTTGATAGACAACATTCTTTGAAACGGATGTAGCTTGGCTTGATACTGCCCTCCCATTTTATGTTTTCCCACCATTTCAGCTCACCTTGGATCTCAACTTGTGTTGCAGAAGCATTTGTGTTATCGAGAAGAAGCTTCTCTAGCAGTGGGCATCCTCGAATCTTCAACCTCTTCAGCATCGGCAAGTGCCCACTGCAAATGCTTTTCAGTTTGCGTAGCTCCCAAAGATATATATCAACTAGCCGTGGAAATGCATTTTGCCCCACCTCGCTGTCTTCTTCAAAGACCTTCTCCAGTCTACAACAGAATTTTATTTCAAGTAATTTGAGATTCTGTAACCGAATGCTCGAAGAGAAGAAATTGATTAGCTTCGGACAACATTCCAAATATATATGCTTTAGGCATGCGAAGCTCCCTCTTCCCAACTTCCCCCGGCACACTGTTATTAATTTGGCAAGATTGGACACCCTTAGATTTTCTAAGCAAACTGCTGCATCAATGTCTGCCATTCTTCCAACGAACAGAAGCTCCAATTGATGGCATTTCTCAATCCAGCATTCTTTAAGGTTGTCCATCTCCATGCCAAGATTGGACAGTGCCTTAATGAACGCATTGCCATACAAATGAAAGAATTTTGCCATAGAGAGAACCCCTCTAACACCATCTAGGGAATTATTACCACCGCAAACCTCCAGTCCTCTTTCATAACTCAAAGACTGTTCAGATTGAGTATAAATATGCGGGTAGAGAAATTGGTTTCTTTTAAAATGACCATATCTATCCTTGCGCCCTCCCTTGCAGGGACATACCAAGAAGTGGAATTCTAAAAAGCAGGATTTCCACAGTTTCGAGCTACGGTCCAAAGATGAAAAAACACTGGCATCACTGACCGAGATATGACGTCTGCATCTGTCTTGGAGTTGTTCATGGACCAAGCCCTAGCCACATCGATCCCAATTCAATTTTTCTGGAAGCCGATCTATCTTTGTCCAGTCAACCGTCTTGAGATGCTCCATTCCCAACAGGTCTAGGCACTGCATGCTAGTCAAATTGAAAATTTGGTGCGGAAGAACTTCCAATTTCGTGCCTGAAAGATCAAGTGCCTCAAGTTTTGAAAGTTTATCTAGGCTGGCCAGTGTCATTAGAGATCGGCAACCCTGGAGCGAGAGCCGACTGAGGTTGCAGGCACCTGAGATGTCGAGGCGTCGGAGGCTTTGCATGTTATTGAAGGATGCCTCCACCATCTTTGTCAGGGCAGTTTGATGGAGATCAAGGATCTCAAGCTTCCGCATATACTTTAAGAACGTAGGAAGACCCTCTAGCTTGTGGCAGCTTTGGAGCTTCAACAACCGTAATTCACAAAGGCAGGATATGGAGGATGGCAGGGAAGTGATGCTTGTAGAAGAAAGGTCGAGGACTCAGAGTCTGGTCATGTTCTTGAAAAAACTGTCTGGGATTTCTTGCAAGCGATCATTATCATTAAGCAATAACGTCGAGAGAAGAGGGCAGTTTGGAGAGCTTAATTGGAATGTTTGTACCTGATTGTGAGATAATGAGATCCATTGGCATGCTTCTTCTGCATCCAAGTTGTTTTTCACTAGGAACGTTCGAGAACCAATAACTTTCCTCACATGAGAATTCATATCCACATGATATTGTCCTCCTGAAGATTCCTCCATTGTAAATTGCTCTTGTAGCCAGTTCATAAATTCTGCTTCCTGAGGATGATTGTCCCACGGGTATAAATTTAGTTTTTTACTCTGCTTTATAAAGAGAGAGAGGAAATTTGGGTTTGATGACGTCAGGGACAATAGAACCATGCATCTCTTCGCGAACTCTTTGAGCAATATATTCCCCTGTCTCTTGAAAGCCACTTCTTTATTCTCCTCCTCATTGAAGAATCCATCTAAAAAGCCCTCCGACCTCCAATACTCTTCTATCAAGGAATCTCGGTCGATGGAGCTTCCGTTCTGATACAAAAAGGAAACGTAAGAAAAGCATTTAAAGACCATGTCTCTGTTTGAAAAACCAATGCTGGAAGCCACATCAGCCGTCTCTTCCTGTAAAAAATCCCAGGCATCTTCTTCAGACCACTCCTCCACCTTGATCTTTAATTGAGCTCCCATTTCATAACAGACTTCATCGGATTGAGTGGTGATGACGACTTTGCTGCCACTTGTAACCGAAACTCCAATATCTTTCAAGTCAAAGCTTTCCCAAACATCTTCAAAGATGAGGAGGAACCTTTGGCCGCTTAACTTATCATTGATAATCTTAGTAGTTGTAGAGATTTGTATGGACTCTGGGATCTCCAATGCCTTCTGGATTCCCATCTGCACCTCCATCAACTGATTCCTTCTCCTATTTGCAACCAACTGGTCGAAAGCATATTCACCATGGAAGCAATACCAACGCTGCATAAATTTTCCTTTTTCTTTGATTCTATACGTCATTATCTTCTCTCCAAGACTCTCGATCCCCGGCGCTCTTACTCGTATGATCACATCAAACAGACGGCTAGATTCTCCGGATTCCTCCATTGCGGCGACAACCTGTCTCACGATTCGTGACTTCCCCACTCCCTGCCGTCCCCATACTGAGAACACTGAAATATTGTCGATCTCTCAAGCAATCCCATATCCGTTGACTCATGCGTTGTGACAAAGCGCTCACAACCTCTCCTCCTCCTTTGAGCCGTCGATCATCATCGTCCCTAGAAGCTGCCATTGCCTATGCTAGAGCTCTCCTGCAAAATCCGAATTCCTAGTCTCGTGAGCAAGGGTGGCAATGGGCCGGGCAACGCAGCCCCACCCATCACCAACCTAGTACATGCCGATCTAATCCTTGATTAGTCCACCCATGCATATTGAATGCAGACCATTGATTTGTCGGGAGCGGATTAAGTGAGACCCATATCCACAAAGGTAAGTGGGGCCCCTGATTGTGGGGATCACAGTGATGTATGTGCCTTAAATCCACACCATCTAACCATTTTGAAAGATCATTTTAGGTATGATCCCAAAAATGAGGCCAACTCAAATCTTAGGTGGACCACATTACAGGAAACAGTCGTGATTAAATCTTCACCATTAAAAACTTCATGGATTCCAGGGGACTGTTTATTTTCCATCCAACATGTTGATGAGGTCAAAAAAACCTAGATGAAGAGGCCACACAAATATCATCTTGATCCAAATCTTTTGTGGCCCACAAGAAGTTTTTAATGGTCAATCACCACTGTTTCCTGTGCTATGGTCCATCTGAGATTTAGGACTGCTTCATTTTTTGGACGATGCCCTAAAATGAGATTTCAATACGGATGGACGGTGTAGATGTAGTCACGTGCATCACCTAATTCGCTCCTTGAATTGAGTACGGATATAGGTGTAGAATGCATGGACCTCGCTTCTCAGGCGAACCACAGTACAGGAAATGATGGTTATTTAATGTCCACCGTTAAGAACTTCCTGGGGGCCACATGAGTTTCGGATTATGCTGATTTTTTTTTCTTTAATCTTAGTATTTATAACCTAATCAATATATTTGATGGCAAATAAATCTTAAAGTGGACCGTATGATTTTTTATTTTTTATTTTTATTTATTTTTTATTTATTTTTGGGTTAGCTTGTCATTACACTCCCATATGTCAGCACACACACTCCAAGTGGACCGTATGATGCTTTCAATGGTGGGTGTTCAATTACCACGATCTTGGTGTGATGTTGTCAACCTGCGATTGGTATCTACCTCGTGGCCTAAAATAATTATCTAAAATGGATGCACGGTATAGATAAAACACACATCATAGTGGGCCTCACAAAGAACCCTATTGGCAAGGTCCGTAGACAATCGGGTCCCCATGGGAGGTAGTGGATTAGGTGCAACCCGGTCTCATCGGACACGGTGCTGCCCTGACTGTGGGGCCTACCTTGACGTATGTGATGTATATCCATACCATCCACGTATTCGCATATCATTTTAGGGCATGGCCTAAAAATTAAGCATATCTAAATCTTAGATGGAATATATATGAAAATTACATGGGTTGGGCTGAGCTCATTAGCTTATACCTTCTTTTTTTTTTTTTTTTTTTTTGATATAATAGAAAATTACATCTAAATTAGGGAACATATATGAA
Source organism: Magnolia sinica (assembly GCF_029962835.1). Taxonomy (NCBI): domain Eukaryota; kingdom Viridiplantae; phylum Streptophyta; class Magnoliopsida; order Magnoliales; family Magnoliaceae; genus Magnolia; species Magnolia sinica. Next base: position 15,692,091 of record NC_080582.1, read on the forward strand.
ACCTGAAAAACCCAACAAATTCATACAAAGTAGAATGGCCACAGAACAAAAATCATCTAACACCTCTATCAAGAAAATAAAAGGAAAAAAATTAAGTCCTGCTTACTGCTGCAAGCATGATTTGCAAAACAAATCCGGTACTTGTTTACCTTTCCCAAACTCATGCTAAAGAGCAACACATCCAATTTGTTCCTGAAATTCATAATTCAAAGCCACTAAGACTAAGTCACCTAAGTCCAATGGAACACCCTCCTCTTTCTACCACAGCATAGCACAAATAAAAGAGAATTACAATAGTTCAGGAAGAAAATAATAAAATAGTAAACAGATTGTAGTTGAAGCAGATAAGAATCACTTGGTTGACGGACGCCATTCTTTGAAACGGATGTTGTGTGGCTTGACGCTGCCTTCCCATTTGAAGTTTTCCCACCATTTCAGCTCACCTTCAATCTTGACTTCTGCTGCAGAAGCATTTGTGTTATGGAGAGGAAGCTTCTCCAGCATCGGGCATCCTCGAATCTTCAACTTCTTCAACATTGGCAAGTGCCCACCACAAATGCTTTTCAGTTTGCGTAGCTCCCAAAGACATAAATCAACTAGCTGTGGAAATGAATTTTGCCCTGCCACGCTGTCTTCTTCAAAGACCTTCTCCAGTCTACAACAGAATTTTATTTCAAGTAATTTGAGATTCTGTAACTGAATGCTCGAAGAGAAGAAGTTGATGAGCTTCGGGCAACATTCCAAATATATATTCTTTAGGCATGCGAAGCTCCCTCTTCCCAACTGCCATCGGCACACTGTTCTTAATTTGGCAAGATCAGACACCCTTAGATTTTCTAAATGGACCGCCACATCTGCCCTTCTTCCGACAATTAGATACTCCAATTGATGGCATTTCTCAATCCAGCATTCTTTAAGGTTGTCCATCTCCATGCCAAGATCGGACAGTGCCTTGACAAACACATTGCCACGCAAATGAAAGAATTCTGTCACTGAGAGAACCCCTCTAACACCGTCTAGGGAATTGTTACCACCGCAAACCTCCAGTCGTCTTTTATAATTCAAATACTGCTCAAATCTAGTATAAATACGCTGGTAGAAAAATCGGTTTCTTTTAAAATGAGCATATCTATCCTTGAGCCCTCCTTCGCAGGGACAGACCAAGAAATGGAATTTTAGAAAGTATGATTTCCACAGTTTTGAGCTTTGGTCCAAAGACTCAAAAACACTCGCATCACCGACTGATATGTGACGTCTGCTGCTGTCTTGGAGCTGTTCATGCAGCGAATTCAAGCCACATCGATCCCACTTCAAAATCTCTGGAAGCCGATCTATCTTTCTCCAGTCCACCGTTTTGAGATGTTCCATTCCCAACAGGTCCAGGCACCGCATGGTTGTCAAATTGAAAATTTCGTGTGGGACCTCTTCCAATTTCGTGCCTGAAAGATCAAGTTCCTCAAGTTTTGAAAGTTTAACTGGGCTGACCAGTCTCACTAGAGAGCGACAACCCTTGAGTGAGAGCTGGCTGAGGTTGCAGGCACCTGAGATGTTGAGACGCCGGAGACTTTGCATGTTGTGGAAGGATACCTCCACCATCTTCGTCAAGGGAGTTTGATGGAGATCGAGGATCTCGAGCTTCTGCATATCCTTTAGGAATGCAGGAAGAGACTCTAGCTTGCAGCAGCTTCGAAGCTTCAACAACCGTAATTCACACAGGCAGGACATGGACGAGGGCAGGGAAGTGATGCTTGTGAAAGAAATGTCGAGGACTCGGAGTTTGGTCATGTTCTGGAAAAAAACATCTGGGATTTCTTGCAAGCGATCATTGTTTTTGAGCAACAATGTTGAGAGAAGAGGGCAATTTGGAGAGAGGAATGGGAGTGTTTCTACCTGATTATTGGATAATGAGATCCATTGGCATGATTCTTCCCTATCTAAGTTGTACTTCACTAGGAACGTCTGAGAACCAATCACTTCCATTACCTGAGAATTCATATCCACATGATATTGTCCTCCTGAAGATCCCTCCATTGTAAATTGCTCTCGTAGCCAATCCATAAATTCCCCTTCCATAGATTGAATCTTGGATAGGTCTACTGGAAAATATTGTTCCGCCCACCTATTTAGATATGAGGTTAGGTAATTTGGGTTTGATGACACCAAAGACAATAACACCATGCATCTCTCTACAAGCTCTTTGAGCAGTAAATTCCCCAATCTCTTGAAAGCTGCTTCTTTATTCTCCTCATTGAAAAATCCATCTAAAAAGCCCTCCGACCTCCAATACTCTTCTATCAAGGAATCTCCATCGATGGAGCATCGGTTTTGACAGAGCAAGGAGACGTAAGAGAAGCATTTGAAGACCATGTCTCCGGTTATTGAGAAACGAATGCTGGCAGCAACATCGGCTGCCTCTTCCTGTAAAAAATCCCAGGCGTCTTCTTTAGACCACTCCCCCACCCTGATGTTTACTTGGGCTTTCATTTCCTCACAAACTTCTTGGGATCGAGTCGTGATCACGACTTTACTGCCGCTGGTGATAGCAGAGGCCATGACTGGAACTCCCATCTCTTTCAAGTTGATGCTTTCCCAAACATCTTCTAAGACAAGGAGGAACCTTTGGTTGCTTAGCTTAGCCGAGATTTGTTTAGCAGCAGCGTAGAAGTGCATGGACTTTGGGATATCCAATGCCTCCTTGATTCCCATCTGTACCTCCATTAAACGATTCCTTCTCCCCTCTTCAATCAACCCCGTTAAAAGCTGTATCTGCAACTCATATGAATGTTTCAATTCTTCTCTGATTCTCGCCTGCATCTTCTCAGCAAGACCCTCGACTCCCGGAGCTCTTACTCGTATGATCACATCAAACAGACGGCTAGATTCTCTGGATTCATCCATCACCGCTGCAACCACCTGTCTCATGATCCGTGACTTCCCCACACCCTGCCATCCCCAAACTGAGAACACTGAAATATTGTCATCTCTCAAGCAATCCCATATCCGTTGCCTCATGCGTCGTGACCAAGCACTCACAACCTCTCCTCCTTGTCTGAGCCGTAGATCATCACCATCCCTGGAAGCTGCCGTCTCCTCCGCACGATCACTTCCTGCAAAATCGAATTCCTTGTTTGGTAAGGGTGGAAATGAGAGCATGGGCCAGGCACGTTCTGCGCCCTATAAATTTTAAAGCCGGCTTGGGCTCAAGTCATTTTACACCGATCCAGCACTTTGGGTTTTCTTCTCTCTAGCAAAGCAACAAAATTTATTGAAATGTGTGAAAATTACGTGGGCCCACAACGATGTATTTCTTACATCCACACTGTTCATCCATTTTTTCGGATCATTATGAAAAACAGGGCAATCTCCACTGCGAGGTTAAATGGGAAGTAAGCCTACGGTTGGTGCTAGAAATGTTTCAACGGTGGTATGGTCCACTTGAGCTTTGGATGTACCTCATGTTTTGGCCCATGCTATGATATTATCTACAAATATTGATGAACAGTGTGGATTTAACACAAAAAAATCATAGTGGGGCTTGGAAAAGTTTCACACTTAAAACTTGTGTTGTGTAGCACGCAATCTATCCAAGGAGAGAGATCCTGCTCAATTTTGGTCTGTCCTAAAATGATCTCAAATAAGGGATGGACGGGGTGGATTTCTCATGAACATCAAGGTGGGCCCCACCTAGAGTAACGAGAAATGATGTGGAGAGTGCGGATTGTCTGTGTTGAAGACAGTAAAATTCAGTGCGGCCGCTTCTGATTGATCCACGTCATCGCCGGTGACTCCACCTAACAACACGCTAGCTGGATTTCTCTCTACCCATAGATTGCGTGATACACGAGGTGACTTTTAACGTCCACAATGATTTATGTTTTAGATCCAAACAGATTATTAGTTTTTACAGATCATTCTAAAAGAATGAGCCATAAAACAAGGCACATCAAAAGCTGAAGTGGACCACAACATAAAAAATAGTGGGGATTAAACCACCACCGTTAAAACCTTCCTAGGGTTCATTGTTAGTTTTATTTTCCATCTAGCTTCTTCATAAGCTAACACATACATGGATAAAGGGAAAACTAAAATATTAGCTTGATTAGAGTTTTTTGTGGCCGTAAGAAATTTTCAATAGTAAGCGGACATTTCCCACTATTTCTATAGTGTGGCCACTTGAGCTTTTATCTACATTGCTTTCGGTCTAATTCCATAAAATGGTATGGAAAAATGGATGGATGGTTTGGATCGAATACATTCAGCATGATGAGGCCCATAGAAGTTCCATATGCCAATACTTTCCGTTTTCTTCTCTGCACTTGGAATGTGCTGCACCATGGGAGCTGATTAGGTGAGACCCGGGGCTTACCCAAGACAATGCGGTAGTTACCCTGGTGCCCACCTTGACTTGTTTATTTTGTATGCACTCCGTTTATCCATTTTTCCAAATAATTCTAGGGTTTTATAGAAATAATAAAGTAGATCCAATTATCAGGTGGACCATATCATGATAAACAGTGGTGATTAACAATTAATAAGGTACAAAAGTTTTATATCAAGCCTATATTTGGCTTACCTCTTCATCCAGTCTTATATGAACGCATCAACAGATTGATGGAAAATAAAACAAACGGAAACATTAAGGTGAGCCCTAAGAAGTTTTTAATGGTACGTAACATGCTTAATCACCATTGTTTCCTGGAATATGGTCCACGGGATTATTGGATCTTCGTAAGTTTTGGTATCATGATCTAAAATGATCCGAAAAACCGGATGGACAGAGTAGATAGAGAATACACAAATCAAGGTGGGCTCCTTGGTAAGGCTGCACCGTCTTGGGTGAAGCCCGGTATCATCTAATGGGCTTGCGTGCACCGCGGAGTAAGCCATCGAATTTCTTGGAGTGTGAAATTTATGTAGGCCGTGATATGATATATTTCTTAGATCCACACTGTCCGCCCCTTTTTTTTTTTTTCAGATCATTCTAAAATGTGAATCCAAAAACATTGAAAATTCAAAGCTAAAGTGGACCACGCCACCGAAGACAGTAAGAATTCATGCTACTGTTGAAAACTTCTTGGGGCCACATGAGGCTCTGATCAAGTTGATATTTGTATTTTAACTTCATGCAGGTATGTGTGATCTTGTGAACAGGTCAGATGAAAAATAAACCTCCAGTGGGCCCCAGGAAAGTTTCAACTGTAGCTTGTTCAATCCTTCATGTAGGGTTATCTACTTCAACTTTGGATGTACCTCATTTTAGGTTTATGCTCTATATTTGTCTGAAAATATTGATGGACAGTATAGATCTAGCACAAAAATCATGATGGGACCCAGAAAAAGTTCCACACATGTTAAGAGTTGTGTTGTGTAATGAGATAGAAATCCGTTGTATCTCGTTAGCTGAGTCATCAGAAATTACGGGGAGGAATGAGAAGCAACAGCAATGGAATTTTTTGTGCCTTCAACACAGAGGATCCCCACTCTGCAACTTATCCCACTTCCGCACCTTGTAAAAATGGTTTACTGTGAAAAGATAGAAAAACCAGTAGATGTAGATGATACCTGGTATTTGCCTCCTCTTATGTCCTGCGTTCACAATCTCTCCTCTTCCTCTAAGCCGCCCATCATCATCGTCTACCACCGCCTCTGTCCGATCTCTTTCTGCAAAATACGAATTCCTTGTTTTATAAGAGTGGAAATGAGTGCATGGCTAATCATGGCATGCAAGCTTGGCCTTATCAATTTTCATGCCGGCTTGGGGATAGGTCATTTTAGACCAAGCCATCCGGACCAAACTTCATATGTAGCCGTTATGTCACCTATATATATTTTTAGACTTGAAGGGCCTGTTTGAATATCACCTCACAAGTAACTCTTTTTTTGTTTGTTTGTTTGTTTTGTTTTTTCTAACTTATAGCGATAAAAAATTTATTTTTGCAAGTTAGTTTGGTTAGCACTATTAGATTTTCTTTTTTTTCTTTTTTTTTTCCAAACCTTTTCTACTCCCCTTCTCCGGGCACAGCTTCCGTGGATCCCAAACTGTGGAGCCCACCATGGTGATACGTGAGCCTTGCATCCACAGTGTCCATCCAATTTTACACATCATTTTAGAGCAAGATCCAAAAAAGGAAGCAGATCCAATTCTCTAGTGGACCACACCACGGGAAACAGTGGTGATTGATCATTAAAAGCTTCTTCTCGACCATGAAAGTTTTGAATCAAGAGGTTAGGTGGCAAATAAACATTCACGCATCCCCCAAGAAATTCACGGTGGGCCACACAGTAAGGGATCCAAGGACCTATTCTCTAGAATTGGACACTCCACATAAAAGGTGGCCGCGTATGATGGACAACCCATATAAAAAATGAGGTCCACATGATGGATGATCCGCATCAAAGATGGGCTTCATATATATGATGGACAATTAACATTGATGGTGCGCCCAGATGATAGATGATTCATATCAAAGTGGGCCCCCACATAATGCGCAGTCCACATCAAAGGTCGGCCTCTAATGATTAATGGTTTATATCCAAGGCAGGGCCCGCATGATGGATGACCCACATCAAAGGTAGGGCCCTGACGTAGGGATGAACATGATGAGGTCGATCACCTTCTTCAGACAACTACTTCGAATCCACGAAGCCTCTCTAGACTCCTCACAGAGACTTCTCGAATCCATGAGGAAAAAAAGCAAGAAAATAGAAATAATATTCTAGAAAATTTGTAAATTTATTGATGATTGAATAAATGAGTTTACACTCCTTTAAATAGGGATACTAAACCATGAAAGAAGTTTCAGAATTAAGCTACAACTAAAACTCCTAGAAATCATGACTTACCATAAATAGTAAACTTACTATTTATAGACGGTCGTGATTTTTACTAGTGCGCATGGTTTTCAGCCAAAAATAGTAAGTGTCCTATTTAGCTTCAACATGCTGTTCTCCTAATTATTCTAAGTACTTTTAATGTTGGGCCCAACTCGTAAAGCCCAACGGATGAAGAGTTATAACAAAACTGTAACTTATTATAAATAGTGAAAATAAAATTAAAACAGGTATTCGACAAACGATCCGATGGTATTTCGCAAATTCGTCTTGGGCAAAATCATATATGGTATATCTGATAGCTCATTCCGATTTGTGAGATACGTCTGTTTGAAGTTCTGACAGTCTAGATCACATCCATCTTTGATCGGGCCTTTTTTGGTCCATCTTGGTCATGAAACTATCCGCGACCTGCTCTGCATCAGGCCCACACTATAAGGTGGGATCCACATGATAGACGATGGATAGAGGCCCACATATGGATAGTAACATTGAATATAAGCCCCACAAGATGGATGGCCCATATCAAGGTGGGCCATCTTGAGGACAATTCACATCGAAGATCTGCCCATAGCTAGTGATGAATGACCAATGTTTAAGGCAAGTCCCACATAATGGACAGCCCATTTTGAAGTTGGGCTTGCATGATGAACAGTCCACATTAAGGTGGCCACGCATGATGGACGACCCACATCCAAGGTGGGCCTCACATAACGGGTAACCCATATCAAAGGGGGAGCGGATTAGGTGAGACCCCATATCCACTGAGGTGGGTGGGACTCCTATGGGTTGACTGGCATCCACCGTCCATCCATATTGGAAGCTCATTTTAGGGCATGATCCAAAAAATGAAGCAGTTCAATGGAACGGCCTCTTCTTTCTAGCACATAATAACCCAAATAAAAGAGAATTACAGTAGTTCAAGAAGAGAAGAATAACACAGCAAACAGGGATAGTTTGAGCAGAGAAGAATCACTTACTTGAAAGACAACAATATTCTTTGAAACGGATGTAGCTTGGCTTGATACTGCCCTCCCATTTTATATTTTCCCACCATTTCAGCTCACCTTGGATATCAACTTCTGTTGCAGAAGCATTTGTGTTATCGAGAGGAAGCTTCTCCAGCAGCGGGCATCCTCGAATCTTCAACTTCTTCAGCATCGGCAAGTGCCCACCGCAAATGCTTTTCAGTTTGCGTAGCTCCCAAAGACATATATCAACTAGCTGTGGAAATGCATTTTGCCCCACCTCGCTGTCTTCTTCAAAGACCTTCTCCAGTCTACAACAGAATTTTATTTCAAGTAATTCGAGATTCTGTAACCGAATGCTTGAAGAGAAGAAATTGATTAGCTTCGGACAACATTCCAAATATATATGCTTTAGGCATGCAAAGCTTCCTCTTCCCAACTTCCCCCGGCACACTGTTATTAATTTGGCAAGATTGGACACCCGTAGATTTTCTAAACAGACAACTGCATCAATGTCTACCATTCGTCCAACTATCAGATACTCCAATTGATGGCATTTCTCAATCCAGCATTCTTTAAGGTTGTCCATCTCCATGCCAAGATTGGACAGTGCCTTAAGGAATGCATTGCCATACAAATGAAAGAATTCTGTCACTGAGAGAACCCCTCCAACACCGTCTAGGGAATTCTTACCACCACAAACCTCCAGTTGTCTTTCATAACTCAAAGACTGCTCAAATCGAGTATAAATACGCTGGTAGAAAAATCTGTTTCTTTTAAAATCACCATATCTATCCTTGCGCCCTCCCTCGCAGGGACAGACCAAGAAATGAAATTTTTGAAAGCAGGATTTCCACAGTTTCGAGCTTTCGTCCAAAGACTCAAAAACACTTGCATCACCGACCGAGATGTGACGACTGCTGCTGTCTTGGAGCTGCTCATGCAGCAAGTTCAAGCCACATCGATCCCAATTCAAGTTTTCTGGAAGCCGTTCTATCTTTCTCCAGTCAACCGTCTTGAGATGCTCCATTCCCAACAGGTCTAGGCACTGCATGCTAGTCAGATTGAAAATTTGGTGCGGAAGCACTTCCAATTTCGTGCCTGAAAGATCAAGTGCCTCAAGTTTTGAAAGTTTATCTAGGCTGGCCAGTGTCATTAGAGAGCGGCAACCCTTGAGCGAGAGCCGGCTGAGGTTGCAGGCACCTGAGATGTCGAGGAGTCGGAGGCTTTGCATGTTATTGAAGGATGCCTCCACCATCTTTGTCAGGGGAGTTTTATGGAGATCAAGGATCTCAAGCTTCCGCATATACTTAAAGAAGGTAGGAAGACCCTCTAGCTTGTGGCAGCTTTGGAGCTTCAACAACCGCAATTCACAAAGGCAGGATATGGAGGATGGCAGGGAAGAGATGCTTGTAGAAGAAAGGTCGAGGACTCGGAGTCTGGTCATGTTCTTGAAAAAACTATCTGGGATTTCTTGCAAGCGATCATTATCATTAAGCAATAACGTTGAGAGAAGAGGGCAGTTTGGAGAGCTGAATTGGAATGTTTGTACCTGATTGTGAGATAATGAGATCCATTGGCATGATTCTTCTGCGTCCAAGTTGTATTTCACTAGGAACTTTCGAGAACCAATAACTTGCCTCACATGAGAATTCATATACACATGATATTGTCCTCCTGAAGATTCCTCCATTGTAAATTGCTCTTGTAGCCAGTTCATAAATTCTGCTTCCTTAGGATGATTGTTCCACGGATATATATCTAGTTCTTCGGTCTGCTTTAGAAAGACATTTAGGTAATTTGGGTTTGATGACGTCAGGGACAATAGAACCATGCATCTCTTCGCGAACTCTTTGAGCAGTACATTCCCCAGTCTCTTGAAAGCCACTTCTTTATTCTCTTCATCATTGAAGAATCCATCTAAAAAGCCCTCCGACCTCCAATACTCTTCTATCAAGGAATCTCGGTGGATGGAGCTTCCGTTCTGACAGAACAAGGAAACGTAGGAAAAGCATTTAAAGACCATGTCTCTGTTTGAAAAACCAATGCTGGCAGCAACATCATCCATCTCTTCCAGTAAAAAATCCCAGGCATCTTCTTCAGACCACTCCTCCACCTTGATGTCTAATTGGGTTTCCATTCCATAACAAACTTGATGGGATTGAGTGGTGATGACGACTTTGCTGCCACTTGTAACCGAAACTCCAATATCTTTCAAGTCAAAGCTTTCCCAAACATCTTCAAAGATGAGGAGGAACCTTTGGCCACTTAACTTATCATTGATACTCTTAGCAGTTGGGGAGATTTGTATGGACTCTGGGATCTTCAATGCCTTCTGGATTCCCATCTGCACCTCCATAAACCGATTCCTTCTCCCATTTGCAGCCAACCGCTCTACAACACGTTCACACCAAACACTGCGCTGAGTAAACTCTCCTTTGATTATATCCGGCATCTTCTCTCCAAGACTCTCGATCCCTGGCGCTCTTATTCGTATGATCACATCAAACAGACGGCTAGATTCTCCAGATTCCTCCATTGCGGCGACCACCTGTCTCACGATCCGTGACTTCCCCACTCCCTGCCATCCCCACACTGAGAATACTGAAATATTGTCATCTCTCAAGCAATCCCATATCCGTTGACTCATGCGTTGTGACAAAGCGCTCACAACCTCTCCTCCTCCTTTGAGCCGTCGATCATCATCGTCCCTAGAAGCTGCCATTGCCTATGCTAGAGCTCTCCTGCAAAATTCGAATTTGTAGTCTCGTGAGCAAGGGTGGCAATGGGCCGGGCAACGCACCCAGATCAATTTTCCAAGCTGTGTTTGTGCTCAAGTCATTTTAGCCCCACCCATCACCAACGTAGTACATGCCAATCTAACCCTTGATTAGTCCACCCATGCATATTGAATGCAAACCATTGATTTGTCGGGAGCGGATTGAGTGAGACCCAGATCCACCAAGGTAAGTGGGACCCTGATTGTGGGGATCACAGTGATGTATGTGCCTTAAATCCACACCGTCTAACCATTTTGAAAGATCATTTTAGGTATAACCTCAAAAATGAGGCTAACTCAAATCTTAGGTGGACCACACTACAGGAAACAGTCGTGATTAAATCTTCACCATTAAAAACTTCATGGATTCCATGGGACTGTTTATTTGCCATCCAACATGTTGATAAGGTCACAAAAACCTAGATGAAGAGACCACACAAATATCATCTTGATCCAAAGCTTTTTGGCCCACAAGAAGTTTTTAATAGTCAATCACCACTGTTTCCTGTGCTATGGTTCATCTGGGATTTAGAACTGCTTCATTTTTTGGATCATGCCCTAAATTGAGATTTCAATACAGATGGACGGTGTAGATGTAGTCACGTGCATCACCTAATTCCCTCCTTGAATTGAGACGGATAGAGGTGTAGAATGCATGGGCCCTCGCTTCTCAGGCGAACCACACTACAGGAAATAACGGTAATCTAATGTCCACCGTTAAGAACTTCTTGGGGGCCACATGAGTTTTGGATTATGCTGATATTTATTTCTTTAATCCTAGTATTTATAACCTAATCAATATGTTTGATGGCACATAAATGGTATGTTGCTTTCAATGGTGAGTGTTCAATTACCACGTTTTTGGCATGATGTGGTCAACCAGAGATTTGTATCTACCTCATTGTTTATTTCTGGCCTAAAAAAATTATCTAAAATGGATGGACGGTATAGATAAAACACACATCATGGTGGGCCCCACAAAGCACGCTATTGGCAAGGTCGGTAGGCAATCGGGTCCCCATGGTAGGTAGTGGATTAGGTGCGACCCGGTCTCATCGGACACGGTGCTGCCCTGACTGTGGGGCCTATCTTGACGTATGTAATGTATATCCATACCATCCACCTGTATTCGCATATCATTTTACGGTATGGCCTAAAAATTAAGCATATCTAAATCTTAGATGGACCAAAACACAGAAAATGATTGTGTTTGACCATTAAAACTTCTTGTGGGCCACAAAAATTTTGGAGCAAGCTGATATTTGTTTTTTCCCCTTCATCCAGTAATATGTAACCTTATCAAAAGGTTAGACCACATGGATATGTAATAGATGCATCAAGGTGGGCTCCACTATTAGGGTTGAACTGTGTTGACTAATGCGAGGGTCGCACGTACTCCACCACACATCCTTAGTTGGTAGGTTAGGTGAGGCCCACCGTGGGGTTTGTAAAAAATGCACTGTCCATCCATCTTTTCATATCATTTTAGGTTATGACTCTGAAATTGAAGAAGATCCAATGCTCAAGTGTATCACACTAGGTGAATCTATTTTACGGATCTAAGATCGTCCACCGCTGAAACCTTCTTAAAGCCCACTCGCAATTCAAATCTACTATTGTCTTTTAGTTCATGGCCTAAACTGAGTGTACAAAATGGAAGGACGGTTTCGATCAACTATATATGTAATGATGGGCACCTAGAGTCCTTCGCATATAGTCCCCCAACTAGTAAATTCATGAAAATAAGTGCGCTAAGGGCAAGATGGTCATTTTCAATTCTTCACAACGTTTTTTTATCCCCTAATAATTTCAGCTAAGCGCTTTTCTCACCGTGTTCCTAATTATTCTTTATTTTTATAAAATATATATTAATAGTATTTACATCTCGTTACCTATTTTTTTCTTGTTAAGCAAACATTGTGGCCATTTTGGTTATTTTAGGAAAAATGATTCTTTAAAATGAAGGTCGTGAGAGAAAGCTAATGGAAGGTACTAACTTGATAGTAAATTAATTAATGAAGTAGTTTAATGAAAACTTAATTTAGAAAGGTACTTGAGCATTTATGTCGTGGAGATTTTTAGCTGAAATTTTTTCATTTATGTGATAATCCAATTACATGCTTTGACCCTTCATAGTAAAAAGCATAGGTATCAAATTCAGTGTGTTTAAGAAATCCACTCTCATCATAAGTTGAGTGACCTAATTTCAAGCATAGGTATCAAAAGCAAACCCCATCCATTATTCAGTGGAACGTACAATTGAAAACATTGTACACAGGGATGCGCGCCTTTAAATTGCTTCCCTTTAGTGTGATTAACCTTAATCAAATATGTTTTTGATTTTTATGCCCTAAACCTAAATGTTTTTGTAGAATCTAATGGTTGGAGTGGATTTCTTATAGTCATTATGGTGGTCGCTATAAAAATCAAGGGTGGACTTCTCTCCTAACTCTTTCTTTTGTTGTGACCCAACTATTTCAAATATCAGCTTAATGTTTTGGTCTTGAGCCTAATGTGGGATTATGCATCTAATAGTCGGGGTGGATTTTGCATATACATCATGGGTTCGAGTACCCATTGCGGCGTGTGTGGGTGCTACATAGAAACAGAGGTGAAGTCCCTTCAAACATAAGTGGACCAGGTGAGAACTCGAGCTGATCAAGATGGTGCAGCCCTTATCATGGAGCCTACCTTAATATATGTATTATGTATCCAGGCTGTCCAACCATTTTTAATTGTTATAGGGCATTATCTCAAAAATGAAACAATCCAATCATCATGTGGACCATACCAAAGTAAACAATGGTAATTGGCCATGAATGGACCACGGAAGTTTTCAATCAAGCTAATATTTGTTTTTTTCCCTCGGTTCAAGCTTATGTGATCTCATTAAGAGATTAGATGACAAATAAATACTATAAAAACATTAAGGTGCACCCTAAGAAGTTTTAAAAGGTAGGGCATTCAACCACCACAGTTTTATAATATATTGTCCATATGATAATTGGATCTGCTTCATTTTTGGGATAATACCCTAAAATGATCTGAAATTTTTTTTGGACATCATAGATATAGAATACAAACATCAAGATGGGCCCCATGGTAAGGGTTGAACCGTCTTGGGTGAGGTACGATCTCACCTAATCCACTCCCCTTTATAATGGTCTCCAAAGGATGCGGATCGGTTACTACCCCCATCGGGGCCTACCTAGAGACATATGGTCTTAGTAAGGGGTTTGTGGGGCCCACCATGATGTATGTGTTTCATCACGCCTTCCATTCATTTTGACAAATCAGATTAAGGCATGATCGACCACATAAAATAGCAGGGACATTGATGCCCACCATGGAAATTTTCCTAGGGCCCACCATGATGTTTATTTGAGCTCCAACCTTTTCATAAGTTCACACAAACATGGACCAAGGGAAAACATAAATATCAGCTCCATCAAAAAACTTATGTGGCTCCCAAGAAGTTTTTAATGGTAAGCATTCAATCCCACTATTTTCTATGATGGGGTCCATTTGAGCTTTGGATCCGCCTCATTCTTTGGCCCATGCCCTAAAATGATCTCTCCAAATGGATGGATGGTGGGTATACAACATGTACATCATGGTGGAGCCCACAAAAATTGATGATGTCACTTCGTTATCGAGATAGCTATTGAAGCTACTTCACCCTGCAAGATGCGGCTCATAAGTTTTCTCACCGTTGAAGGGACATCACCAAGTTTTGTGGGCCCTACCATAATGAATGCGTTGTATCCACACCATCCATCCATTTGAAGAGATCATTTTAGAGCATGAGACAAAGAATAATGAAGATCCAAAGCTCAAGTAGAATCCACCACAAAAAATAGTTGGGGATTGAATGCCTATCATTAAAATCTTCTTAGGGCTTAGAAAGTTTTTGATAAGTTTGATATTTGTGTTTTCCCTTCGTCCATGTCTGCATGAACTTATGAACAGGTTGGATATTAAATAAATGTCATGATGGGCCTATCCCTACTGTATTATGTGGTGGGTCCACTTGAGCTTTGGATCTGGCTCATTATTTGGCTCATGCCCCGAGATGATCTCTCCAAATGAATGGAATGGATACAACACATACATTATAGTGGGGCCAATTGAACTGGGTGATGCCACTTCAGTAGCCAGATAGCCCCGAAGCTGTCAATAGCTAATTTGCATCGTCACTAGGCTGATAAAACATGAGACAGGTGGGTTGCGTCTGGAAAGTATTGAAGTAGCAGGCAGGCCCATGACTTTCATTAATGAAATGGGGTTTAAGGGCATTTTTTTGAAATCTTTTGGCCTCATATCCAAACAAGCGACGCGGTTTGCATACTGCCCCCTCCGAATGGCCAGGGGCTCTGAGTGGCCACCGTGATTTATGGGTTTTCTTCCGCACCGTCCATCCATTTCTCTATATCATTTTAGGGTATATGATAAGGGAGAATCGAATGATTCTCCATGATATTCGATATGTACAAATATTACGGAGAATCATTCGATTCTCCCTTATCAGTATATGACCAAAATCGAGGCAGATCTAAAATAGTGGGGATAATGACATCCATTGTTGAAACTTTCTTAGGGCCCACCTGGACATTCATTTACCATCCAGCCTACTCATAAAGTCACATAGACATAAAAGGAAAACAAATATTAGTTCGATCATATCCTTACTCATGACTCATGGCTTAGTGATAGAATGGCAAGAGTTTTAACACTATATATATATAAACATTTTTGAGAAATCATTGTACGTGATTTGAATTCAAAATCTGAACGGTCCACATGAAGCAGCACCTCATGAAACACCCCAGACCCAATTTTTACTTTGATCCAAAACTCTGGTGGGCCATGAAATATGAAAACAGTTTCCTCTCTTGATTTGCATTTCTCTTAGCTATGGCCCACCATAATTTTAGATCGGGGTGAAAATTTGTCACGTGAGGTTTCATGGGATTCCACATCACATGGACCATTTGTATTAGACGCCCATGACATGTGTGCAAAGGTACACATGTGCCTAGATCTGCAGGTGAGCAGGACTACTATCTCTCTCTCTCTCTCTCTCTCTCTCTCTCTCTCTCTCTCTCTCTCTCTATATATATATATATATATATATATATATATATATATATATATATATATATATATATATTAATGCAGGGGAGGACGTGAGGTCGAGCACCATCTTCCTCAAGAGGATAACTATTCCGAATCCACGGAACTTCTCTGGACTCCTCACAGAGACTTCTCGAATCCACGAGAAAAGAAAGCAGGAAATATAAAGAAATTCTAATAAATTCGAATTTGATTAATGAATGAATAAAAATGAGTTCACAACCCTTTAAATAGGGGTACCAAGCAATGTGAAAGAAATCAAAATCAAACTACAACTCAAACTCCTAGAATCCGCGACTTACTATAAATAGTAAACTTACTATTTATAGACGGTCGTGATGTCTACTAGTGCGCAAGGTTTTCGGCCCAAAATAGTAAGTGTCCTATTTGGCTTCACCAAACCGTTCTCCTAATTATTCTAAGCTTTATTCACGTTGGGCGCAACTCCTAAAGCCCGACAGATGAAGAGTTATAATCAAACTAAAACTTACTATTTATAGTAAAAATGAAATTAAAACAGGGAAACGACCGTCGATCCAGAGGTTTTTCACAATTCCGGGCTGTGTAACCCGGCCTAACCGGGTTGGTTGGCTAAAGTAGCTCGTTCTACCCCAAAATCATATATTTTACGTCAGATAACTCATTCCGGATTGTGAGATACACCCGATCTAAGGTTCGACGATCCGGATCACTTCTGTCATCGACCAGGCATTTTCTGATCCATCTTGGCCATGAAACTGTCCGCGACCCACTCTACATTATATATATGCTCACTTTGTAACTGGTTCTCATGATAACTTGTGAACACTTTTTGATAAGTTATGTGGGTACAAATTTTGAATGGTAAGATTTTTAATCCTCATTATGTGGTCCACTTGTGGCTTGGATTTCTCTACACTTTGGGCCTATGTGCTAGAATAATATCCAAAAATATATGAACGGTGTGGATGAAAGCCATTCATCAGGTATCCACACGGAGCCCCTAGCCATTCCAGAGTTGGAAAAACCTTTTAGGATAATGGCAGTACATGCGACGGAAAGTTAGGTGAGGCCTACCATGATGTTTTATAAGAAATGCATCCTGTTCATCCGTTTTGTCGTATTATTTTAGAACATAAGACAAAAAATTAGGCATGGTGGCTTCGTGACAAGGAAATAATGACTAGGAAAACGACTACTGTTAAAACCTTCAACTCAGACCGGGCAGTGGCTCAAGTGGCTACCGTAATGAATGTGACGCAAGGATGAACGTGATGAGGATAACTACTCCGAATCCACGGAGCTTCTCTGGACTCCTCACAGAGACTTCTCGAATCCACGAGGAAAGAAAGCAGGAAATAGAGATAAATTCTAAGAAATTCGAAATTGATTAATTGATGAATAAAAAAGAGTTCACAACCCTTTAAATAGGGGTACCAAGCAATGGGAAAGAAATTAGAATCAAACTACAACTCAAACTCCTAGAATCCGTGACTTACTATAAATAGTAAACTTACTATTTATAGACGGTCGTGATGTCTACTAGTGCGCAAGGTTTTCGGCCAAAATAGTAAGTGTCCTATTTGGCTTCACCAAACCGTTCTCCTAATTATTCTTAGCTCTTTTCATGTTGGGCGCAACTTCTAAAGCCCAACGGATGAAGAGTTATAATCAAACAAAAACTTACTATTTATAATAAAAACGAAATTAAAACAGGGAAATGACCATCGATCCAGGGGTTTTTCGTAATTCCGGGCTGCGTAACCCGGCGCAACAGGGTCGGTTGGCTTCAGTAGCTCGTTCTACCCTAAAATCATATATTTTACGTCAGATAACTCATTCCGGATTGCAAGATACGCCCGATTTAAGGTTCGATGGTCTGGATCACTTCTGTCGTCGACCGGGCCTTTTCTGATCCATCTGGCCCATGTAACCGTCCGCAACCCGCTCTACATCAGAATGAGTTTAATCCACACTGTTCATCTATTTTTCCATATAACTTTAGGAAATATGCCCAAAACTGAGATAGACCCAAGCCAAAAGTGACCACAAAATGGGAATTAAAAATTTTAGCGTTCAAAACTTATTAGGGCTATAGAAGTTTTGGTTCCAGCTAATGTCTTTTTATTTTTTTTAATCATCCATGTCTACCTGACTTTCTGAATAGGTTGGATGGTAAATAAACAGAAGGTGGGCCCTAAGAAAGTTTGAACATTGGACATCATTACCATCATTGCTTCCTGTGTTGTGGTCCACTTGAGCCTTAGATCTACCTTGATTTTGGTCCTACACACTAAATGATAGGGAGAAATGAATGGATAGTGTGGATAACACTAATAAATCATGGTGGCCCCACTCATAGCCCCTGCCCAATCGGCAGAGTAGTATGCAATCAGCCTCCCTTGTTTGTATTCGATACCAAATTTTAACGCCTTAACCGGTTTTCATTAATAAAAAAATTGTAGGGCCTGCCTGAAACTCCAGTATTTCCAAACACGTACCCATTTCTTATTTCGTCGGGTGCTGTAGGACGCAATCCTTAAGTTATTTTCAAAGTTTTCTTAACTATTGTTAAGAAAATACCCACCAATCATTTTTTTTTAAAAAAAACAATAATCCTAAAATAACAAAAATACCCACCAATTAATAACGTTGCCTAAGAAATAAAGAAAGCTAGATGTAATTATCAATTATTTAAAATAAAAAAATAAAAATAAAATAAAAAAGTCTTTAAAAAAAGTCCTAGCATTTTTCTCGTATAGGGATTACATGGGGACGTGGTTACTGGTTGGTGATGTGTGGGGCCATAATGATGTATATGTTTTATCCATGCCATTTATTTATTTTCGAGATCATATTAGAGAGCCCAAAAATGAGACAGATTCATATCTCAGGTGGACTACAAAATAAGAAACAATGGTGAATGGATGCCACCATTAAAAACTTACTAGGGCCCATCGTATTGTTTATTTTCCATTAAGCCTGTTGATTATAGGTCACACAGACATGGATGAAGGGAAAACATAAGTACATCTTCATCTAAAACTTTTGTGGCCTCCAAAGAAGTTATTAATGGTTGGCGTTGATTGTTGAATCACCAATATTTCTTATGGTGTGAAGCACCTGAGATTTGGATTGCATCATTTTCAACTCATGCCATAAGATATCATAAGATGACCAGGCAAAATGAATTGTCAGCATGGACAAAACACATAGATCATGGTGGGCCTACAAAGCTATGTATGCCAACAGCATTCGAGTTAAATTCAAGTTAAAGGCTATACGCCATTGGATATGGCTTTGGTACCAGCAATATTGCTTAGCTTAGAGCGATCTGGGATGAGATCAACTTTTGCCTGCAAAAGGGCTTGCGAAAGGTTCAACTTGAATCACACTCAAAACTCATCATTGACCCAGTGAACGGTCACTGCTAAGCAAGTGTGAGTTGGATCTACTGGCTGAATCGTATCCAATCCCTGCGTATGGGGGCGTGCTTTCCTCTAAGACACGTTTTCAGAGAAGCAAATGATGCTACGGACAGCTTGGCTAAGTTGGCCTCTGCATCCCAAGCCCACTCTATTTGGTCAGCAACCTCTGTCCTCCCTCAATCGGTCCGGGGCATAGTCCTGCTGGATAAGGTTGGGCTGGACGCTCTCAGGGGATCCCATTCCGACTAACGCGTTCTTCGTTTATTTTTTTTTTTTTGTTTTTTTTTTTTTTTTGTGGTTTTATACGATAGGCGGGCTCAAAATATTTTAGTTTGGGCCTGCCTGAATGTCCGGGTCTGTATATGTCTCATGGGTGGTGCGCCGGCAACCCTCGGTTGGGCCCACCTGTTTTCCTGTTTATGTTGATTGGTTAATGGAATCATGACTTTAGCCTTTAAAAAATAAATAAATAAACATTCAACCCATCAAAAAAAAAAAAAAGAAAAGAAAGAAGTTAAAGGCTATACTACTGCATTAGACACAGATTGGGTATTGGTGGGGACGTGGCTAGAGACGGTCGGTCCTATCACGGCCTCTGGAGGGTCCACCTTATTTTATATGTTTTATCGTCTCGTCAATCTATTTTGACATATCATTTTATGCCACGAGACCTTGTAGGCTAAGTCCATCACAGCAAAGGAAGTAGTGGGGATTGAGCTTCTACCATTGAAAGCTTCGTAATGCCTCATCTTGATGCACATATCAATATTGTTCACCTATTTCTCCGAGCCCCGAAGTGACGTACATTCAAATCGCAGGTGGACCACACCGCAGTAAATAGTGGTGATTAAATGTCCACCATTAAAAACTTCTCATGGGCTATAAAAGTGTTGGATCAAGCTGATATTTGTTTTTATAATTTATCTAGGTCTGCGTGTCCTTGTTAACATGTTAGATGGCACTATAGTGGACATTACGGTGTGTTGTATAAGTTTTTAATGGTGGGTTCAACCAGCACTATTCCCTATGGGATAGTTAGATCTGCTTAATTTTTTGCTCATGCCCTAAAAGGAGCTGGCAAAATGGATGGACAGCATGGATATGCAATACATATATCAAGGTGAGGCCCACTGTCACGGCGGCCCCATGTTGTGTGAGGGAAGGTCCCTACATATTCCATCCGGCAGACTGCGGCATCCTATCCTTTAATTTGGATGCAGTTTGCATGCGGTGATTTGTGGGCTCCACCATGATGTTTATGTTTTATACGTGCCATCCATCCATTTTGCCAGATCATCTTATGTCATGAGCCGAAAATGACAAATATGCACATCTCCAGTGGACCACACAATAAGAAACAATGGTGATTCAACCCCCTCCCAACCATTAGGTGCATGAAAGTTTTGGATGAAGCTATACTTACGTTTTCCATTCATCTTGGAATGCGTGATCTAATCAATAGGTTCTATTGAAGATAAACATTACAGTGGGCTTTAATAAGTTTTTAATGGTGGGCATTCAATTATCACTGTTTCCTATGATGTGGACTACCTGAGATTTGGATATGCCTCATTTTTGGGCTTATGCCCTAAAATGATCTCGAAAATGGATGGATGTCATGGATAAAACACATATATCATGGTGGGCCCACATAGCACCGACCACTAGCCATATTCCAATGCAATCAGTGTCCATGATAATTATAGGATTTTTCTCTTTTTAAGGCCTTTTTTTATATATATAATTACACCTCATTGATGATAATTACATCCAGCTATGTAAAGGAAGCGGATTGCGTCCTTCACGGCAAAATCAGTCCAAGCAAGGATCTGTGGGACCCACCGTTGTGAATGACTTTTATCCAAACTGTTCATCCATTTTTTTTTATATCATTTTAGGGTATGAGTCCAAAAAATGAAGCAGATCCAAGGGTCAAGTGGTCCATACCATGGGGATTGAACACCCACAGTTAAAAACATGGTGGCCACAGAAGTTATTTATCAAGCTGGAAGTTGTTTTATACATTCATCCAAGTTTGTGTGACCTTACAAATAGGTTGGATGGAAAGTAAACGTCACGATGGGCCTTATGAAGGTTTCAACGGTCAACATTGTGGGCATTTTTGTCATTTAAAACAAATTTATAATGGAAGCTAAGAAAATCAAACAGAAGCTACCCTTTTACATTAACTTAATTAATGAGGTATTTTGATGATAACATAATTTAAAAAGATACTGGGATGTAAATATGGTATTAATGAGTTACTATTTTATAAAAATTCCTTTATTTTATTAATATTTAGAAGTGATTGGAGATTTATAAAAATTTAGGGATTTTATCATGTACTCTTCTTAATAAATAAGAAAGCATCACAATCTAATAGAATTACCGACCTAATCCTCTAACAAACTTAATTTTTACCAATACTCAAAAGTTTTCACCCCCAGCTTATTCGGACTAGGAAACTGACCCAAATCCAACCTATACTCTGGAGGATTGGGCCCGGGTTTGAAACTCAGACCGCTTATCAAAGGGAACTGATCACCTTATACGAGCCTGCACCACACGTAATCATACAGTGCGTTTTCTGCCATCCAAACGGGGAAAAAAGAATATTTAATACATCCAATGGCTAAAAATGTCCTATACCACAAGGAGTGGTGCTGGTGCATGCAGGTAATCAGTTCTGATAATTAGTCGGGTCAGCTCAGGAACTCGACTCATTCTGACCCAACTCATCTAACTTGCACACCTTACAAGAATGCTTTTGCGGAAATTGAATCCAGTCATGATGGAAAATATCTTAAAACGAGAAAAGAGAGAAATTTCAAAAGATTTATATACCTGAGGTTTAGCTCCTCGGTGGCTTTCTAGTAGCAACTCAAAATAAAATTAACGAGGCATCAACTGCTGCAGTAGGCCTGAAAGCTTCATACTACATGTTTATATAAGCTGAATTGAGGTAGATATGAATACGTGTGATGGATAATTGGATGCTTGCTTGCATTAAACGGAAAGGAAAAAGAGAAAGGTTGATGCTTCCTTGAATAAAACGGAAAGGAAAAGAGATAGGTTGATGCTTCCTTCCATGGGAGAGAAAGGGGTTTCCTATGGAAGAGAGGAATCTCTTTCACAGTCAAAAAGCAATTTTGGTACTCTTTACTGTAGAAGAGGCCAGAGTTTGTGTCATACGAGGCGAGTTCCTGTTTGGAATTAGTTTATAAATGTGGAGTTCATGGTTGATTTATCCAAGCCATTGATCTGTTGCCTCCATCACAGATGGACGACTCACTTAAAATCTCCTAAATTGGAAGATCCTAGCCATCAAATCTTTGGTCTTTCCTCTAGTGAATGTGGTTTTTTCATTCATTTCTTTTAAACATATATGTACATGCTGAAAACAATAAGGTTAGAGTTGACCGATTGAGAGGAGATACTGCAAATGGTCCATCTGTGATCGGGGACGTCAGATCAATGGCTTGGATAGACTAGCCATGGGACCCACACTTACCAACCAGGTTGGGAAACCAATAGAGAAGTTGGCATCTTTTCATTAATTCCAGCGATTCGGGTGGATGCATCCGGAAATTATAACTGTCGTGCATTCGGATTTGAGAAGAACAGTTCCTTTCTACGTACTGAGATGACGTGGAACTTACTGCCACATGAAGCTAGGTGGGGCCCACCGTGATATTTATGGGAAATCCACCCAGTCCGTCCATTTTTCCTGATCATCTTAGACATGGCCCAAAAATGACACAAATCCAAAACTTAAGTAGGCTGTACGACAAGAAAATATGGTCACATGGGTAGGTAAATGCACACCGTTGAAACCTCCCTGGGTCCACCGTGATGTTTATATGCCATTCATACCGTCCCGTCTGTAAGGTCATTCCTACTTGATGAACTGAAAACACAAAAGTTAGCCCGATCCAAAACTTCTGTGGCCCCACCAATGTTTCAACAGTGGATGTTCATTATTCTGTACTGCAGGTTTTTGAATTTTAAGTATTAAAATATCTGTTATAAACTAATAAATAATTTTAAATTTCAAATACAAACTAGTTATAATTTGGGATTTTTACGAGAAAGTTTGGAAATTACCCAAATACTCGTGTATTATTTTTCTTTAAAGTTAGAAAATTTTGTGGCACAAGTATTATGCGTATGACATCCAAGTTTATCAAACATCTACAACTAACCATAACGATCACACAGAACTAATGATAATAATAACATGACTAAAAACCTTTCTGATTGAATCACTGAATGGGTCCCATGTGCATTTTGATGTTTTTAAAGTGGTATATGTTATTTTTTATGGTGCGGCTCATCTTCCATTTACATTGATCAAATTTTTGTTCTTCTCAATCTCGTACCAAATTACAGCTTTCAACTGGTTGGATATCATAAAAATATCACATGGGCCCAAAATTCTTCACTTTACCACTTTCTAAAGAAAAAGTGCATGCTGAGTTTTATGATAATTTCACCACCCAAAAGCACTTCTTGTTCATTTCATTCACGGGTACATTAGTTGGTAAAATACCAAAGTTGCAAAATTCCTAATATCAGATAATTTTTACATTATCATGCCGAGTAATTTAAAACTGCTGATATTTGGAAAATCTCACTATAATATTGTTTATCTTATTTCCCACGATAATATCTTGAGATTTTCAACATAATAGATCTTTATCACACTGCTAATCCTCTGTTGAGCAAAACCAATACCAATTCTACACCTAAGAATCTCATTGACAAACTCACTGCGATTGCCAACCTTTTCCTATGATTTTGTTCTGCAAGACTGGGGCAACTCTGTAAAAACCAGTGCTTTGTACACCTTCAGAATCTCACCCTTTTTGAATTCCTGGCCCTACCAACAATGGATTTGTCTAATCATATAATGTTGAAATTGCGGTCAATAGGAAAAAATCACATCCCTGTGGATGCTTTTTCATGCATATTATCCAATATCTACAAATTAGAGAGACCATTCAACTGGCTCATCCATCGTACTTCTTTGGGTTGTCCTTCACTGTATGAGTCATAACCAGTGTGACAAACATCACCTATAACATCACAAAAGTATACACTGAACTATTTGTTATGTGAATATATATTTAATTAAAAAAAATTAAATGGATGAGATTTTCGAAAATATCTTCCAAGAAAAACCTCAAAATTTGAACATCTCCTGAAAATTTGCAGAGAGCAGGGTTTGTCACTATGGTGTCAATCGAGCATTGACGGGCCTTGATCTTTGGCCTGTAGATGGCAGCAAATGGTATCAAAGACAAGTTTTTAGCTTAAAATGGAACTGGTCCCCACTGGTGATCTGGCCTTGGGGATATGGCCCATCCGCATGGTGAATCAAATGGTCCCAAGCATGGGTGCAATAGATGTTCTGTCACACTCATCTACATTATACTAGCATCTCTTACTGATGAATTTAGGCTCGGATATTTTAGTCCATGTTGCAATCAGATCCAACAAGAAAATGTCAAAACTAGCTAGAAGCTGCCTGTGAAACATCATCTTGAAGATTTTAACAGAAAGATCTAACAAGATAAATGGTTCAGATGTTCTGCTACAAGTATTGAACATTGCGGTATCGCTCAAAGACAAATATTCTAAACATTTTCATCATTATCACTTTCTAAAGATTATTTTTCATTCCTTCGGGTCGCTCTATAAATTACATTTGGGAAAAAAAAAAAAATCCAGATAACATACAAATTATGCTGGGCGTTCAGCTGCTCTTTCAAGACCATCAGAGGTTCTTCCCTTATGGTCCACTTGAATCGAGACTGCAAACTAATTTGGAGAAAGCTCACTTCAGATAGAACCAGCTTCCTCGATTAACAAGGAGTGGTTTATAGATTATATCATTCTTCATCTGTTGACTTTCAAAAACTATCTAATCAAAATCTGCTCTTTACTTCATGGTTAGCCAGTCAGCCTCAAGCAAGCTTCTCTCTCCCTCAAGCAAGCTTCTCTCTCTCTCTCTCTCTCTCTCTCTCTCTCTCTCTCTATGCATGCGTATCTTTGTAGCAAGCTTCTCCATGATTTTACCTAAATCACACGTGGCCCATACAACATGGAAAAATAGGGCCAGCCTGAGTAGAGGTACTGTGCAATACATGGATATCTTCTCTTCCAAGCTTGAAAACATCTTGTTCTGATATATTTACATCAACAGCATGGCTGGTCCAATGGGGTTGTAAGAGCAGAACTTGCTCGGCAGAACCCTCTCTCAGCTTTGCCACGCTAACAAATGAAAGAATACAGTACCGCCATCCCCTAATTGAGTGCCAGACATGGAATGGAACCACTGATTCAGAGCCACTGCACAGCAGTTGAATGTGACAAAGAACAGTGGAGAGAGCACTGAAGATTAGTTGAAGAAATATGTGGCATCGAGTACGTCTTTCAAGTCGAAATCCCCTCGCTCTGGCAGGGGAGGGAAACTTAATGATGGGAACGATTGCTCGAAGCTCTCCAACAGCTGCATAAATAGAGAACCATACAAACTTTAGATATAGCCGTTGTGATCAATACATGGCTGGTAAGAGGACTGACGAAATTATTGTGCGGGCCTCTTGATTGTACCGGCACATGCAGACAACACATTGGGAATCACAGGCATACATGCCAAAGTGGCACGTGCATGAGATTTGGGCTATTCATGAATAGGGACCCAACATCAACATGGGCTGCCCCAAAAATCATGCAATCCACTCATGGTGGATCTTACATGTACCTTGAATGTGGGCTATGTATGGCCCACTGGGTGGTAGACCAGCCTGGAGTTTGGACAAGCACCATGGTTGGGCACACCTGATGAGCTCTAGACGAGTGCCATGTGGGCATGTCTGACTGTGTCTCCCGAAGTGCAAGACAGGTTCGCGTTCCTCTTTTGTAAGAATGGCTTTGATTTTTTTAGAAGATGAAAACCCACTCAGTTATAGAAGAAGATTTTTGAGTATGAAATTTCTCTCAAAGAAAAACACTTTTGTAGCAACAGAAAAATGGGATGCCCTCACAAACCCATGACTATCTGCACTAGGATAATTTGATTAGTTTTTTTTTTTTTTCCTAAGGCAGTCTCCAGTGGTAAAAGGAAGATGTGGGGCCCACATATGCGTTCATGAAATCCAACTCATCTATCAGATGTGTCACCTCAGAAAACCCCTGGGACCCAAAACTTGGCCTTATTCGAAACTAAGTTGAGCCACATAAAAGAAATCAAGGATGGACCGCCCACCCAAGAAATTCACAAGGGCCCACCTGAGTCGAAAACAGCCTGAATTTTTGCATTATCAATATTCCTGGATAAGGGTCAGAACTGCCTTGATATACAAAACACAGTGGGCCACCACCCTAATCAATGGTGGGCATTCC
The DNA here is from genome assembly GCF_029962835.1 of Magnolia sinica. Lineage (NCBI taxonomy): Eukaryota > Viridiplantae > Streptophyta > Magnoliopsida > Magnoliales > Magnoliaceae > Magnolia > Magnolia sinica. The sequence goes on from NC_080582.1 coordinate 15,718,616, forward strand.
CCGGTATGTTCCATGTGCTACCTGTGACCCAACTGAGTTTTGGATCAGGCTGCTTTATGGGTATGGGATCTGCTAAGGCAACGCATCTTATGGACGGGGTGGATTTCGTGAACATATCACTGGGCCTCGCATCTGCCCGCTGCCACTGGAGCACGCCCCTTAAAACAAAGGACAAAAATTAGAAGCATCTCAATAGCTATAATGAAATAAACAAAACCACTCACATAAATGAAAATAATCTTTAAATGTGAAAAAAGCTTCACTTCATGGATAAAGTAGCTTCAAAAAGAGTGAACTGATTCCTTAAAATGTTGAGAAATTTCAGGGACAATACACAAAAAATAATAATAATAATAATAAGTATTGGCTTACAAGTGGTTTCCATCTTAACATGGGTAATAGCTTTAGGGTGCGTTTGGATGCAATATTGAACTGTAATTATTAGTCTAATGACATGCAAATACCAAATTGTGATTTCCTTGGCATCCATATTCAGAGTCTAGGTTACTTTCAAGTTAGACTTGAAAGAGGGTCCTTATACTCTAGCTCTGGTGGTAGACTCTCACGGTTTTCAACACCTGGTCAAGGGTAGTGAAATTCCACTATGATACATCACTAATCTCCTTAAAATTTCTTTTTATTATTAAATCTCTTAATTAAATTGAATGTCCCAATTCAATTGACTTGCGCATCCAAACACAACCTTACTCTCCACTGTGTTGGCTGTCCTAACAACCTATTTCTTAATGAGGCCTGAAGCAAAGGTACTTTACAATCTCCAATGTCAGTATTTCATAGATCTCGAGGAACTTGATCTTTACTCTTGCTCGGGTGGTAGACTCTCAGGAGTTTCAATACCTGGTCAAGGGTTTGAATATCCATGGGTGGCGAAATTCCACTACAGCATGAGTATGTGCGTGTGAAAAAAAGAAGAAGAAGAAGCAGATCCAACATGAAGGCTGGAGGGTATTTGTCACAATACAAATACTCGGATACATCACTAATTTTCTCTTTTTTTAAAAAAAAATAATTATTAAATCTCTTAATTAAATAGAATGTGCCAATTCAATCGACTTGTGCATCCAAACACAACCTCACTCTCGGCTGTGTTGGCTGTCCTAACATCCATTAAGAGGCCTGAAGTAAAGGTACTTTACATTCTCCAATGACAGTGTTTCATAGATTTCGAGGAACTTTCCTTTTTAAGTATCCTGTTCAATTCATCAACATGATATCACATGCATGCATGCAGTACGCAGTACGAATCATGAACTCCTGCAATCACCGATGATGAAAATGAAAAAGAAAAATAAAAAAGGCTTAACACAGTCAAGAGTTATATCCAACAAGAACAAAGCAGGAAACTGCGGTCGTCATCATGTGGGACCCATCAAGTGATTGGACAAAATTTGGAGGAAAAGCCGTCCTCTGCCACTTAACATGACCTGCAGTAGCAAAATTTGTTGAGTTCAATGCTAACCTTTTACGCAAAGGTCCAAAAACCTCCCGCTCTTAAACGCTGGACATTAGTTACCTGTAAGAATGGTACACTGTATTTCGATATTGACAATACTACCTTCCCTTGACCGCACTTGCAATCTCTCTCACTGCGAATTCACAGGCACGCCATCCTAACCGGCGACCATATGTGGGGCCTATCTTATTATTTCTGAGAAATCCACGCCGTTCATATGTTTTTCCAGCTTATTTTAGGTTCGGACTAAAAAAAGAAGCAGATTCAAATCACAAAGTGAGCCCCCCCTACTCCTAGGAATTTTCAACGGTGGTTCTCATTTCCCAGTGTTTCCTATCAATTGGTTCATTTTTGTCCCACGCCCTAAAATAAATTGGCAAAACAGATGGATCGAGTGGATTCGTCAAAAAAAAAAAACCCATGTACCTCTGGTTATCACTGATTTCCATTAACTGCAGGGCAAACCTGACCGTACGTGGGGCCCATTTTTATGTTGTTAGAAATCCATGCCGTCCATCTGTTTTCTCAACTCATTTTAGGATACGGGTCTAAAACTAAGGCATATCAAAAGCTAAACGTGGAATGAGGATAGCCAGAAGACGTTTCAAGGGTGGCCCTTCCATCTCACTCTTACCTCTCATGTAGCCCACGGGAGCTTCTTTTATTATTATTATTTTTTTTTCATACGCACACACACCCTCACACACTCACGCCGTTGTGAGATTTCATGACCCATGGATATTCAAACCCTTGACCGGGTGTTGAAACTCCCAAGAGTCTGCCATCAGAGCAAGAGTAACGGTGATCTGGAGCTTGGTATTGATCACGTGGTGGGATTTCATCACCTATGTTGCCCACTGTAGCTTGGTATTGATTTCGTTTTTGGGTTCATGGCATAAGATGATCTGAAAAATATAGATGGATGGTTAGATTTGTAAAAAGAATCACGTGGCTTCATGAATGTTTCAATGGCAGCATTTAATTACCATTTTTTCAAGCTCGTTTGGGTCACTTGAAATTTAGATCAGCAGAATTTTTGGGCTCCACCAAAGGGTTTTTTTTTTTTTTTTTTCCACACGCACACACACCCCACACACTCACGCTAGTGGAATTTCACTCACCTATGGATACTCGGACCTGGGTGTTGACACTCATGTGAGTCTACCACCCGAGCAAGAGTAAGTTTAGCAACCGTTACCCTCCGGACTTCAAGTATCCATCAAGCCTCTGAGTCTGACATTGATGAGACATTGATTGCTGTGCCAACCTTAGTGTGACTGTCCGTGAGGCCAGGATGGATGGCTTTTGAAAATCCACCCGTCAATTTATTTTTTCAGCTCATTTCAGGGGCATGAACTCAAAATATAGAAAGATTAGAAGCTGAAAATGAGCCTTGCGATGGCCCCAGGATATCTCAACAGTAGTCGTTCAATCTCACTTTTCTACGACTGTGCTGCTTGAGATTACGTAAAAACAAATGAATGGAGTGGATTTCTCCTAAACTTACAAGGGTCCCGTGTACCATTGTACCTGCATTCTCATACATTTTTCACGTCACCAAGTTCTGCAGGCCCCACTATGATGTATGTGTTGTATCCACACGGTCCATCCATTTTCAGATATCATTTTAGGGCATGATCCAAACAATGAGCCAGATAAAAAGCTGTAGTGGACCCCACCACAGAAAACAGTGGGGAGAGTGATTCCCACCGATTGAAACTATCCTAAGGCCACCATAATGTTTACTTAAAATACAACCTGTTCAAAAGTTAAAAAATACTTTGGTGGCCTTTAGAAATAAGGGAAAACACAAATATCAGCTTGTTCTAAAACTTTCATGGCCCTTTAGAAGTTTTTAATGGTAGGCATTACTGTCCCCACTGTTTTCTGTGCTGGGTCCACTGGAGTTTTGAATTTAACTCATTCTTGGGATATTGCCCTAAAATGATCTCTCCAAATGGATGGAAGGTGTGGATACAAAATATACATCATGGTGGGGCCCACGGAACCTGGTGACGTCACTTCGGTAGCGAGTCTCGCTGCTCAACCTGTAAGTAGCTGGGCGCGGATTAGGAGCTACCCGTCTACCCCCGACTGTTCCGAGCTCGGGACAGGCAAAGGCTCCGAGGGCCACTGAGGGGCCACAGTGATTTATGGGTTTTACCCACACCGTCCATCCATATTTCCATATCAGTTTAGATGACTAAACCCAAAATAAGGTAAATCTAGGGCTCAAGTTGACCACACCACAGGAAGCAGCAGTACTAAGGACTCCCACCGTTGAAACCTTCTTAGGTAAAATCTCAATTTGTCAAATTTCTTAATATCAAATTTGCCAATATTTTGAAAATTTTACAATAGTATTGTTTATCTTATTTCCCACAATAGTATCCTGAGATTTTCAACTTAACAGACCTTTCTCGCACTGCTAATCCTCCGTTTGTTGTGAAAATCCAAATCTTTGCCTTTTTGGAATCTCATTGACAAACTCACTACAATTGCAAACTTTTTTCCTATGATTTTTTTCTGAAGGGTGCAGCTATACTATCAGAATCAACAGTTTGTACATGCTCAAAATCCCACCGTATATGAATTTCTGGCCCTTCCAACAATGGATTTGTCTAAACATATAATGCTGAAATTGCAGTCAATAAGGAAAAAATCACATCCTTGTGGATGCTTGTTTATGGATATTATCTAATATCTACAAATTAGAGAAACCATTCTACTATCTCATGCTTATACTTCTTTTGGCTTGTCCTTCACTGTATGAGTCACAACCAGTGTGACCAGCAATGCTGATAACATCACGAAATATATACTGAACTATTTGTTACGTGAACATATAATTAAATTTAAAGATATTTATTTACAAAAATATTTTTATATTTGATGAGATTTTCCAAATTATCCCGAGAAAAACCTCAAATTTTGAATCTCCCAAGAAATTTCTGGGCCGATCGAGAAATAGAGACAACAGGGTTTGTGACTATGGTGTCAACTGAGCGCTGATGGGCGTTGATCTTTGACCTGTTGATGGCAGAAAATGGTATCAGATACTTCATCATCTAGCTCCTGGATTTGAAAAGAAAATGCTTCAGCTAAAAACCCAAATCCAGATTTATCCAAATCCAACCGAAAGAGCTGCATCCATATGCAGCTGATCACACTCCAAACTTCAGCAGGAACAGCTGTCCCATTCCAACCAACATCAGCTAAAACCGCGTCTGCAACCACTACCGGAATCAACTAGCAACAGCAATCCAAATGGAGCAGCTGCATTGATTTACATTTAGACACAAAACACTCAATTACACACACCTCGATTTCACGCATACCCTTCCCCTGCCCACTGACACACTATACAACACACACCCAAATCACCTCTTCCATCTCTCTCTCTCTCTCTCTCTCTCTCTCTCTCTCTCTCTCTCTCACCCACACACCCACACACACACTCACTTGCACACATAGGCGCGCACACACAGAGACTTCTATTAAAAGCATAAGCAGCACAATATACATTTGGAAAGAGAGAAGTAAACATGAGGGCCACTCTGAGCTTGCGAAGCAGGCTAGACACATCTACCACCTCACAAAGGGCTACAATAACTTATCTCTAAACCAACTCCATTTATACATTATACAGCCTAGCTCGCGATGAGCTCGACTACAGGCCGCATCCAACAGAAAACTTGTAACGGCAGCAACTACTGGAACCATTCATCCATATTTATATTTTACATAACTAACCTGCAGCCCTGGCATGCACATACAATACTCTGCAGATAAGTCCATTCCTCTAAGCCTGCATCAGAAGGTCTTACACAAGGGGAGCTCAGATCCGTCTGCAAGGTAGGAGAGATAATCAGAATCTGAGGGCATTGTACACTTCCCAGCCCTTACAGACATGCTTCCTGCCAATTGGATCAGCCTTTGCTTCAAATGCAGCCCAGCCCCACGGCATCCATTTCTAAGAGACCCCTCACTTCCATAGGGAGATCACTTCTTGACCACACCACGGGTTCATAGACAAGCTAGTCTATCATCCGCTGCATTTGCTCTCTCTATAAACATGTGAGATGGAGAAGTCCAAGCATTCAAGCTCCTTCTTGATGTCACCCACAATATACCAGATCTTACAGGGGATGCTATGATGGTTGAGAATGGCCTCTGTTGCCACTAGGGAATCTAATTCAATGTTTACATTTGATAGGTTAAACTGTTTACATATCTTAATACTGTCCAAAATGGCCCTTGACTCTGCTTCTATGTCGGATGAGATACCATAAGATTGGTGAAAAGCAAAGATCAGGCATCCTAAGTGGTCTCTGCAGACTCCTCTGCTTCCACTCCTGCCTGGGTTCCTGCGAGAGGAACCATCAACAGCTAATTTGACCCAGTAAAAAATATTTGTGTATGACATTAGCAACCAAACATAATAATCATAAGGACCAAAAATCTTTCTTGTAGAATCACTAAATGGTCTGTACTTGTAATTTGATGTTTTTTATGGTGTTTCTCGTCATCCTAAGATTGATCAAATTTTTTATTTCTTCTCCACATCATACGGAATTATATCTGTTGGACGGCTTGAATATTATAAAAATATGTAATGGGCCCCATGAATGTCTACTTTCTCACTTTCAAAATAAACAAGTGCACCTTGGGCATTATGGTAATTTCAGTGCTAAAAAAAAGGACTGTCATTTTGGTTGGTAAGGGCATTATTTGGTAAATCCTAATTTGTGAGGAAATTTGTGATAAAAATCCCTAATTAAAATGTGAAATTTCTATAGCAAACGATTACCAAAAGTAGAAAATACCAGGGTATTTCAATGATTCCCTGTTTAAGACTACAAATCGGCCATGTGATGGGACCCGATTTCCAGACCTACCTCAACTCAGCCAACACATTTTCCCATAACCCAGCCCAAACTATTATCCAACCGTGCCTGTTTCTCTGGAATGGATAAACATGATTAAGAGCATTGATATTATAAAGAATTAAACATACCCAACATGGAACAATTGAGTTGGATCAATCGGGATTGGGATGAGCCTGGCCCAAGTTTCAGACTTATCCATTGGTTGGGCTGAGGTGATTAGCTTATACCTTGGTTTTTTGTTTTTTTTTTTTTGTTTTTTTTTAAAATTTGAATTGTTGGGGCACTACCGTATGCAATTTTATTGATATAACAGAAAAATAGAAAAAAATGAGTTTTGCTTACTGCTGAAGTATGATTTGCCATGTAATGCATCCAATTTCTTACTGAAATTTATAATTTGAAGGCACTAAGATTAAATCATTTAAGTCCAATGGAACACCCTCTTCTTTCTACCACATCATAACAGAAATAATTGAAGAGAATTAGAATAGTTCAAGAAGAGAAGAATAACATAGTAAACAATGGGTGTTTAAGCAGAGAAGAATCAGTTGGTTATGGACGCCTTTCTTTGAAATGGATGTTGCGTGGCTTGATGCCGCCTTCCCATTTTATGCTTTCCCACCATTTCAGCTCACCTTGGATCTCGACCTCTGCTGTAGAATCATTTGTGTTATTGAAAGGAAGCCTCTCCAGCATCGGGCATCCTCGAATCTTCAACTTCTTCAGCATCGGCAAGTGGCCACCACAAATGCTTTTTAGCTTGCGTAGCTCCCAAAGACGTAAATCAACTAGCTGTGGAAATGCATTTTGCCCTGCAACATTGTCTTCTTCAAAAACCTTCTCCAGTCTACAACAGAATTTTATTTCAAGTAATTTGAGATTCTGTAACCGAATGCTTGAAGAGAAGAAGTAGATGAGCTTCGGGCAACATTCCAAATATATATTCTTTAGACATGCGAAGCTCCCTCTTCCCAACTCCCCCCGGCACACTGTTCTTAATTTGGCAAGATCGGACACCCTTAGATTCTCTAAACAGACCACTGCATCAACGTCTGCCGTTCTTCCGACAACCAGATACTCCAATTGATGGCATTTCTCAATCCAACATTCTTTAAAGTTGTCCATCTTCATGCCGAGATCGGACAGTGCCTTAACAAATGCATTGCCGTACAAATGAAAGAATTCTGTCACCGAGAGAACTCCTATAACACCGTCCAGGGAATTCTTACCCCCGCAAACCTCCAGAATTCTTTCATAACTCAAAGATGGCTCAAATCTTGAATAAATACGCCGGTAGAGAAATCGGTTTCTTTTTAAATGAGCACATATATCCTTGCGACCTGCTTTGCAGGGACAGACCAAGAAATGGAATTTTAGAAAGTAGGATTTCCAGAGTCTCGATTTTTTGCCCAAAGACTTGAAAACACCAGCATCACTGACCGAGATGCGACGTCTGCTGCTGTCTTGGTGCGGTTCATGCATCAAGTCCAAGCCACAACGATCCCAATTTAATTTTTCTGGAAGCCGATGTATATTTCTCCAGTCAATCATCTTCAGATGCTCCATTCCCAACAGATCCAGGCACCGCATGCTAGTCAGATTGAAAATTTCATCCGGGAGCTCTTCCATTTTCGTGCCTGAAAGATCAAGTGCCTCAAGTTTTGAAAGTTTCTCCAGACTAACCACTGTTAGTAGAGAATGACAACCCTTGAGTGAGAGCCTTTTGAGGGTGCAGGCACCCGATATGTCGAGACGTCGGAGGCTTTGCATGTTGTGGAAGGATACCTCCATCGTCTTCGTCAAGGGAGTTTGATGGAGATCAAGGATCTCAAGCTTCTGCATATCCTTTAAGAATGCAGGAACAACCTCTAGCTTGCAGCAGCTTCGAATCTTCAACAACCGTAATTCGTGAAGGCAGGACATGGACGATGGCAGGGAAGAGATGCTCGTAGAAGAAAGGTCAAGGACTCGGAGTCTGGTCATGTTCTTGAAAAAACTGTCTGGGATTTCTTGCAAGCGATCGTTATCATTGAGCAACAACGTCGAGAGGAGAGTAGTTTGGAGAGCTGAATTGAAATGTTTCTACCTGATTGTGGGATAATGAGATCCATTGGCATGCTTCTTCCCCGTCTAAGTTGTATTTCACTAGGAACGTCTGAGAATCAATCACTTGCCTCACATGAGAATTCATATCCACATGATAGCGTCCTCCCGATGATTCATCCATTGTAAATTGCTCTTGTAGCCAATCCATAAATCCGTCTTCAGTAGTTTGAAATTTTGACGTGCTATCTAAATATTTTCCATACTTGTTTAGATAAAAGTGTAGGTAATCTGGGTTTGATGACATCAGAGACAGTAGCACCATGCATCTCTCTGCTAGCTCTTTGAGCAGTACATTCCCAAGTCTCTTGAAAGCCGCTTCTTTATTCTCCTCCTCATTGAAGGATCCATTTAAAAAGCCCTCCGACCTCCAGTATTCATCTATCAAGGAATCCCCATCAATGGAGCATCCGTTTCGACAGAACAAGGAGACGTAAGAGAAGCATTTCAAGACCATGTCTCCTGTTGTTGAGAAACCAATGCTGGTGGCCACATCGGCTGCCTCTTCCTTCAAAAAATCCCAGGCGTCTTCTTTAGACCACTACCCCATCATGATGTTTACATGGGCTCCCATTTCCTTACAAACTTCATGGGATCGAGTCGTGATGACGACTTTGGTGCTGCTGGTGATAGCAGATGACATGACTGGGGGAACTCCCATCTCTTCCAAGTTGATGCTTTCCCAAACATCTTCCAAGACAAGGAGGAAACGCTGGCCGCTTAGCTTAGCCGAGATTAGTTTAGCAGCTGCAGAGAAGTGCATGGACTTTGGGATCTCCAACGCCTCCTTGATTCCCATCTGTACCTCCATCAACCGATTCCTTCTTCCCTTTGCATCCAACGCCATTAAAAGTCGTCTCCTTAAACTCGACAAATTGTCCAATTCTCCTCTGATTCTCGCCTGCATCTTCTCTGCAAGACACTCGACCCCCGATGCTCTTACTCGAATGATTACATCAAACAGACGACTAGATTCTCTGGATTCCTCCACCACCGCTGCAACCACTTGTCTCATGATCCTTGTCTTGCCCACTCCCTGCCATCCCCATACGGAGAACACTGAAATCTTTTCATCTCTCAAGCAATCCCAAATCTGTTGCCTCATGCATCGTGACCAATCGTTCACAATCTCTCCTCCTCCTCTGAGCCGTCGATCATCATCATCCCTGGAGTCTGCCATCGCCTCCGCGCGATCCCTTTCTGCAATATTTGAATTCCATGTTTCATGAGGGTGGAAATGGAGAGGGATCAATTCTCAAGCCGGGTTGGGCTAAAGTCATTTTAGACCGATCCATCCCGACCTGACTTCATATCTATCCCTTATATCACCTATATATTTTTAAAAACACAAGCTTGGGCATCCTGTTTTAGTCACATGATATGCTAAACCTTGGGATCGGTTGAAAGGCCACAACTAACTTTTTTTTTTAACTTACGGAAATTAAATTAAAAATAAAATTAAAAATAAAAAATAAAAAAATCTTTTCATGTCCGCTTGCTTTTCAGCTATGAACCGAACACCTCCCACTTTTAATGTATTTCCAAAAACCGGCTATATTTTCAACGGTTAGACATTAAACCGCCTGCTATTAACCGCACAACCAAAGGGGGGGTGAGCACAACCAGTGGCCTGCATAAGCAATCCGCACAACACTCATTGCGCGCACAATGAGTCTCACAATGAGTCTACTACGTGGACATTTGGATGACTGTACAATCACGAAGGGATTAATCGAAGACCTTTGTCTGGGTTGACAGATCAAAGAATCTTCTCATAAGCATGGAATCAATAGGAATGGATGTCATCTCAGAATATCAAATTTTTCTATGCTGAAGATTTACAATGGGATTTGAAATACGACAGGAATTAATATTAAACATTTGATATTAATATTGAATTATATAAATATTTTACTTTAGAATCAAATGACATAAAAGATGTAAACGAATTCGGAATAAATGAATAGTGTGATTATTCTCCCTATTATTCTCTTGTTGACCATTGAGTAAATGAATTTCAACCAATTCAATGCATTTGTTTCTTATCAAAACAGTACCTGAAAGCCCTGTTTGTTTGAACTGCCCACAAAGAGAACCGACTCAGATCATTCAATCTATGACCCAGGTCATCCAATCTACAGGTCAGTGGATTGGTTCCGGGCTGAAACTTACACCCACTTATCAAGGGGAACTAATCACCTACAATGGGCCCGCTCCACACCATGTCGTACAGATCATTTTCAGCCATTGGATGCCCGCAGACCCACTTATCAAGGAGAACTAATCACTTACGGTGGGCCCACACCACACCGTATCGTACAGATCATTTTCAGCCATTGGATGGGTTAAATAGGTATGATAGAAGGAAGCAGATTGCGTACTAAGTCAAGTAAGCTAAGCGTACTGATTAAACGCATTGGGACCCACCATGATTTATGTATTTTATCCACTCCGTTTTTATCAGAAAAATTTAGGGCTTGAAACCAAAAATAAAGCATATACAAAACTCAAGTGGACCCACCATAAGAAACAGTGTGAATTTAACATCTACCTTTGAAATATTCTTGGGCCACAAAAGTTTTGGATCAAGCTGATATCTTTGTTTTCTCTTCAGCCATGTCCCTGTGATCTTATGACCAAGTTGGATGACAAATAAACATCACCGTTAGGATGGTTTCAACCGTGTAAATCATTAATCCTACTGTTTCTTGTGCTCCACTTGAGCTTTGGATAAGTTTCAATTTTGGGCTCAACCCTTAAAATGATCTGGAAAAACAGTTGAACGGAATGGATAAACTATTATACATTCACGATGGCCCAATAGAGTTTGCTCTTTTTTTTCTTTTTTGTTTTTAAGGGTAGAGTTACTCCGTACATAATCCAAGTTCGTGATAGAAAAGCAAAAAACTAAAATAAATGAATATTTAATGCATCAAACGGTTTGAAATGTCATATACCACAAGGAGAGAGTGGTGCAGGCGCCTGCCTGTAGGTAATCATATTTGGCTAATGGCAGCGTAGGTAAATCATATTTGGCTAGTGACGCTGCCACTAGCCCTGGATTATGGTAGGTGCTATGTGGGCCCCACCATGATCTATGTATTTTATTGGCACCATTCATTTCTATACATTATTTTAATCATTTATCCCATAAATTAGACAAATCAAAATCTCAGGTGGACCACACCATGGGAAAGTAATAATTGAATGTCTATAGTTAAAAACCTCCTAAAGCACACTGTAACAATTATTTGACATCCAAACTTGTAGATTAGGTCACGCAGACTTCAATGAAGGTGAAAAACAAATATCAGCTTCGGCCAAAACTTTTGTAACCCCTAGAAGTTTTTAATGGTGAGAGTTCAATTAATCAATACTGCGTGGTTCACTTAGATTTTGATCTACCTCAGTTTTGATTTCATTCTTTAAAATTATCTTGAAAAATGGATGGACCGTGTGGATGAGACACATACATTGTGGTGGGGTCAACAAAGCACCCAACACTGATCAGTTTTGTGTGCTCATTTTGAGACTTAGAGACCAAAAGTTAAAAGGATCCAAGACTCAAGTGGGCCTCACTAGAGGGAAAGGTGGTTGGGGAAATTCCTAAAACCTCCTTCGGTCGGTAGTGATCTTTAAATGCCATCTATATCATTCATTACGCCATTCCTACTGGGATGAACTGACAACACAAATATTACCCTGATTCGAAACTTCCATGGCCCCAAGAATATTTCAACTGTGGACATATAATCCTTACATTTTCGGCCAACTTAAGTCAACTTAGGTACCGTAAGCTCATTTTTGTGACATTTATTAAAATAAGTTCACAAAACGGATGATAGGGATGGATTTCTCACAAACATCGCGATGGACCCTAACCTTCCTGCGAAAGTCCTTCTCCTTAGCAGGAAATCCGTCGTCCCACTTTCGCAGACGCAGTTTGACCAGTGACGCTGCCACCATCACGGTGTCTAGTGGTCGGTGCTCTGTACGTGCTGTGTACGCCCATCATGATCTACATGTTCTATCCACATCATCCATCTAATTTTACACCTCATTTTAATACTTCAGCCATAAATGAGGCAAATCAAAGTCTCAGTTGGACGTTACTAGGGAAAATAGCAGTGATTGAATGTCTACCATTAAAAACCTCCTGGGGCCCACTATTATGTTTATTTGACATCCAGCCTGTGGATTAAGTCACATAGGCTTGGAAAAAAACAAAGTTTTAGGTTCATGTCATAAAATTATATGAAAAAATGGATGAAAGTAATAGACAGACACATACATTATTTTGGAGCCCACGCATCACCAAGGTGAATCCGTTTCCCACACCGTTCGAAAGGTAGCAAGCGGATTGGTTGGTGTACCGCACACCATCCATCTTGCTGGTGTGTTGACATCACCAAGCTGGTGTGTTGACGTCACCAAGCTCTGTGGGTCCTATCATAAGGCATGTGCTATATTCCAACTGTCCCTTTATACGGCAAGCTCGTCTGCAGAATGCTTTGAGGATTAATTTTTTTTTAAAAAAAGGTCTATCATTGAAACCTTCCAGGGGTCACCTTTCTCATCCAAGTCTGTGTAACCTTTTAAATAAACACTATAACGGGCGGTATGTTTTAATTGTGAGAATTATTGTGGTATGAATACAATAAATATATCATTTTAGAGCCCATTTTAACTTTGATCTACTCAGAACCGTTCGTATTACTTGGAGCAGCTCATGCAGCGGCAGCACTCGCCTTCGCACGAAATGTACCCACACCGGCCAGATCGCTGGTGTGCCGTACACCATCCAATATCCAGGGGCGGATTTCCTGCAAAAACCTTTCAAAGTGACGCTGGTGGAAACCTAGGTGGGGGCATCGTGATATTTATGTGAAATCCATCCTTCCATCCGTCTTGTGAGGTTTTTTTATTTTTTTATTTTTATTTTTTATTTTATTACACACGCGCACACACTCCCCCACACACTCACGCTAGTGGAATTTAAACTTGAAACAAAATTAAGTCGGATTCAAGCTTGAATTGGACGTCACCATAGGAGAAGGTGGGTACGGAAATTACCATAGTTAAACCTCCTGTGTCGACAGTGATGTTTACATGACATCCATACCGTTCATACCTTCATTCCTAATGTTATGAATTGAAAACACAAATATTAGCCTGATTCAAAGCTTATGTGGCCCCACCAATATTTCAATTGTAGGCATTCAATTCTCACCTTTTGGGCCTACTTGAGTATGATCCTTCTCATTTCTTGCTTAATATCCTAAAATGATCTCACAAAATGGATGAACGGTGTAGATTTCTTACAAACATCATGGTGGGCCCCACCTACGTTCCCTGCTCAGGAACTTGGTGGGAAAGGCTTTAGCAGGAAATCCGCGTCCCAGCGGATTCGCTATGCTGTATACAAATTAACGCGGACCAGATAGAAAATCTTTAAATTCGTGAAAAGATAGAAAAATTAATTGCCGTTGATACCTGATATTTGTCTCTTCGTGTGTCCTGACGAAGCGCTCACAATCACTCCTCTACTCCGTTGATCGTCTTTGGAGGCTGACTCCGCACCATCTCTTTCTGCAAAATTCAAATTTCTTGTTTTGTAAGGGTGGAAATGAGCGCATGGGGTAGGCATGGCCTTGAAACTTCCCCCTACCAATTTTCAAGCCGGCTTAGGCTAGGTTGTCCTAAATTCGTATGTACCCACTATGTTACCCCCCCCCCCCCCCCCTCTCTCTCTCTCTCTCTCTCTCTCTCTCTCTGTGTTTTTGTATATTTTTTTTATATAGTTTTTTCTCTTTTGTAACTTGTAGCAATAAAAAAGTTATTTTTGAAGTTGCTTTAATCATCACCATCAGAATTTTAATTTTAATTTTTTTTTTTTTTTGAACTTTTTACTTTTCTACTCCCCTTCCAGCATGGATTGGGTGGATCCCTGATGGTGGAACCCACAGTATACATCTACTGTGTCCATCTATTTTGACGCATCATTTCATGGCACATTCCAATAAACAAAGCAAATCCAAATCTCAGGTAAACCACACCACAGGAAACTATGGTTTTTGACAATTAAAAACTTATTATAGCCTTAAAGGTGGGCCACACAGTGTGGGATTGAGGGACCAACTCCTCAGAATTGGACACTCCATATAAAAGGTGCCCCGCATGATGGTGACCCAGATCCATAGTGAGGCCCACATGATGGATGATCCATATTAAATATGAAGTCCACATGATAGACATATAATATTAATGGTGGGCCACATGATAGGTGACCCATATCAAAGCGGGCCCACATAAGGGGCATACCACATCAAAGGTCGGCCTCTAATGATGAATGGTTCATATCCAATGCAGGCACCACATGATGGATGATCCACATCAAAGGTAGGGTCCACACTTGGATGGTCCACATCAAAGGTGGGATCCACATGATGGACGGTGGAGATCGAAGGTGATCCCTACATGATGGATAATAACATTGATGGTGAACCCCACATAATGGAACGCATATCAAGTTCGGCCACATGAGGACAGTTGACATCAAAGATCAGCCCCTAATGATGAATGACCCACATATAATGCAAGCACCGAATAATGTAGGACCACTTTGAAATTGGGCCCGCATGATGAGCATTCCACATTAAGATGGCCACACATGATAGACGAACCACTTCCAAGGTGGGCGTCGCATGATTGGCAACCGACATCAAAGGGGAAGCTGATTGCGTGAGAACCCGGATTGGTGAGACCCCGGAGTGTGGTGCCGACTGTTATGTAGGTGACTGTATACACGTCGTCCATTCATATTGAAAGCGCATATTAGTGCATGATACAAAAAAATGAAGTTCCAAATAAAAGAGAGATAGTTTAAGCAGAGAAGAATCACTCACTTGATGGACACCATTCTTTGAAATGGATGTTGCTTGGCTTGATGTTGCCCTCCCATTTAGTGCTTTCCCACCATGTCAGCTCACCTTGGATCTCGACTTCTGATGTAGAAGCATTTGTGTTATGAAGAGGAAGCTTCTCTAGCAAAGGGCATTCTCGAATCTTCAACTTCTTCAGCATCGGCAAGTGCCCACCGCAAATGCTTTTGAGTTTGCGTGGATCCCAAAGACGTAAATCGACTAGTTGTGGAAATGCATTTTGCCCCTCCACGCTGTCTTCTTCAAAAACCTTCTCCAGTCTACAACAGAATTTTATTTCAAGTAATTCAAGATTCTGTAACCGAATACTCGAAGAGAAGAAGTTGATGAGCTTCGGGCAACATTCCAAATATATATTCTTTAAACATGCGGAGCTCCCTCTTCCTAACTCCCCTCTGCACACTTTTCTTAATTTGGCAAGATCCAACACCCTTAGATTTTCTAAACAAATTGCCGCATCATCGTACGTCCCTCCTACGAACAGATACTCCAACTGATTGCATTTCTCAATCTAACATTCTTTAAGGTGGTCCATCTTCATGCCTAGATTAGACAATGCCTTAATGAACACATTGCCATACAAACGAAGGAATTCTATCACCGAGAGCAATCCTCTAATACCATATAGGGAATTCTTACCACCGCAAACCTCCAGCCGTCTTTCATAACTCAAAGACTGCTCAAATCGAGTATAAATATGCTGGTAGAGAAATCGGTTTCTTTTAAAACAAGCAAATATATCCTTAGGCCCTCCCTCGGAGGGACAGACCAAGAAATAAAATTTTAGAAAGCAGGATTTCCATAGTTTTGAGCTTTGGTCCAAAGTCTCAAAAACACTAGCATCACTGACCGAGATGCGATATATGCTGCTGTCTTGCAGCTGTTCACGCAGCAAGTCCAAGCCCCATCGATCCCAATTTAATTTTTCTGGAAGCCTATCTACCTTTCTCCAGTCAACCCTCTTGAGATGCTCCATTCCCAACAGGTCCAAGCACCGCATGTTAGCAATATTGAAAATTCCGTGTGGAAGCTCTTCAATGCTCGTGCCTGAAAGATCAAGCGACTCAAGTTTTGAAAGTTTATCTGGGCTGACCAGTCTCAATAGAGAGCGACAACCCTTGAGCAAGAGCCGACTGAGGTTGCAGGCACCAGAGATATCTAGACTTCGGAGGCTATGCATGTTGTGGAAGGATACTTCCACCATCTTTGTCAGGGGAGTTTGATGGAGATCGAGGATCTCGAGCTTCTGCGTATCCTTTAAGAATGCGGCTGGAAGAGACTCTAGCTTGCAGCAGCTTCGAAGCTTCAATAACCGTAATTCATGAAGACAGGAAATGGACGATGGCAGGGAAGTGATGCTTGTAGAAGAAAGGTCGAGAACTCGGAGTCTGGTCATATTCTTGAAAAAACTGTCTGGGATTTCTTGCAAACGATCGTTATCGTTGAGCAACAACGCAGACATAAAAGGGCAATTGGGAGAGCTGAATTGGAGTGTTTCTACCTGATTGTGGGATAATGAGATCCATTGGCATGATTCTTCCCCGTCCAAGTTGTATTTCACTAGTAACTTTTGAGAATCAATCACTTGCCTCACATGAGAATTCATATCAACATGATATGGTCCTCCTGAAGATTCCTCCAATGTAAACTGCTTTTGTAGCCAGACGTTAAATTCCGCTTCCTTAGTATGAGAGTCCCAAGGCGCTAAATTTTCTGAAGACTGCTCTAGAAAGAGAGTTAGGTAATTTGGGTTTGATGACGCCAGGGACAATAACACCATGCATCTCTCTGCCAGCTCTTTGAGCAGTAGATTCCCCATTTTCTTGAAAGCTGCTTCTTTATTCTCCTCTTCATTGAAGGACCCATCTAAAAAACCCTCTGACCTCCAATACTCTTCTATCAAGGAATCTTGATCGATTGAGCATCCATTTTGACAGAACAAGGAGACGTAAGAAAAGCAATTCAAGACCACGTCTCCAGTTGAGAAACCAATGCGGGCAGCTACGTCAGCTGTCTCTTCCTGTAAAAAATCCCAGGCATCTTCTTTAGACCACTCCTCCAACATGATTTTTAATTGGGCTCCCATTTTGGAACAAACTTCATGGAATTGAGTGGTGATGACGACTTTGCTGCCACTGGTGGTGGTAGGGGCTGTGATTGGAACTCCCATCTCTTGCAAGTCAAAGCTTTCCCAAACATCTTCAAAGATGAGGAGGAACCTTTGGCCGCTTAACTTATCCTTGATACGCTTAGCAGCTGTAGAGAATTGTATGGACTCTGGGATATCCAATGCCTCCTTGATTTCCATCTGCACCTCCATTAATCGATTCCTTCTTCCCTTTGCATCCAACATCTTTAAAACCCGTATCTTCTTATAAAGCTCAATTTCAAGCTTAAATATTAATCTGCCGTATCTTGTAATCTGGTCCTGCAAATGGTCGAATTCTTCTCTGAATTTCTCCAGCATCTTTTCTCCAAGACTCTCGATCCCTGGTGCTTTTACTCGTATGATCACATCAAACAGTCGGCTAGATTCTCCAGATTCCTCCATTTCTGCGACCACCTGTCTCACAATCCGTGACTTCCCTACCCCCTGCCACCCCCATACTGAGAATACCGAAATCTTGTCATCTCTCAAGCAATCCCATATTTGTTGCCTCATGCGTTGTGACAAAGGGCTCACAATCTCTCCTCTTCCTCCTTTGGGCCGTCGATCATCATCATCCCAAGAAGCTGCCATTGTCTACGCTGGTTCTCTCCTGCAAAATTCGAATTCCTTGTCTCATAAGTAACGGTGGCAATGAACCGGGCAACACACCCTCGTCAATTTACCAAGGAAAAAATTAGCATTGCAGACGAGTCCGTACAATGCCCTTCTTTTTCCTCAAACTTATCTGACCAAAAGCGATATTTAAGTCAAGGACGTTAGTTTTTTTTTTTTTAATGAAAATACTCCTGCCAATTAAGGTAAAGTAACTGAAAAAGTAGAGGTATTTTTGTCTTTCTGGGTTCATCCGTACAACTAATAGTCTAATTACCGCCCGTTTGGCCAGGCAGACCGGATGTGATTAGATTGTATTGGAAGGGATTGGAAGGAGCAATCCCAGGCTTGGCGGCATGCCAAACAGGCATGTTGAACTTCTGCCTGAATTGGGGCAATCCCATAGGATTGCCAGCAATCCACTAACATCACCATCATTACCTTGAAATCCACCCAATCCCTCCTAATCCTATCTATTTTGCCTGGAACATGTTTGGGTGGACGGATTGGAAGGGATTGGCCGGGCATAATCTCGGGATTGGCCAAGCGGGCCAAACATACTCGGTGATAGATTCCCTAGATATAGCAATCCCCAGCAATCCACTGACGCAGCCATCATTACCAGCCATCCACCCTAATACAATCTAATCCCATGGGATGGGCTCGTCCAAACATGCCATAAGGTTTTTTTCGGGTCGCGTAAAATAACGTGGGTAGTCCGTCCGGTCTATACTGGAAACTTACCCTTTTCCAAGCTGTGTTTGTGCTAAAGTCATTTTAACTTGACCCACAACCAACCTAGCATATACCATTGATTTGTGGAAGTGGATTGGCTGGTGTGGGTATATGTCGTGACAAGAGGAGCACCGACGATCGACAAACTCAGGTTATATGAACGGTTAAAATGATATTAAAAGTTTGGTGGGCCTGATGTATTTATTATATCCACACTGTTCATCTATTTTGCTAGATAATTTTTTAATATGAGCTCAAAAATGATTTTCACCCCAAAATATTTGTAGGGCCCATCGTAACATTTATTTTCTATCAAATCTTTTCATAAGGTCACACTGACCTGATGATGAGGAAAAGCGAATATCATATTCATCCAAAACTTATGCGACCCAAAAAGGTTTCAATGGTAGATGTTCAATTCCCCACTGCATTTTGTTTGCAATGTGGTTCACTTGATCTTTGGATATGTCTTATATTTTTGACTCAAGACTTCCTACCAGCTCGATAAATGGATGGATAATTTGGATATAACCCATGCCTCATGATGGGACCCACACAAAGTTTGCTGATGTCAACCCACCAGCCAGGTCGGTGGGGGTGTATTACACCAGCTACGGACGCGGATTTCCTGCGAAATCCTTTTGCAGGACGCTCGAACTTAGGTGGGGCCCACCCTGATGTTTTTGAGAAATCAACCCCGTCCATCTGCTTTTTGAGCTCATTTCAGGGCATGTAACCAAAAATGAACTGGACCTAAGACTCAAATGTGCTGAAAACGTGAGGATTGAATGCCTGCAGTTGAAATATTTATGGGGCCACGGAATTGTTGAATCAGGATAATATTTTTGTTTTCAGTTCATCCCAGTAGGAATGACGTTACGAACGGTATGGATGACATGTAAACATAATTGTCAGCCCCAGGGAAGTTTCAAAGGTTGAAATTTTCCTACCCACCTTTTCCTTTAATGCGGTCCACTTGAGTCATGGATCCTGATCACTTTTTCGTCTCAAGCCTTAAATTAATCTCACAAAACGGATGAACGGGATAGATTTATCACAAACATCAGGGTGGGCTCCACTTTGGTTTCGAGCGCAGGAAATCCGCGTCCACTAGCCACTACTTTATTACGGATCGTGGCGTAGAACGCGGGCTCCGCCTCGGTGGATCCGGGGATCAGTTGGGATCCCTGATTGTGGGCCCACCTTGATTTTAGCAACTTACATCCACGCCGTCAATTCTTTTTGAAAGCTTATTTTAGTGCATTATTCCAAAATTGAAACAGATTCAAATATTAGTTGTATCACATTACAGAAACAATGTTGATTGATTCTCCGCCATTAAAAACATCTTGGTGGCTACCGAAATGTTTATTTGAGTCTGGTCGGACATTTAAGCGTCTGACCAGATCTACATGGGGCCACCATGAATTTATGCTTATCTACGCCATCCATTTCTTTTCTAAGATCATGTTTAAACTTAGGTTGCATTAAATGCACAAAAGCCACTTATCGACAAGTTGCATTAAATGTAAGAGTCATCTCTGGTGTAATCCACTAGAGCGTTGGATCTACCTTATTTTTAAGCCAATGCCTCAAGATATGATCTTAGAAAAGTGATGGACGGTGTGGATAAATGGATACATCACGGTGGGCCCAAACAGATCTGGTCCAGAGCTTAAAAGTTTGACTAGGGTCGGACGAAATCTGTGTCCAGCTTACCATTTGGTGTGGTCCAGTAGAACATTAGATCTACCTCATACCTTGATATGATCTTAGAAAATGGATGGACAGCATCGATAAATAGATAATTAATCAGGATGGGCTCTCACATAGATTTGATTGGACGCTTAAAGATACGACCTGGACTTAATCCATGTCCATTTATTTGCCATTCAACCTTTATATAAAGTTATCAGGACCTAGATGAAGGGCATACAAATATCAACTTCATCAAAGACTTTAAAGACTTTTGTGCCCACTAATAGTTTTTAACAGCCAATCACCACTGTTTCCTATGGTATGGTCCAACTGATTGTTTTGGATATGCTTCAATTTTTGGATTGTGCCCTAAAATGAGCTGTCAAGGTGATTGGATGGCCGGGGATTTTTAAGGAACATGCATCAAGGTGGCCCGATAGTCAGGGATCCCACCTACCACGAAGCTTCTCATTGGTACACGCAGGTGCGGATGACAATAGGGGAGTGGATTAGTTGAGACACTAGGCTCACCCAAGACAATGGGGCCCACATTAATATATGTATTCTACATCAACTTTATCCATCATTAAGCGGATCATTTTAGAGCATTCTCCCAAAAAATGAAGCAGATCCACCAATTATCAAGTGAACCATATCATAGGAAACAGTGGTGATTGACCATTAATGGGTTACAAAAGTTTTGGATCAAGATGAAATCTGTTAGTTTCCTTTGTCCAGACCTATGTGACCTTGTCAACAGAATAGATGTCAAATAAATGGTACATGAAGCATTAAGTTAAGCCCAAATTAGTTTTTTAAGGTAGGGCATTCAATCGACGCTGTTTCTACTGATAATTGAATCTGCTCCCCATTCCCTAAAATGATCTAAAAAAATGGATGGTCAACATGGATGCAAAATACAAATATCAACTGAGCCCCACGGTGATCAATTCCTGGTTCTAGCTCACAAAAGACGGCGATTTTCCCCATTAGTGTAGATTGTGTCCTATACAACTTTTAACACATCAAATTCTTTATAGCCACACCATGATTTATGTTTTAGATTCACACTGTCCATCAATTTTTCAGATCATTATAGAACATGAGCCCAAAAATGAGACGCATCCAAAGTTCAATCGGACTGCATCCAAAGTTCAATTGGACTGCACTAGAAGCAGTGGAGGTTGAACTAAGTTGAAACCTTCCTAGGGCTAAACGAGATGTTTATTTGCCATCTAACCTATTTATAAGGTCACACCGACCAGATGAAATTAAAAAACAAATATCAGCTTGATCAGAGCCTTTCGTGGCCTCGAGAAGTTTTCAACAGTAAACATCCAATTCATATTGCTTCTTATGGTGTGGGCCCTTTGAGCTATGGATTTGCCTTGTTTTTAGGCTCATATTTCAGAATAATTTGAAAAAAAAAATGTTGTATCAGTGTGGATCTAAGAAATACATAATAGTGGGGTACACATAAGAAATTCTGATTTACATTCCAAGGAGAGAAGCAAACCGGGTTGATATATAGAACTTCCGTTAGCCCATTATGATGTATGTGTCAGATCTAAAAACAGGGTTGAAAACTTTTTGGTGCCACAAAAGGCTTTAGGATCAAGTTTATACTTGTGTTTTCCCTTTATTAGGTAACCTCACCCACAAGTTAGATGGCAAGTAAACCTTACTAAGGACCATAAGAATGTTTCAACGGTACCTGTTCAATCCCCGCTGCTTTCTGTCTTGTGGCCTACTTAGAGCTTTGAATATGCCTAATTTTGGGATCAGTCTAGTAAAATTGTTGGATGTTGCAGACCTAACACATAAATCATGGTGGGGTTAGAGAAATTTCAAATGTTATAAGTTTTGTTAAGGAGCGGGCAATCTAGCAAGGAAAGAGGAAATTGGGGAAATGGATATTGTGGTGTGCTAGAGACCACCTATCTCCTAGGTGTGTTGACCTCAATAAGCTTTGTGAGGCCCACCGTGATGTATATGTTTAATCCACACCGTTCATCTATTTTGCTAGATTATTTTAGGGCAGAAGCCCTAAAATATTGCAGATCCACCTCCTAAGTGCACCATACCGTTAGAAAGAGTGGTTATGAACACCCACCATTAAAAACTTTTTGTGTGCTACAAAAGTTTTGGATCAAGCCGATATTTGTTTCTTCCCTCCATCCAGGTCTGTGTGACTGAATCAACTGGTTGAATGGAAAATAAACATTACAGCGGGCATTACAATGGGCCCTAGAAAGTTGTTAATGGTGGGGTTTAATCACCATTGTTTCCTATGGCGTGCTCCAACTGAGATTTGGATCTACCTGATTTTTGGGACGAGGACCTAATATGGCATGGAGAATTGGACGGACGGTGTGGATAAAACAAATACATCATAGTGGGTCCACCAGCAGCCACATTCTTACAACCATTGAATGGGGTCAAGAGAAAGCTCTGTTTGTTTTTTTTTTTTTTTTTTTTTTTTTTTAATATCTTAGGAATTTTCTTTTATAATAAAAACCCAATTAATTATATTCACATGCATTTTCGTTATTTTAGAAAAAATCATACTTGAAAGTGAAGTTAGAGAAAACTAAGGGAAGGTACCTGTTTCACAAATAACTCAAACAATGAAATGGCTCTATGAAAACTTAATTTCAAAAGGTAGAGGGATGTAAAAATATTATATTAACAAGGTTTTATTTTATAAAAATCTCTTTATTTTATTAACACATAAAAGATAGGAGATACGTAGGGATTGGTAAAGATCTTAACGGATTCACTTCTTATCTCAATTTAATAAAAATATCTAAATTCTAACCATACTCAAAACTGTACACACCCACCTTATTTGGACTTGGAACCGATCCAGATCCAACCCATACGCTGGTGTATTGGGTCCGAGGTTGAAACTCAGACCCACTTATCCAAAGGAACTGTTTATCTGCAGGCAGGGGCTACACCACACCTAGTCCTACAGGGCGTTTTCAGTCATTGGATGCGTTGAATGGCTGTGATGGAAAAATAAAATAAATTTAATGCATTCAATGGCTAAAAATATAATATACCATAAGGAGTGGTGCGGGTGCCTGTAAATAATCATTTCTGATAATTAACCGGTTGGGCTCCGGAGCTCAACTCAACCCTACACAACTAGATCATCTCACTCGCACACCTTATGAGAAAGCATGGTGAAAAAAATCTCTTACTATGAGAAAAGAGGAATTTTTCAATAGATGTACATACCTGAAATTTGGCTCCTCGGTGACTTTCCAGTGTTGTTGGATCCCACCTAAATGTTTGTAAATGTTCATGTTTAATGAAACTTCCGTGGCAAGAGTCCACTTTCCAATATATATATATATATATATATATATATATATATATATATATATATATATATATATATATATAGACTGCTACCTAGGGATTTCTTCATATACAAACTATCTAGTTTTGTCCATACCCCTACGATGGTCTTTTAATCCAGGACACTGTCTACTAGGTACAATTATATTGAGATTGTAAGCCCCTTGTTTAGTTAATCCCACTCATTATCAGTCATAAATGCAGGATGTTTTGCCTTGTCAAGGAGAGCATGTTGCAATTCTTGCTGAATTAGGATGCCTCTCATCTTAACCTTCAATAGTTTACACTTATTTCTTCTGGTGAACTTCTCCATTTTATACTTAATATTAAATCCCTCAAAAGTCATATTTTCATATTGAAAAAAAAAAAAAAAAAAAAAAAAAACCTTAAAACCCTAACGTTATCTATGATACCACTTTTTTAGGAGATCCATGGAAGCAACCCCGAGTTTGAATCAAACAATAAGAGATAAAATAAATAAAGCAAACAAAGAACACAAGGTTTCATATGGAAAAACCCTCACGGGAAAAAGCCACAACACAAAGTGACAACGAATCTACTGTGATAATCAATGTTATAAGAGATGAAAGACATTATCAATCTGTGAATAAACCTCGAAAACTATACAAAAAACCCTACCTTTGATTTTTCTTTACCTATAAAAGCCTTAAACATGTTTTTCAAAACCCTAATCCTCGATTACCAACCTTAATCCTTGATCAGATCGATTCCATTGACAACCCATCAATGGGATCGAAGCCATCTTTGATTGGATTGATTTGGACCAAAAAATTGTCTAGTGATCAAAGGCCAAAAAAAGAATTTATCTCGATGAGATCAAGTGAGCTTCGCGGAACTTCCTTCCAAGGGAAGCTGGTGGGGCCCGTCGTGATATTTGTGGGAAATTCACTCCGTCCATCCATTTTGCTAGATCACGTTAGGACATGACCCAAAAAATGATGCAAATCCAAAACTCAAGTGGGCCATGTGATAAGAAAATGTGGGTAGGTAAATGCCCGTTGTTGAAACCTTCCTAGGGTCCAACATGATTTTATATGCAATCCATAACATCCGTAGGATCATTCCTACTTGAATGAACTAAAAACACAAAAAATTAGGCTAATCTAGAACTTTCGTGACCCCACGAATGTTCCAACAATGGACATTCAATACTGTGGTGCAGTCCAATTGAGTTTTGGATTTGCATCATTTTTGGGCCCATGTCTTAACATGTTCTGCAAAAAATGGTTGGATGGGGTGGATTTCTCACGAACATCATGGTGGCCCCACCTAGCTTCCCATCAGCTTTCACAGGGAATCCCCGTCCTTACCACTTGCAATCCTCATTTTGGATGGCAGATGGTCACCATCTCTCCCATGCATCTAAGATTGGCCCTTGTCCATTTATAGTTCTTCATAGTGACAAATCTCATTCTTGGGAACTTCTTGGCTCTAGAATTTCTAAAGAGGTTTTTGAACTTAAAGGTTTTCTCTGGATATTGTTAGGAAAATTTTCTAAAACTAAAAATATTATTATAAATTTAAAAAATAGTTTAAAATTTTAAACATAAACTAGTTCTAATTTGGGATTTTTATGGGTACGTTCATGCTTTGAGAATGGAAATTACCCAAGAACTCTCGTATATTGTTTTTCTTTAAAAAGTAATGAAGTTAGAAAATTTTGTGGCCCATCTGGTATGTATATATGACACCTAAGTCTGTCAAACATCTACAACCAACTATAATGATTACTCAGCATAATAATTACAGGGATGAATTTTTTTTTTGATTGAATCACAAGATAAGCTGCAAGTGCATTTTGATGTTTTTAAGTGGTGCATATTACTTATTATGGCCTGGCTCATCTTCCATTTAGATTTACCAATCTTTTTGTTCTCAACATCATAGCTGATTACACCAATTCGACAGATTGAATATCATAGAAAATATCATGTGGGCCCCACAATTCTTCACTTTACCACTTTATAAAGAAAAGAGTGCACGGTGGGCATTATAATAATTTCACCACTCAAAAAAGCACTTCTCCATCGTTTAATTCACAGGGATATTATCCGGTAAAATCCCAAATTGTGAGGAATTTTGCTATAAAAATTCCTAATATCAGATAATATTTACATTATTAAGCTGAAAAAGCCGAGCAATTCAAAACAACTGATATTTTAAAAATCTCACGGTAATATTGTTTATCTTATTTCCCACAATATTATACTAAGATATTCAACATAATAGATTTTTGTCACACTGCTAATCCTCTGTTTGTTAGCATGAAACCAATTCTACACTTAGGTCTGCGATTGACAGACTTTTCCTATGATTTTGTAATGCAAGGCTGCGGCTTCTCTATAAAAAGCAGTGCTTTGTACATCATTCCGAATCTCACCCTTGTGGTTGCTTGTTCATCATATTATCTGATACCTACAAATTAGAGAAACCATTCTTTTGGGTTCTGTCCTTAACTGTATGAGCCACAACAAGTGTAACAGGAGCGAGCTTTGTGAGCCCCATCAATTAGACGTACATTTCCATGGTGGGCCATGGCCTAAATATCAGGCCAATCTATGAAATAGGTGGGCCACACCATAGACAACAATTGAGAGTAGATGCTCACCCATTGAATGTTTATAGACACCACGGAGATGTAGTCTAGACATCCAACCTGTCCATTGTGTGTCCTACTTGGATGAGGAGTTGCACCAAATTTCAGGCCATTCCAAAACTCAAGTGGGCCCTGCGAAGTGCTTTTAAATGTTTTGGGCATGATTTTACAAATTGTGTGACCCACCTAAGCTTCAAATATGGTTGATAGACATCTCATAACATAGAGGGGACCCGCCAAATGTACGTTGTGGATGTCCAAACACACATAACGATGGGTCCTTCAGAGTTCGACATCATGGGAACTTCCAATGAGGCCAATCTCGTATAACCATTTCCACTTGATTTTCCAGATAATACCCTCAAATTTTGGAAATCTCGTGAGAAATTTCTGGAGTGAGAAATTGCTGAGAACAGGTTATGTCACTATGGTGTCAACCGAGCACTGATGGACCTTGATATTTGACCTGTAGATGGTAGAAAATGGTATCAAATACGAGTTTTTAACTCAAAATGTCACTTATCCCCACTGGTGATCTGGCCTTGGGGATATGGCCCATCCACACTGAATCAAATGGTCCCAATCATAGATACAATAGATGTTCTGTCACGCTCATCTATGTTATAGTTGCATTTCTGACTGCTAAATTTAGGCTTGGATATTTTAGTCCATGTCGCAATCAGATCCAACATGAAAATATCAAAGCTAGTTAGAAGCTGCCTGCGAACATTGTCTTGAAGATTTTAACAGAAAGATCGAACAAGATCAATTGTTTAGATGTTCTGCTACAAGTAATGAACATTTCTATATCCCACAAAAACGAATATTCTAAACCGTTTTGTCATTAACACTTTCTAAAGATTAATTTTGAGTCACTCTATGAATTACATTCGGGGAAAAAAAAAAAAAAAAACAGAAGACAACAAAACATCTCCAGATAACATACAAATTCTGCTGGGAGTTAAGCTGTGCTCTTTCAAGACCTTCAGAGGTTCTTCTGTTGTCGTCCCCAACTGAATCGAGACTGCAAACTAATGTGGAGAAAGCTTACTTCACATAGAACCAGCTTCATCGATTAACAAGTAGCAGATTTTCAGCTCTTTTCTACTTGAATTCTCATGGGAAAATCTTGCTGAAAATTAAAAATTTAGAAATTAAACTAACAAATCATTTTAAAATTATTATATATGTGTATTTAATGATTATTTAAAATTTTAGATATGTTATGTGTTAATATAGCAATATAATTTCATGATACAATTATGGAAAATTAAAATGCTGCCAGATTTTGAAAATCTCAAGATATTAAAATGTTGTTTGATTAATGTTCCACGAGATTTTCATGATCTTGGTGATATTTGTTGCAATGGTCATGTAACACTTCGTGTTATTAAATTCTGAATGGATAGGATTTTTTATTTTTTATTTTCTGCTAAATATAAAAGGACTTTTGAAATGCTAAGCTAACAAGTTGAAAATGCAAAAGTTTACAGAAATGTAAGTTGCAGTGCAACTACAAGAAGAGAAGGTCCAAGACCCACTGAAAAGGAAGCAATGCCATCTCTTAGCATGTTCAGTGCAACCCTCAGACATCGTTATGGATCGAGTTTCAACTGCCAGCCTTAGCCACAAGATATCTAAAGGATATGTGACAAGTGGATTTCATCCCAGCTCAAGCCCCTACTTCCGGTCACCCAACAACAGAGAACTCCCCATCTTTTTCCTCTGAAAAATTT
This sequence comes from Magnolia sinica, assembly GCF_029962835.1. Lineage (NCBI taxonomy): Eukaryota > Viridiplantae > Streptophyta > Magnoliopsida > Magnoliales > Magnoliaceae > Magnolia > Magnolia sinica. Next base: position 15,746,936 of record NC_080582.1, read on the forward strand.
CTATATCCCAAGATGGAAAAGATAGATCACATGTTTGGACATCACAAACTGAATACTTGTAAGATTCATAAGCAAACAGCTGCATGGCACTATATGAAATTGTGTATCACCTGTGGTAGATTGACTTTCCAATAGACTTTACTGCCCTCCTTCCCAATCAACATAATGGCTTTGCAAAAATTGCAGGCAGAGGCACAGACAAAATTGCAGAGTCTTCAAGACAGCGGTAAGGCAAAACCAGGAGCAGCTACAGCGTCTGAAGCAAATATGCAGAGCAACAGCAACCACCCGCATAGCATAACAGGAGCAGAGTACAATGATTAAACAGAGAAATTTAGCGGATCAGACCTAGAAGCATCCAAAATTGCTAAGCCATGGATTCAGATGCAAGGTAGGAGAGATAATCGGAATCTGAGGGCATTGTCCACTTCCCAGACCTTACAGACATGCTTCCTGCCAATTGGATTAGCCTTTGCTTCTAATGCAGCCCAGCCCCGCGCCATCCATTGGTAAGAGACCCCTAACTTCCATAGGGAGATCACTGATCCTTGTGTATGTTCAGTCGACCACACCACTGCTTCATAGATGAGCTAGGCTATCGACCTCTACATTGCTCTCTCTATAAACATGTGAGGTGGAGAAGTTTAAGCTTTCAAGCTCCTTCTTGATATCGCCTACAATATACCAGATCTTCCAGGGGATGCTATGATGGTTAAGAATGGCCTCTGTTGCCACTAGGGAATCTGATTCAATGTTTACATTTGATAGGTTAAACTGTTTACATATCTTGATACTATCCAAAATGGCCCTTGACTCTGTTTCTGTGTTAGATGAGATACCATAAGAGTGGTGAAAAGCGAATATCAAGCATCCTAAGTAGGAAAAAAAAAAAAAAAACAGAGGGACTATTTGGATGACTCATTGAGGTCCACACAAGAAGTTAGAAAACAAAATGATCTGTTATAGCATAATTAATTATGCTGAGAATACTAGGTCATTGGTTTGTAACCTTGCATTGTATCTGTCATAGAAGTTCCAGCACACTCAAGATCTCCAAGCTTGGTATAAGAGTCCGCTTTGGTGGGGTGAGTATTTGGCTGGAGAGCCTACCAAAGCTCAATTCCATAGCTCACTGGTTAAGATTGAAAATCGGGCATGTGCTGGGACCCAATTTTCAGACCTACCTCAACTCAGCAACCCAAACTTTTATCCAACAGTGCCTGTTTCTCTGGATTGGATAAACATGATTAAGAGTGTTGATAAAGAATTAAAGATCCCCCACCATGGAACAATTGAGTTAGACCAGTCGAGATTTGGATGAGCCTGGCCCAAGTTTCAGCCTAATCCATGGGTTGGGCTGAGCTCATTAGCTTATGCCTTTTTTTAAATAAAAAAAATAAAAATTTGTGGGGATACTGTCATCTATAATTTCACCAATATAATAGAAAATTACATCTAGGGGACCATAAATGAAACCAGAAAAACCCGACAAATTCATACAAAATAGCAAGAACCCATAACAAAAATCATCTAACATAAAAGACAAGTGAACCCAGTCTATCAGGAAAATGAAAGGAAAAATAAAAAAAAAAATTGAGTCTTGCTTACTGCTGCGACCATGATTTGCCAAACAAATCTGGTACTTGTTACCTTTCTGAAATACATGCAAAAGAGCAACACATCCAATTTCTTCCTGAAATTCATAATTCAAGCCAGTAAGACTAAATCATTTAAGTCCAGTGGAACACCCTATTCTTTCTACCACATACATAACACAAATAAAAGAGTAACAATAGTTCAAGAAGAGAAGAATAAGATGGTAAGTAGAGGTAGTTTAAGCAGAGAAGAATCACTTAGTTGAAGGACACCATTCTTTGAAAGGGATGTTGCATGACTAGATGCTGCCTTCCCATTTCAGAACAAACATCATGGGATTGAGTCGTGATCATGACTTTGCTGCCACTGGTGGTGGCAGGGGCTGTGACTGGAACTCTCATCTCTTGCAAGTCAAAGCTTTCCCAAACATCTTCCAAGATGAGAATGAACCTTTGGCCACTTAATTTATCCTTGATACGCTTAGCAGCTATGGAGATTTGTATGGACTCTGGGTTCTCAAATGCATTCTGTATTCCCATCTGCAACTCCATCAACCGATTCCTTCTCCCCTTTGCATCAAACATCTTTAAAACCTCTAACTGTCGTTCAGGCTCAATGAAATGCCAAGTACCTACATCAACCAATTTCCTTATTGTCAGCTTGTCCTGCACATGGACCAATTCCCCTTCAATTCTCGCCTGCATCTTCTTTGCAAGACTCTCCAACCCTGGTGCTCTTACTCGTGTGATTATTTCAAACAGATGGCAAGATTCTCCAAATTCCTCCATTTCCATGACCACCTGTCTCATGATCCGTGACTTCCCCACTCCCTGCTGTCCCCATACTGAGAACACTGAAATCTTGTCATCTCTCAAGCAATTCCATATCTGCTGCCTCATGCGTTGTGACAGAGTGCTCAAAACCTCTCCTCCTCCTTTGAGCCATCGATCATCATTGCCTTTAGAAGCTGCCATTGCCTAACGCCAGATTTCTCCTGCAAAATTCGAATTCCTTGTCTCATGAGTAAGGGTGGCAATGGGCCGGGCAATGCACCTGCATCAATTTTCCAAGCTGTGTTTGTGCTCAAAGTAATATGGAATTGGTTAGTGAAACAGTGGTTAGTGAACGCCCACCATTAAAAACTTGTTGCGGAAAGGGAGACGATTAGGTCCATCCCTGACTGCGTGGCCCACCTTTGATATATATATTGAATATCAATATCATCCATCTGTCTCTACAGCCCATTTTAGAGCATGAGCCCAAAATTGAATTAAATCCAAATCCCAGATCAAAAGATTATATGGCTAATAAACATTACGATGGGTATTACAGTAGGCCTATAAAGTTTTTAATAGTATGTATTCAGTCAGCACGGTTTCCTATAGTATAGTCGAAGTGAGGTATGGATCTGCCTAATTTTTGGATTCTTGTACTAAACGGAGCTAGGTAGGAAAATAGATGAACGGTATCCATATACCATACATAAATCAAAGTGAGCTCCACTGTCGGGGCTACAGCTGATGTAGAGTGGGTTGCAAATAGTTTCATGGCAAAGATGGACCAGAAAAGGCCCAATTGGAGGTGGAAGTTATCCGGACTATCAGGATGTTAAAACGTGCATATTGCCTATGCTGAATTTGCGAGATTCCATGGTATTGACTATCAAAAATCAGATTAAATTTTGTTTTTACTATTTATAGTAAGTTTTAATTTGATCATAACTTTTGATCTGTCGATGTTCTAATACGAAAGCTGCTTAGAAAAATTAGGAGAATAACATGGTCAGAAAACCATGAGTTCTAGTTGACATCATGACCATCTATAAGTAGTAAGTTTACTATTTATGGTAAGCCACGGTTTTATGGAGTTTTTGTTTTAATTTGATTCTGGAACTTGATTTCATTTTTTATAATAATAGGCATATCTGTGTGGAGTCAAGATAAGTTACGTGGATTTAGAATATTTTTCTCGCCGTGGAATACGGTCGAGCATGTTCTCCCTGCGTCAATAGCCTATTGGGTGAGTCAGGCCATACGAAATTGGGAAAGCCTTTTAACCTGCTGCAAAGACATGACATTAGATATTGGACGATCGTGTCCGGGTCTCGATGGAGCTGCCCTTGATGTATATTTTTATCCATGCCAGTCATCTATTTTAATAATTCATTTTAGAGCATGAACCCAAAAAGGAGGCTGATCGAAGGCCTGAGTAGACCACACAAAGGGAAGAAGTGGAGATTGAAAGCCCATTGTTGAAAACTTCTTAGGGCCACAGAAATTTTGAATCAAGCTGATATTTGTTTTTTCCCTTCATCTAGGTCTATGTGCCCTTGTTAACAGGTTGGATGGAAAATAAAATTCACAGTGGGTACTATGAAGTTTTCAACAGTAAGAGTTCAATCTCCACTACTTTGCCTGGTGTGGTCTACTTGAGCCTCATAGCTGTCTCCTTTTTGGGCTCATTCCCTAAAATGATCTATCAAAATAGATTGACAACATGGATAGAACATATATATCATGGTGGGTCCCACAAAGCCTCTGACAGTTGTCTCTAGCTAGGTATAGGTTCGGTAGTACTCAATCAGAGGTGGGCATCGAGTCAAGCCGGACCGGATTGGGTCCAGGTTGACTCGATCCGAATTTTTAAGTAATTGATCTGAACTCGATCCAATACGGGACCGAGTTCTGGTCAACTGACTCGATTCGATCCGATGCATTACTAGCCTGACCTGAACCGAGTCCAACTCGGTCAAGGAAACCAAGTCGGATCAGGTTGGGCACAATTCGAATCGAGTCTTCTGTTTTATTTTATTTTTTGAAAGATTAAAATAAAAAAAAAAAAATATGAACGTCATGGATGAAACACATACATCATGGTGGGGCCACACCAACCATCCGCCATTGGCTGGTGGTAGGGGGAGTAGCCAATCTATTTCTAAATCAGAGTTGGGAGGGTAATAGGCGAGTTAGAAGTTTCTAAATCGGACTTGGGAGGGGGAAAGGCGGGATAAAAGGCCTACTTGGTAGGGAATCTAGGGAGCAGTGGGATTTTGGCAGAAGAGAGGGAAGTGGCTTACGTACTATGCTAAGCGTACTGAGTAAACTATGTAAGGCCCAACATGATGTATTTATTTTATCCACTTCGTCCATACATTTTGTAATTTAATTTTAATAAATGAGATAAAAATAGAGCATATCCAGAGCTCAAGTGGACCACACCATAGGGAACAGTGTGAATTGAAAATCTACCGTTGAAAAATTCATTGGGTGGATAGACGCTTTGAATCAAGCTGATATTTGTTTTTTCCCTTCATCCATGTTCTTATGATCTTATGAATAGGTAGGTAGGATGAAAAATAAACACTAATGTGGACCCTAGGAAGGTTTCAACGGTGGAAATCATTATTCCCACTGTTTTTTGTGGTATGGCCCACTTGAGCTTTGGATATGTTTCGATTTTTGGTCCAACAGCTAAAATAAGATAAAAAATGGATGGGCAGCGTAGATAAATCACAAGAATTCAAGGTGGCCCATAGGAGTTTACTCAGTATGATAAAAGCATACTGAGTAACAAAGTACGTTATCCGATTGGATTTCAGAGGAGAGAGAAGTGTAGTAATTACCGTTGACTACAGCTGGGTGCCTGCTGCCCAAGGGAGGCCTCATCAATGCGCCACCCACTTCCCTTACGAATCGGATTGTGTACTGAGTAACCCAGTACCACAAGGGTTACTGAGTTGAGGTGGCAGCATTCTATTGGCCAAAGGCTGGCTTCACTCCTCCAAGCGGCAGAGCAAACGGCGTTAACCCATTTCTCTCTCCAGTTGAGTGGAGAGATTCTCTCCCGCATCTCCCCCCGTGCAGGGAAAAAAAAAAATCTCTCCACTGTGCTGGGGAAAAAAGAAGAAGAAGAAGAAGAAGAAGAAGAAGAAGCAGAGAGAGAGTTTATCGGTCTCTCTTGTTAACCTCTCCGTCTCCCTCTCGAGTTCAACCTCCCTCTCTTTTTCGGATCGACATCAACTCGTTTCTCTAGATGGTGATGTTGATTTATGATTAGGAATTTTTCTCCTTTCTCTTCTCTCTTTACATGGTGATGTTGATTTAGGATTAGGGATTTTGCTCCCTTCAATTGATAGTTTGATGAGAGATTAGAGACTAGGGTTTGAAATTGAAAATCCGCAGTAGGGAATTCTTCAAATCCCTAACCCATAACTTGAGATTTTTCAAATTTATAATTCCTAATTAGCATTTTCATATTAGAAATTGAAAATTCATATTATGGGATTTTTCAAATCTCTAATCCATAACTTGAGATTCTTCAAATTTATAATTAGCATTTTTCAATCCCTAATACATAGTAGGGGATTCCCTATTTGTTTTATATATATATATATATATATATATATATGGAGAGAGAGAGAGAGAGAGAGAGAGAGAGAGAGAGAGAGAGAGAGAGAGAAATAAGATAGTACTTAAATGTGCATTTTTTTTTCAATCCCTAATTAGGATTTTGCATTTGTAAATTTAATTGGGGACTTTTTTTAATCCAGTTACGGTTTTCAATTTTTAATCCCTAATTAGGGATTACAAATTAATTAGAGATTGCAGATTGAAAATCTTAAATTAGGTTTTTTTAAACATTTGATTAGGGTTTTGATTAAAATCTTCATTATAATTTTGATTAAGATTTTTTTACTATTTTAATTAGGGTTCTTCATTTGATTAGCGATATGATTGTTTTAGTAAGTTACCTTCACCTTAAATGTTATCTCTAAAATAAATAAATAAATAAACAAAATTTGGTAATGGACTAACCCTTGCTTAATTGGTAATCTGGACCTAATTTGCCGAATGCTTGCTTGAATTACGGAATCATGTCGTAATTGGAAAGTTAACTTGATAAGCTAAAACTGTTTTTTTTTTTTTTTTAGCTTGAGTGATGTTTAACCTTTGAACTATAGTCATGCTCTTTGTTGACAAAAAATGGATAACCACCTTGGGTTTTATCATTCTACGGATATTTGCCTCAAAAGGCTTGTTGCTAACAATAATTAAGGTGGTTATCCATTTTTTGTCAACAAAGAGTGTGGCTATAGTTCAAAGGTTAAACATCACTCAAGCTAAAAAAAAAATTTCGGTTTTAGCTTATCAAGTTAACTTTCCAATGGCGACGTGATTCCGTAATTCAAGCAAGCATTCAACAAATTAGGTCCAGATTACCAATTAGGCAAGGGTTAGTCCATTCCCAGATATATATATATATATATATATATATATATATATATATATATATATATATATATATATATATAAATATAACATTTAAGGCGAAGGTAACTTACTAAAACAATCATATCCCTGATCAAACGAAGAACCCTAATAAAAATCGTAAAAAAATCTTAATCAAATAATCAAATGTTAAAAAAAACCTATTTTAAGATTTTTAGTCTACAATCTCTAATTAATTTGTAATCCCTAATTAGGGATTAAAAATTGAAAACCGTAACTGGATTAAAAAAAAGTCCCCAATTAAATTTACAAATGCAAAATCCTAATTAAGGATTGAAAATAATAAAAAATAATAATAAATACGCACATTTGATTAGAAATGTTATCTCTAAAAAAAAAACAAATAGGGAATCCCCTACTGTGGATTAGGGATTGAAAAATGTTAATTAAAAATTTGAAGAATCTCGAGTTATGGATTAGGGATTTGAAAAATCCCCTAACATGAATTTTTAATTTCTAATATGAAAATGCTAATTAGGAATTATAAATTTGAAAAATCTCAAGTTATGGATTAGGGATTTGAAAAATTCCCTGCTGCGGATTTTCAATTTCAAACCCTAATCTCTAATCTCTCATCAAACTGTCAACCGAAGGGAACAAAATCCCTAATCCTAAATTAGCATCACCATGTAAAGAGAGAAGAGAAAGAAGAGGGAAATTCCTAATCCTAAATTAACATCATCATGTAGAGGAAACAAGTTGATGCCGATACGAAAAAGAGAGGGAGGTTGAAGTCGAGAGGGAGACGGAGAGGTCGACAGGAGAGACCGGCAAACTCTCTCTCTACTTCTTCTTCTTCTTCTTCTTCCCTGCACAGCTGGAGAGATTTTTTTTTATTTTTTTTTTCTGCACGGCGAGGAGACGCGGGAGAGAATCTCTCTACGCAACTAGAGAGAGAAACGGGCTAACATCGTTTGCTCTGCCGTTTGGAAGAGTGAAGCCGGCCCCACATATTAGGGCCAATAGAATGCCGCCACCTCAACTCAGTAGCCCTTACGATACTGAGTTACTCAATTCACAATCCGATTCCCTTCCCTTAGGTCACCTTTTCTTGGGAAATGGTTTTACCCCATCTCTTTACTTCTCATATGACTAGATCGTATCGGAACAGATCGAATGGGATCCAATCGGATCGGTCCGAATTGACCACTAATCCAAACTCGATCCGATGTACGATCGGATTTGAGTGGGCCTACTCAATCTGCACCTATCCTGGCCTTCGGTTCGGTTCGGATTGGGTCGGATTCTATCCAGCTCTATACCCAATCCGAGTCTTAATACACTGGGGTGGAGCCTTTAACCTCGACGCAGATTACAGACGGTGCTATGTGAGCCCATTAAGATGTTTGTGTTTAATGTATGCCATGGGAAATAGTGGTGATGAACACACACCTTTAAAAACTTCTTGTAAGGGCCGAACCTAATCTGGTGGAGAGCTTTAACCTACCGTAGGGTGGGCCCAACAGAATTTTGGACCTAAGGCCTAATGTTTTTCTGTGGCATGTAATGATTTGAGTGGATTTCAGATAATCATCAGGTGGGGCTCGGTGCATCTCCCAACTTTTTCTTTTAGTGTGGTCCATCTAAATAACAAGTCAGCCTAATTTTCTGGATGTAAGACTAACTATAATATACTTAACAATAGGAGTGGATATCACATACACATATGGTGGGCCTTGTAAAAGATTGGCAGGGGCGTCCCACTCCGGCTGTTAGATGAGATTTTCAAAAGCCTGACTCCAGGCAATGTGCACTAAGTTCAGAGCCACACAATGAAGCATGTGTTTTATGCAGACTGATTTATCCATTTTTCAGTTCAATATAAGGCATGGGCAAATAATGATGTAGATTGAATGTTAAGTGGACGACCACCAAAGAAAACAGTGGGAGTTAAAGCCCACAGTTGAAACCTTCTCATGTAGGCTACTGAAAAAAGTGGGATTCACTGTTGAAATAGTCTTAGGGCTCACCGTGATGTTTTATTTTCCAAGGTCATGTACTTAGATGAACCGTAAAACACAAATATGAGCTCAATGACCGTTAGTTTTTTTTTCCCATGGTCCACCTAAAGCTTAGGATCTGCAAATGCCCTAAAATGAGTTAGAAAATGAATAGACAATATGGATAAAACACATGCAGTATAGTGGCCCCCAAAGAGCTTGGGCCACGCGGTACCACACCGATATCTCTACAGCCGGTGCAATTAGTTTCCTTCTATTATTATTATTATTATTATTTTTTATGGGATGCCCACCGAGCCCCAACTACAATGCGTACCTGAAATCCATTTGGACCATTAAATCTATAATTCCATAGAGAGCCTAAATCCACAAAAATCAAGTTAGCCTATGATTCAAGTGGGCCACAATAAATGAAGTGGTTATAAGATAGATGTTGTTCGTTGAGTTTTTTCAAGGCCCACCATGATTATCATGTGACATCCACTCAAAACTTTAGATGCCAAAAATTTATTTAGGACCCGGTCCAAAAAATAAGGACAATCTTTACTCAAGTGGGCCACGCCAAGGGAAACAATTTAGAGGATGCGCGTGGCCCTATACACTATTTTCAATCAACCGTGTGGTCCATTTTAATCACAGATAGAATTGAGCTTTGAGCAATTCTCTTAAAAATGTTTCGTGTGCACCGGTTGGAGTGCATCTTGGAAATGGGTCCCACCCAATGCAGCCCATGGCAAGATTGGGATGTAACCTGTGTCAGCCGGAGAGGAGGAATGAAAATGGGTAGAAATGGCTTTTTATCTTCACCTGTGTTAGTAGGAAACATTTTTTTAAAAATATAGAATTTAAAGGCTTTTTGCGTAAATTAATTTTTATGAAAAATTCCATTCTTTTATAACAACACCTTGTTAATGATATTTGCATTTTGGTGCCTATTTAATTCATTTTTAAGTAACTTCATTAATTGGTGGGCAGTTTCATCATTTTAGGAAAAATCATTGTTGGAGAAAATTAACTTAAGGTAACCATTGGACGATTAATATTTTGTAAAATTATCTTTATTTTACTAACTAACTATTACTGGAATATATAGGAAAGATTTGAGATTTCTAGAGATTTATAGAGATCTTAGCAGATACTCTTCTTAACATATAAATTTATTTTAAAAAAAAAAAAAACATCCCACTTTAGTAGGATTACCCTAATACTGTAACAAACCTAAATTCTACCCATACTCAAACTTTTCACGGCCAGCTTATTTAGACTTCAATCCATACACTTATCAAAGGGAACTGGTCACCTGTAGGGGTCTACACCGCATGTTTTCAGCCATTGGATGCTTTGAATGGGTGTGAAGGAAAAATAAAATAAAAGAATATTTAACTTATTAAATAGGTGCCCGTAGGTAATCACTTCTGATAATTGAACGAGTCAGATCAAGAACTCATCTCAACTATGCACAACTCATCCTACTTGCACACCTTCCAAGAATATTTGGCATATATTCACACCAGCCATGATAGAATATCTCTTAATATGAGAAAAGAGGGAAATTTCAATAGATGTACATACCTGAAATTGATGGCTTTCCAGTAGCAACTCAAATAAAATTAACAAGACATATCAAGTACTGCTGCAAGCTTGCAAGCTTCATACTGCATATGTTTATTTATGCTACCCAAAAGTAGAGGTGAAGGCAAGTGTGATGAAGAAGTGGATGCTTCCTTGCATGAAAGGGAGAGGAAAAGAGAAAGGTAGGTGCTTCCTTCCATCAGAGGGAATGGGATGTCCTGTGGAAGAGAGGAATCCCTTTTGCAGTCAAAAGCAATCTTGGCACTCTTTACACTAAGAGGGGTAGGCCAGAGTGTGTTTCATTCGAGGCAAAATTCCCTCTTCGAAATTTTTTGGAATTAGTCGTGTTGGGTTTATGATTGATGCATCCAAGCCATTGTTCTGTTTGCTCCCATCATGGATGGAAAATGTCTCCAAAATCTCCCAAATTGAAAGATTGTAGCCATCAAATCTTTGACCTTTCCTTCCATGAATGTGGTCTGTTCATTCATTTCTTTTAACCATGTATTTGCATGCCAACAATGGGAAGGTTAGTGCTAACCAATTGAGAGGATATATTGGTATTGGTACATCCATATTTGGGGATGTTAGATCAATGGCTTGAATAGACTATCCACGAGCCCCACATCTACCAACTAAGTTGAGAAACTAACAGAGAACTCAGCAGTTTTCATTCACATAAAATGTAAACAACAATCATATGGGGATTACGTGATGCAGTGCAGATGCTAAGGCCCCCTTTGCGGGCTTGGATATTTGAAATGCATTGGGATCAAATCATAATTACATTTGAGTCGAGGTGATTCCGTTTGCAAGCTTGGATTTGCAGATCTAAATCAATTTTTATATCCTAAATATATGTATGTTATTCGATAGAATGACTGTAATAAGCCCATTAAAATATTTACTTTGGCCAAGAAAGGGGAAATTTTGAAGCTGGGGTGGGCCACAGAATCACAAAGAAGTGATTCATGACATTTTTTAAATGTCCATTTAGATGTTCAGCATTTGAATAGTTTAGATCATTCAATTGATGTAATTTTAGTATTGCAGCTGATAATTAGATTATTTTGAGGCATCATCAATATTCAATGGATTAATACACTAGAGAGAGGCATTATTAATTAAGGTAGATTTGATATTACCTTCAAATCAAGGGTGCCAAACACAAACGGCAGCTATTTGAATTTGAAATGCACTCATTTATCACCAAATCCAAGGTGTTAAATGGGATTTAAGATTCAAATCTGTACCTACTCTTGTGGATGCATCTGATATTATAAGTCTGGTGCATTCAGATTCTAGAGCAATGGTTCTAGGGTTGTCAATAGGCTGGGTAGTCCTGACGGGCCTTCGGGCTTCCCCCATATTTGGCTTGGTTTGGGATGGTGTACACGCCTCACGGTCAGGCTTGGGCTTAAATCAAATCGGGCTCGACTTGGGCTTAGCTCCCTAAAACCCATAAATCCAGCCGAGCCCAATAGGTCTTTTCTAAACCTACGTTTCTCCATTTCTTTCACTCTCCCTCTCTCTCTCTCACATAAAGCACGCCAAAATATCATTTATCCTTAGTGCTATTGAGGGTTTGGTGAGACTCGGGTTAGGCTTTGTGTAAATTGCCCCGGCTGGACTCGGGCTGAACTATTTTAGCTCATCATGGGCCCGGATTGGATTTGGGCTAGTTCAGAATTACAGGCCGGGCTTGAACGGAGCTTGGCCTAACCCAGCCCATTAACAGCTCTAAATGGTTCCTTCCGCATGATGAGGTGAGCGGATTCCCTTTGACACCAGGTTCAAAGATATCTCTGTGCCTAGAGCTGTGTGGACATGTAGAGATGTTCATGACAAATCCACTCCGTCCATCTGTTTTTAAAAGCGTACAATAGGACAAAATTCTAAAAACCAATCGGATCCAAAACTCATGTGCTTTATACCACATGAAACAGGGGGGATTGAATGCCTGACGGTGACAAAAGTTTTATATTGGGGATGATATTTGTTGCAACAGTTTATCTGAGTGGTAATAATTATATGAATGGGTTGGATGGTATAGAAATATGTTGGACAGTTCCAAGAAGATTTTAATGATGGATGTTGTTGTTCCCACTGTTTTTTTGGTGTGGTCCATCTAAGTTTTGGATCTACCTGAATTTTAAAATCCTGTCATATTTTCGTCTTGGAAAACAGATGGCCAAAATGGATTTGTCACAGACATCTCTGTAGACCCACAGCCTCTGTGCCATGGTAAAAGTCAATTCAATTAAAGTAGCAAATGCCCATTGACACTAGAATGCTGGGACGGGAAGTTAGTGGGCCACCATTATATTGGTAGGAAATCCACCTATCTCGCAACATAGGATAAAAATTAATGTAAATCCAAAACTCAAGTGGGCCGTACAATGAAAAATGCACCCACAAGTAAAACCTTCCTAGGATCCACGGTGATGTTTATATGCCATCCATACCAAATTATTCTTATTTGGATCAACTGTAAACACAAAAATTAGCCTATTTGGATGAAGTGAAAATACAAAAATTAGCCTATCCAAAACTTTTGTCACCTTAGGAATATTTTAACAGTGCAATCCTCTGTCAAGGAAACCAAGCTGGATGCTTTTGATGACAGAATTCTTAGGTCCATCTGGGGGATAAAAAAATAAGGGTTTAGCTTGAATGTTGAAGGTGTGGCAGTGGGTGTAATGGTTGCTTGGAACAAATACATTTGGTGTTCGAAGGGTACTCACATTGGTTCATTCTCATTGTTGATTGTATTCAGGGATATATCTTCTCAGTTTAGATGGATGTTTTTGGCAGTGTATGGTCCGTGCATTATGACTCAAAGAAATCTATTCTTGGGCAGAGTTGAATTAGGTCAGAGCTATTTTCAATCTTCCCTGGTACCTTGGGGGAGACTTCAATGTAACAAGGTTTGTTCATGAGTAGTGTAATGGAGGACAAGTTGCTAGAACTATTGAAGGATTCAAGGAGTGGGTGTGACAAAACAAATACATCTCTGCTCAAATGGGAGGGAGAATCCAATTTTGGTAAGATTAGATAGATTCATGATTTCTATGGATTGAGTTGATGAATTCTTGTTGGTAAAATCATGCAATCTGCCCAGATCATCCTCAGATCATCGTCCTATTCTGCTTGAAGTTGAGGAGAGCTGGGGGCCCAAACCATTCCGATTTGAACTTGTTTGGCTGGAAGTGGACAACTTTGCTTATCTAGTTAAAAGTCGATGGCTATCTTTCTCGATTTCAAGTATGGGTGGATACCGGTTGGCCCAAAAGATTAAATACCGAAAGTCAAAATTATCAGAATGAAAGGAGGAGTTCTTTAGCAAAAGAGCTGAAAGCATAATCAATTAACTAAATGAGCCTGATGTAAAAGAATAGGGGCTATCCCATCAACACAAGAGCCGCATAGACGCTTATTACTTTTGAGCGGAGTATTCAAAGTAACTTGAGGAAGAAGAAATCATGTGGAGGCAGAGGTTGAGGGTTGTCTGGCTTTCATGGTATAGAGAGTGCCTAGGCAAAAAATAATAAGATTAGCAGTATTTTGGTAGATAGAGAAAAACTATAAGAAAAGTATAAAGTATGCTCTGCCATCCGCAATTACCATTCAAAGTTATTACGTAGCGGAGGTTGGAAGCAACATTTGCTAAACAACTTGTCTTTTCATGGTATCTCGGTAGCGGACATGGAATATCTTGAGAATTTGATTGTGGAAGAGGAAATCAAGTGCGTTATCGAGTCTTTGGGTAGAGACAAGGCTCCATGGTTTCCCTACTGTGTATTTCCTAGTCTTTTGGGACACAGTTAAGAAGGATGTAGTGGAGTTTGTGCAAGAGTTTTATGATGAGGGTCTTCTTGCAAAAGGGGATGGGAGCATCATTCATAGCCTTAATTCCAAAAAGAGGAGCAGAGTAACTATTAGATTTTTGGCCTACTAGTCTCATTGCGTGGACATTACTTCTATTTTTAATATATATATATATATATATATATATATATATATATATTAGGAACTTTCCATTGCATGAATAAAACATATACAGCAGGAAAAAATTTTCGGGCAGGCCTGCTGACAAAAGGAAGTAGGCCCACCTATCGTAAAACTGGAAAGAAAGAAAAAATGAAAAAGATAAAAGAGATTAAGCTTCCCGAAGGTTGCCTAGGCCCACTTTGTCTAGAATCAGCGACCCACGAATGGAAGAGGGGAGGTCACCAAAGGAGTCGAAGATCTGGTGATGTTGCTCATGGCTCCCTAAGCGAGCAAGGCCATTTGTGACCGAGTTGGCTTTTCTTGAGGGTTTGGCCGAGGCGAATATCCATGTTGCGTATAGTATTCATGATTCGAACCATCCAATACCACATAGACCAAGAGGGACGGGATATCTTGGAGATGGCGGAGACGACACATTTTCAATCACTGTCCACCTCTGCCTTTGTGAAGCCGTGCCGCGCACACTCTAGAAGCCCATCGAGGATTGCTCCGATCTCAACCCTGGTATTAGAACCGAGACCATAGGTTGCCAAGAAGGCGAAGAGGAAGTTTCCAGCCGAGTCCCTACCAACTCCACCTCCTCCAGATGGGCCCGGGTTACTCAATATGATTTCGAGCTGGAACAGATAGATGTCAAGACTGCATTCCTGCATTGAAAATTGGAAGAGCATATCTTCATGAAGTAACTAGAGGGCTATGAAGTTAAAGGGGCAAAAAACAAGGTTTGCAGGTTAATGAGGTCATTGCACAGCTTAAAACAAACATGTAGGCAGTGGTATAAAAAATTTGATTCTTTTATATTGGGTCAAAAATTTACTCAGAGCGAATATGATCACTGTGTCTATTACAAGACATTGAGTAATAGAAAATTCATTATCGTAATATTGTATGTTAATGATATATTGATCGCCTATCATGATATGTTTGAAATCAACGTATTGAAGACTCAGTTATCAGGGACATTTGAAATGAAAGATCTGGGGACTGCAAAAAGAATTCTCTACATAGGTATTCATAGATACAGGAAGAGGAGCATGCTTTGGTTATCACAGGCAGAATACCTTGAAAAGGTACTGATCAAGTATAGGATGGACTAAGCAAAGCCAGTGAGCATTCCTCACGTGGCTCACCTCAAACTTTTCTCATAACAATGTCCTAAATCAAATGAGGAAAAGCAAGTTGTCTCATGTGCCTTATTCAAATGCAGTTGACAGTTTAATGTATGTCATGGTCTATACGAGACCAGATATTTCACAAGCAGTTGGTGTTGTGAACAGATACATGTCAAACTCCGACAAACAACATTGGGAAGCAGTGAAATGACTACTTCGATACATTCGAGGTACGAAAGACTACATCTTAACTTTTAAGAAGACATGAGCAAAGTTGGTAGGGTATGTGGTTTCAGATTACGCATGCAGTGTGAATTATAGAAAGTCAACTTTAGGATACTTATTTGTACTAGCGGGTAGAGCAATCAATTGGTTATCGAAGCTTCAATCCGTGGTGGTTCTTTCCACGACCGAAGCAGAATATATGGTAGTGATAAAAGCATTTAAGGAATGTATTTGGTTAAGAGGCATGATAAATCAGTTGGGACTTCATTATTTCAGAAAAAATCATACTTTGAATTGATGGAAATTGGAGAAAAAAACAAGGGAAACTAGTCATTTCACATATAACTTATTAATGATATAGCTTAATGAAAACTTAATTTCAAAGGATATAAGTATTGTATTTGATGTCTTAGATCTAGTCAGATACAGGGTCTGTCGATGCCATCGACCGTCTGTTCGATGTCACCTTCGATAACATCGAACAGTGCTCGATCCATTGAATTTATTTCGGATTTCCTCGGTTGGTTGTTGGACATATTGTTTCTATTTTCGATGACATCGAAGAGCTTTCAATGACATCGAATACATGTTTAATGCCATCGAAGATTGGTCAAGCAATCGAGAATTTTCGCAATATCCATGTTTATTCGTTGGACTCTTTTGGTGTCTGTTCAATGTCATCGAAGATAGTTCGATGACATCGAACGATTTATGCAGATTTTTTGTGGATTTACGGGATTTGCGAAACTTGTTTCCTGTTCTGTTTTGGTTTCTTTCTAATGCTATATAAAAGGATGTATATGGGACTGAGAGGTATTCTAAGGCATCTAAAGACTTCTAAAAGGGTTCTAGGGTTTCTAAAAGGGGTTTTAGGGTTTTAAGGGGTGAGAAAGGTGAGGATTGAGGATTACTCAAGCTGGGTAAGTTCTCTATCTTTATAATCTCTTCCTTCATAGTAGAATTATGTCATTTTGTGCCATGTTTTTTTCCCACAAGGGTTTTCTATGTTAAATATCTATGTTCTTCTTTGGTTTGTTTGGTGCTTTTGGATTATTATCCTAGATTTATCTCTCTGTGATTCCACAGCACAAATCCCAACAATAGGGATGTAAATATCATATTAATGAGGTATATATTCTTTTGTAAAACTTTTTTTTTATACAATTACCAACATGTATAAAAGAGATTCGATATTTTTAGATATTCAGAGAAATTTTACCATATACTCTTATTAACAAATAAGAAATTATCCCAATAAATAAGAAAATATCCTAACCTGTTAGGATTATCCTAACACTGACAAACTTAAATTCTACCAATACTCAAACTTCAAGCAGACCTAAATCCAACCCGTGCACTGGTAGATTGGGTCAGGTTTGAAACTCAGATCCACTTATCAAGGGGAACAGCTCACCTATAAGGGCTGCACCACACCACGTCATACATGCATTTTCAATTGTTGAATGTGTTGAGTGGGTGCCATGGAAAAATAAACTAAAAGAACATTTAATGCATCCAATGACTAAAAATGTCCTATACCACAAGGAGTGGTGTGGGTGCCTGTAGATAATCAATTCTGATAATTAAATGGTTCAGCTCTGGAACTGGCCTCAACCCCAGGTGACCCATCCCACTTGCACACCTTACAAGAATGCTTTATGGAAATTCACACAAGTCATGATAGAAAAATCTTAATATGAGAAAAAGAGGAAATTTTCAATAGACGTACATACCTGAAATTTAACTCCTCGATGACTTTCCAGTATCAACTCAAATAAAATTAACAAGGAATCAATTGGTGCAGTAAGCTTGAAAGCTTCATACAGCATGTGTTTATATATGTTACCCAGGTGTAGATATGAAGGCAAGTGCGACGAAGAGGATGCTTCCTTCCATGAAGGGAAAAGGAAAAGAGAATGATCGATGCTTCCTTCCATGAAAGGGAAAGTAATGTCCTATCAAAGAGAGGAATCTCTTTCACAATCAAAAACAATTTTGGCACTCTTTACAGTAGAAGAGGCCATAGTGTGTTGATACTTCGAATGAGGAGAGAAAAAAGAGAATTGAGTAATGCCCTTAATCTCTATATTATTTATAGTAAAATACAACCCTTATCCAAGAAGAAAATAAACTAAGATAAGAAATTCTAATAAAGGAGATGAGAGATAAGGAGATAAGGACGAGCTTTGTGGAGAGATAAGGAGATGAGGACGAGCTATGTGGAGAGATAAGGATGAGCTACGTCCCCGATGGATGATGCCTCCCCTTCACAGCTTCTCCTTCAATACTCCCCCTTAAGATTGGCCCAAAAATGTTGGATAGTCCAAGCTTGGAAGAAATAGTCAGATGTCGATCTCTTGGTAAAGCTTTAGTAAACACATTGGCAAGTTGGTCGGCAATACGAACATGTGGAGTAACAATCTCCTGAGCCTTGATTTTTTCCCAAATAAAATAGCAATCGACTTCGATATGCTTTGTGCGCTCATGGGATACAGGATTGTTAGAGATATGAATAACAGCCTGGTTATCACACATCATCTGCATTGGGTTAGAATGAGAGAAACCAATCTCAGTCAAAAATTACTTCTGCCAAAGTAATTCACAGGTGGTCTGTGCAATAGCTCTGTACTTAGCTTCGACACTGGAGTGTACCACAACTGTTTGCTTTTTGCTCTTCCAAGTCACCAAATTACCACCAACGAAAGAACAAATTAAAGCCGGTTGTAGAGTTCCAGTCATCTTTGGAACCGGCCCAATCATCATTAAAAAAAATAGAAATATTTAGGTGACCGAACTTGGAATAAAGGAGACCCTTGCCAGGAGAGCCTTTGTAATGTCTCGAAAAAATCTGTATAAAGACCCGAGTACCACCTCAGGCAGAAATCACCCAGGACCAAATCCTTTAGAAATTAGGTTAATATTAGCAAGTGCTAAACTAAAGTGCTTATGAAATTACCACTGATCACTTTAAATTTGATCTGCAAGACCCAAAATGTGCAGAATCATTGACGCTACCTTACCCTGAAATCTAAAACCCATCTTTAAATCCAGTTGCTCTCGAGAGCATCTTGAAACTCTGTATCGAACCTGGACCGCACGTCGAAAGTCCGATTACCCCGAAACTATACAGTTATGACCGCATTACTGGACTTGACAATCCCTTCGAAAATCAAGTCCAAACTGTTTATAGAAATGCACAACTTGAGCCCAGAGCGAAGAGTGTGAAAAACATGAAAATATTTAAGAACAAAATCCAAATTTAAGTAATCTAAGTAATCTGAGTCATGTCGCTTGCGGACTAAATATAATGATTCAGACTATTAGAATTTGACCCAAATACACCCTCGGATCAGGAGAAATGTCCCTCACATGTCGATGTACTTATGACCTTGATCGAGTGACCCTGACCGCTGAACTGAAACTGGTCCGCCACGGCTGATCTGTAAATCCGATCGGAACAAAAACTCAGCCTGACCTAGATCCATGGTCAGGGAGCTTAAGTCCGACCGCACGTGGAAAAGGGGCCACCAGAAGTGCTCCGTTGGACCGAAATAGACCCGATTTGGTTATAACCTAAGTATACCTTGGCCCTGGGGCTAATTCCATCAATTTTAGGCCTATATAAAGACCTTAAACCCTTACTCTCAAATTTCATACAAATTTTTCAAACCCTAGCTAAGAGAGAGAGAGGAAAGGAGAGAGAAAGTGAGAGAGAAGTTGGTGGATCATCTTGGAATTCTTTCCAAGTACCCGGCGTGCCTAACCCATCGCATCTGAATCGTTATTCCGGCGATTCTAATCTCATTTTTAGGTAAGTCAATTAAACCCTAACCTGTTTTGGAACTTAGAATAGCTTAAGTGTTGATGTAGCTAATCTAATTCATGCCTTAGGTTACCTATTCGCCGTCGACGAAGACTTATCGTCTAAATCGAATCCGTTGCGCCATATCTGGTTAAAGGTGCGGACTATATTCGTATAGGTTATGGTTTTCAAGGCTTTCAAAGTCGGTTAATGGTTTATTATTGTTGTGGGTGAAATTTCACATGCCAAATGCGATGTTTATATTGCGTTTCTGATATATATGAACTATATCGAGATTTGTGTATTCCATGTATAGGTAGAAAGTATCGTATACGTATGAAATACGAGCATGTGTTTGCCATAATTAATTGTCGAGTGTTTGTACTAGTTGTACATGTATCAACTCCTTGGCGAAAGGAATTGTCCTAATGTGTGTTATCACCAACATACGTCATGTATGTTGAAATATGTAGTCTAAGTGTTTGTAGAAATGTCTGAATGATCAAGTGGGTAATATATTGTCCTGTTCATGGGCGTTGAGAAGAGATTCTCAACTATCTTATTGATGTGTATGATTTTCTACATGCAATTTACATTCTTTGTTTGTTTAAATTCAGGCACTAGTTAGGTGTGAAATCATGTTAAGTTGAAATCCATCAAATGTTCACATGTTTGTATGATTGGAATTGTTGTTCCATTACTGTTCTGAATTGTTGGTATGAATATCTGTTATAATTGAAGGTGTTTGGGACTATGAAATAGTCCAGGAAATCGGTAACGAGCTTTGAGTTCGTGGCTGAGGTTGTTTTCGCCACGTAAAACGTGTTTGACGAACCCGAGTCGTAATAGGGTTGTCGGCAGTGGTCTGGCCACACGGAGTGTTTGCATACTTCATGTCGTTCAACTCAATGTGCGCTCATGCTAGTCGAACTCGTTAAGTAACCCGATTGTCGGGATGGATGTTCACCATGTATGGACGCTACTGTTTGAATCTAGAATACCAAACTTACCAGTGCAATCTCGTTAACTATGGTACCTTGATCCGCTAAGACTCATGAGCCGAGCATAGTGGTATAGGACACCTGATCGAGCTGTCGGCCTACGCTGGGGTGACGAACCTCCCCGTAGTGACCAGTGAGCAACCCAGACTCGTGAGCCGATTATGGTGGTATGGGAGATTATATTCGTGTTGTCGGCCTACAATGATTGGTGACGAGCCCTTTGTAGTAACCTCGAGCATACCATGATACTGCATCGAGGCGACGAGCCTTGTTGTAGCAACTAAGGTATGGTTAGGCCTGCATTGATTGGTGACGAGCTCTTTGCAGCGACCTAGAACCATAACATCATATGAGATTGTTTAGGACTGACGACCCTAGAATGGATCACCGTTTGGGAATTGATATAAGGAAGGTATCGTAGCTTCCCAATCCTGCTGTATGAAAAGGACTAATAATAACTTGGTAATCATGTTCATGCACCGCATTGCATGTGCCTTGGGGTTGTGGAGCACTGCAGGAGGTTGTCATGCGTACCGTAAGATGAAGGCGCTGAGGGAGTGCAGGCGAGGGCATGCATCATTTCTACATACATTCTTGCATTAACAAGAGCAATTAGGATATGTTTGATTGTATTGCCTTATCATTACTGCTTGATTAAATTGATAACATGTTAACTTTTACTGTATAGTTCCACTGAGTTGATCACTCACTCCCACGTTCTGGGACGGTGTTTAAACACCAACCAGACTCTGTCTTAGATGTAGATCATGATGCGACCCTCGAGGCAGAGCAGGAGTATGAGGATGACAAGGAGGCGTTCTCCTTTATGCAGTTCTCAGGCAGGTTCATGTAAACCGTGTCCTGAGTTACGGGGATTCAGGGTTATTATTGTAATGGTTTATTTCATTTTGATACTTATATTTTGAAATAAACTCTTGTAATTACGACCTGGCAGAGCATACATATCTCAGGGACTTAGATATATACATGTATGTTTCTTCAGTCTTTCGCTTGCATATTTTCATCTGTCCTTGGATTATGTTTGCAGTTTGGCTTAATCTACTCTATGTTTTATGTACTAATACAGATAACATACATTCATCATTTCATATATTTAGGTGATCGAACTTGGAATAAAGGAGACTCTTGCCAGGAGAGCCTTTGATATAATGAAGCACACAGTATGCAACATCTATATGGGTAACTCGAGGCAAATGCATGAACTGACCGAGGACATTCACAGCATGAGAAATATCCGGCCTGGTAATAGTGAGGTAAATAAGTCTCCCAATGAGGTGTTGATAAGGTCCAAGATTAGAGAGGGCCTCACCGTCCAATGAAGTGAGTTGATGATTGACCTCAAGAGGAGTGTCAAGTGGCTTACAACGATAGAAGTAATCCAGACCATCGAACCTTAAATCGGGCGTATCTTGCAATCCGGAATGAGTTATTTGACATAAAATATATGATTTTGGGGTAGAACGAGCTATTGAAGCCAACCAACCTAGCCATGCTGGGTTGCACAGCTCGAAATTGCGAAAAACCCCTAGATCGATGGTCGTTTCCCTGTTTTAATTTCGTTTTTACTATAAATAGTAAGTTTTAGTTTGATTATAACTCTTCATCCGTCGGGCTTTAGGAGTTGCGCCCAACGTGAAAAGAGCTTAGAATAATTAGGAGAACGGTTTGGTGAAGCCAAATAGGACACTTACTATTTTTGGCCGAAAACCTTGCGCACTAGTAGACATCACGACCGTCTATAAATAGTAAGTTTACTATTTATAGTAAGTCGCGGATTCTAGGAGTTTTGAGTTGTAGTTTGATTTTGATTTCTTTTCCATTGCTTGGTTCCCCTATTTAAAGGGTTGTGAACTCGTTTTTATGAATCAATTAATCAATTTTGAATTTATTAGAATTTATTTCTATTTTCTGCTTTCTTTCCTCGTGGATTCGAGAAGTCTCTGTGAGGAGTCCAGAGAAGCTCCATGGATTCGGAGTAGTTATCCTCATCACGTTCATCCCTGCGTCAATTGGTATCAGAGCGAGGATTCCCCTTGGGCCGATGGCAAACAACGAAGGTATGAATCAAAATCCTGTGGACGGTGATCCAGGGATTCGTTATCTTTCGGAAAGAATGGAAGCTTTCCACCGGGAGAGTCAGTTGACCATGCAAGGGCTGCAGGCAACTCTCGACCGTCTTGCGGATGCGCTACTTCCGCCCCGAGCCCTAAGCGGTGCTCCACCACCCATGATGGCTCCACCACCCATGGTTGCTGTACGACACAACCCCAATTTTTGTAGAGCACTACCAGTGGCAAACCGTAGGGCTACACCAGATGATTCAAGTTCTAGCGACGAGGACCTTAATGAGGGTTTTGCTCGACGACCAATCCATGGAGGTGATCATCTAGATCGTGCTGAAAGAGACTATCGAGGTAAGGCTGAACTTCCTAGTTTTAACGGTTTATTACGTATAGAAGATTTTCTCGATTGGCTAGCCGAAGTAGAGAGTTATTTTGATTACATGGACGTGCCGGATCATAAAAGGGTAAAATTGGTAGCGTTTAAATTAAAATCTGGTGCTTCTGCATGGTGGGAACAATTACAACTCTCACGAGCCCGCTAACAAAGCACCCATCTCATCATGGCCACGGATGAGACGTCTTCTTCGATCTCGATTTCTCCCGGTGATTATGAGTAGATATTATTCCAACAGCAATATTAAAATTGCAGACAAGGAAATCGAACTATCACAGATTACATCGAAGAATTTCAACGGTTGGCTACACGAAACGATCTGTAAGAATCACAGAAGGTGGCACTATTTATAGGTGGGTTGACCGATAATTCAGATCGAGTTCGATGTACCCACGGGATCATGGATGAAGCGATTCAATTGGCAAGTAGGGCAGAAACACAACTTGCAAGAGCTCCTGCTCGTCCATATCCTTCAAATCGACCCCCCATGACGGGTCCCACGCAGGATCCAGTGCTGCCACGAGGAAAAGATCCAGTACCTCAACTTCCTACAACCGCAAACCGTGATACGGGGAGCGGCTCATCCAGACCTCAACGTGCAGCACCCACAACAGCAGGTCCGAGTAGGATTCCAAATCCTTATACTCGGCCAAGGTCGAACAATTGTTACCGCTGTGGCCAACCAGGCCACTTATCAAACACTTGTCCTCAACGTCCCGCAGCGCACTTGACTATAAACGAAGGGGGCACTGAAGATGAGGCCGCAGAAGAAGACCATCGCTTTGATGAACATGAACAAACCACTGAAGAAATAGCAGGTGGCGATGAAGTGACGGGCGAGGATCGTGGCGAATTTCTAGTTGTGAGGCGATTACTGTATGCCCCACGAAAGGAATTACATCCACAGCGACACAATATATTTCGTACTCGGTGCACCGTCAATGGAAAGGTCTATGATGTGATCATAGACAGTGGTAGTAGCGAAAATATCGTCTCGAGAGTAATGGTGGACAAGTTGCGGCTACCAACGATGAAACATCTTTCCCCATACTCTATTGGCTGGATAAAAAAGGTGAATAAGACCAAGGTAACTGAACAATGCACTATCTCGTTTTCAATTGGCAAAAATTATAAGGATCAAATACTTTGTGACGTGGTCGATATGGAAGCTTGTCATATGTTACTCGGTCGACCCTGGCAGTCGGACCGTGATGCGACCCATCGGGGACGAGATAATGTCTACGTATTCGTCAAGGATAGTCGAAAAATAATCCTTGCCCCTATGGCACCAGAGAACCACCCTGAAGCCTCTAAAGTGGAGGGGAGTTCCCTCTTGACCATTCGGGATTTCATGGAGGAATCCAAGGAAACTGGCGAGGTATACGCCGTAGTAGTAAAGGGCGAGGAAGAGGAACCCTCAAACATCTCTCCAAGTTTAAGACTGTTGCTAAACGAATTCAAAGAAGTCTGGCCTGAGGATTTACCTGATGGATTGCCCCCCATGAGGGACATCCAACATCACATAGACCTCGTCCCTGGGGCTAGCCTGCCCAATCGCCCTCATTATCGGATGAGTCCGAAGGAGTGTGAGATACTTCAGGGGCAAGTGGAGGAATTGATCCGTAAGGGTCTCTTGAGAGAGAGCATGAGCCCATGTGTCGTACCAGCATTATTAACGCCAAAGAGAGATGGAAGCTGGCGCATGTGTGTCGACAGCCGAGCAATCAACAAAATTACCATCAAATATCGATTCTCAATACCATGGTTGGACGACATGCTCGATATGTTAGAAGGGGCCAAGGTGTTCTCTAAACTAGATCTAAGGAACGGGTACCATCAGATTCGTATTCGATCTGGTGATGAGTGGAAAACAACATTCAAGACCAAGGAAGGGTTGTATGAGTGGCTAGTCATGCCCTTCGGCCTATCGAACGCACCAAGTACTTTTATGCGTTTGATGAATTAAGTTCTAAAACTGTTCACTAGCCGATTTGTGGTAGTATATTTTGATGACATATTGATATATAGCCAGGATGAGGCGGAGCATAGGAAACATCTCAGGCAGGTGCTGCAGGTCCTACAAATTAACAAGTTATACCTCAACTTAAAGAAGTGTAGTTTTTTAACTGACAACCTGTTATTTTTAGAATTTGTTGTAATGTTCACAGGCATTCGTGTGGACGATGAAAAGGTGCGAGCTATTAGGGAATGACCGATCCCGACAAATATTCATGAGGTGAGGAGTTTTCACGGGTTTGTGACTTTCTATCGTCGATTTGTGCAAGATTTTAGCACTATAGTCGTGCCTATAACAGATTGCATGAAAAAAGGACTGTTCCAGTGGACCGATAAAGCTGAGAAGAGCTTTCATGAGATCAAGCATCGTTTATCTACAACACTAGTTTTGGTGCTTCCTAATTTCGACAAATTGTTTGAGGTTGAGTGTGACGCTTCATACGTCGAAATTGGAGGAGTATTATCACAAGAAGGCAGGCCAGTAACATTCTATAACGAGAAGCTCAGCGAAGCCTGAAAGAAGTGGTCAACTTATGAGCTTGAGTTGTACACAGTTGTTCAGGCGCTGCGACATTGGCGGCATTATCTGATTCAAAGAGAGTTTGTTTTGTACACTGACCATCAAGCATTAAAGTTTATTAATAGTCAGACTAACGTGAATCGTGTGCATACTAGATGGGTTATATTTTTATAGGAATTCACGTTCGTTCTGAAGCACAAGTCAGGGCAGCAGAACAAGGTGGCTGATGCACTTAGCCGTCATGCATCACTACTTATTACGATGAGCAACAAGGTAGTCGGCTTCAACTGTCTCAAGGAGCTATATGCTGAGGATGAGGACTTCAAAGATTCTTGGATGAAGTGCCAAGAAAGTCACCCTAGTGACCTTCATATACAGGACGATTTTCTCTTCAAAGGGAATCCATTGTGCATCCCCCAAAGTTCTCTAAGGGAGCAGATTATTCAGGAGCTACATGGAGGTGGCCTTGGTGGACACCTGGGGTGAGACAAGACGCGAGGTCTTGTGGAAGAGAGGTATTATTGGCCACAGTTAGTACGCGATGTGGGAAAAGCCGTACAATGTTGTCATGTTTGTCAGACCTCTAAGGGGCAATTTCAGAATATAGGCCTCTACACCCCATTACCTGTGCCTGATGGTCCTTGGGAGGATTTATCAATGGACTTCGTGCTTGGTCTCCCACGAACACAACGTAGCATGGATTCGGTGTTCGTGGTGGTAGATCGTTTCTCAAAGATGGCGCACTTTATCCCATGCAAGAAGACCCTCGATGCAACACACATGATGAATTTATTCTTCAGGGAGGTCGTTCAGCTACACGGGATCCCCAAGACCATTACTTCCGATAGTGACATGAAGTTCATTAGCCACTTTTGGCGGACTTTATGGAATCGATTCGATACATGACTTTAATTCAGCAGTGCTTATCACCCACAGACTGATGGGCAGACTGAAGTTGTGAATCGCATATTGGGAAACCTCCTTCGCTGTATTTCAGGAGAAAAACCGAAGTAGTGGGATTTGTCCTTGTCCTAAGCAGAGTTTGCATTCAACAACATGGTGAACCGCTCGACAGGGAGATCACCATTCGAGATTATCTACGGACAAGTGCCTCGCCACACACTTGACTTAGTCCCTCTACCCAAGCACCTAGGCACGAGCATTGTAGCAGAACATATGGCAGATAAGATCATGGGCATCCATGCAGAAGTGCAGACCAAGTTACATGCCTCGAACGAGAAATACAAGGAACAAGCGGACAAGCATCAGCGACAAAAGGTGTTCGAGGTGGGCGACCGCGTTATGGTCCATCTGCGCAAAGAGAGATTTCCGGCCGGGATGTATAACAAGTTGAAAAATAAGAAGATTGGACCCGTCCCAATCATCGGAAAGATTAATGATAACGCTTATATTGTTGATCTTCCAGATGACATGGCCATCTCACAAACTTTCAATGTCGCGGACCTGACCGAGTATCATGAACTAGAGCATGACGAGAACTCGAGGACGAGTTCTTTTGAAGTGGAGGAGACTGATGTAGAGCGGGTCGCGGACAGTTACATGGCCAAGATGGATTAGGAAAGGCCCGGTCGACGACAGAAGTGATCCAGACCATCGAACCTTAAATCGGGTGTATCTTACAATCCGGAATGAGTTATCTGACGTAAAATATATGATTTTAGGGTAGAACGAGCTACTTTAGCCAACCAACCCAGCTACGCGTAGCTCGGAATTGCGAAAAACCCCTGGATCGACGGTTGTTTCCCTGTTTTAATTTCATTTTTACTATAAATAATAAGTTTTAGTTTGATTATAACTCTTCATCCGTCGGGCTTTAGGAGTTGCGCCCAACGTGAAAAGAGCTTAGAATAATTAGGAGAACGGTTTGGTGAAGCCAAATAGGACACTTACTATTTTTGGCCGAAAACCTTGCGCACTAGTAGACATCACGACCGTCTATAAATAGTAAGTTTACTATTTATAGTAAGTCGCGGATTCTAAGAGTTTGAGTTGTAGTTTGCTTCTGATTTCTTTCCCATTGCTTGGTACCCCCTATTTAAAGGGTTGTGAACTCCTTTTTTATTCATCAATTAATCAATTTCGAATTTCTTAGAATTTATTTCTATTTTCTGCTTTCTTTCCTCGTGGATTCGAGAAGTCTCTGTGAGGAGTCCAAAGAAGCTCCGTGGATTCAGGGTAGTTATCCTCATCACGTTCATCCTTGCATCATATTTCCTTTGCAATGAAGTGAGTTGATGATTGACCTCAAGAGGAGTGTCAAGTGGCTTACAACCAATCATTCTAGTCTCAGTGAGTAAGTCCAACGCATATTTACGCTGAGATAAGGAGATTCCATGCTGAGAACGAGCTATCTCAATGCTCAAGAAATAATGTAAAGAGCCCAAGTCTCTGACCTCAAAAATGCAAGAAATGTGGGACTTGATGCTAGAAATTGCAAGAGAATTGTCACCCATGATGATAATATCTACGACATAAGCAGAAACAATTGTAATCCTGTTTGTTGAGCATTTCCAGAAGATAGAATGATCTAAGCTGCATTGGTGAAAAAATGCATCTCTCATTGCATGAGTAAATTTGTCAAACCATGCACGTGGCGACTGCTTGAGGCCATATATAAACTTTCGAAGGCAGAACACTTTCTTTTCCTCTCCCTTTCGGCAAAAACCGGGTGGATGGCTCATATAGACTTCCTCAAGAAGATCACCATGTAAAAATGCATTTTTTTACATCAAGTTGATGAAGTGGCCAGCCCAAATTTCCTGTAAGAGATAAAAGGACACGAATGAAATTCATTTTGGCAAATGGGGCAAATGTCTCGGTGTAATCGATGCCATAGGTCTGGGTAAAGCCTTTTGTAACAAGGCGAGCTTTATACCAATCAACAGTACCATTGGGCTTATGCTTGAGAGTGTACACCCATTTACAACCCACCGCCTGTTTTCCCCAGGTAAATCAACAAGTTCCCATGTCTAATTTTTCTCCAAGGCAGTCGTCTCATCCATCATGGCATGCTTCTAGTTCGGGTGTGCTAAGGCAACATTCACCTGGGTAGGGAGAGATATGGAATCCACATCGGCAATAAGTGACTTGTAGGAAGGAGAAATCAAATTATATGAAACAAAATGGTGGATAGGATGAAAAGTAGAAGGATAAGTACCTTTCCATAGAGAAGTGGGAAGGTCCGATGCAGAAATGGATCCCAGAGCCGCAGATGATGGTGATGGAAGTAATGGTGCATCAACGCTATTTCGCTTTTGTTGGTGATGAGAAGCATGTGGTGGTGCTAGTAACAGTGCTTGAGAACAAATGTAATCCTGTAGGTGAGTTGGTCTGGTATTGGGACGGGTAGAATGGCGAGGTGGTGGTGGTGGGGGTGGTAAGAAAGGAGGAGGAGATGAAAGCGATGAGGGATCCATCGGTAATAGGGTAGAGGATGGGGGATCTAAAAGGGGTATATGAGTGACATGAGGGGATGAGGAAAGAATTGAGGACTTTGGAGAGAAGAAATTTAGAAACTAAGAAAAGGAAGCATCAAAGGTGACATAACGTCAGCCAGTATCAGGATTAACAAATTTGTAACCCTTTTGGGTGGGATAATACCCAACAAACATGCATGGAATGGAACGATGAGACAACTTTGTGCAGGAAGGAGAAAAGTCATGCACATAAGCGATGCACCCAAACACCCTAAGAGGGATATCAGTGACATGATGCACTTTCCTGAATAAAAAAATAGGAGTTTGAAAATTGAGGGCAGAGTGAGATAGTCGATTGACTAAGTAACATGTAGTGAGAACGACATCTCCCCAATATCGTTTGGGAACATGCATCTCAGTAAGGAGACACCGAGTAATATTTAGCAATTGTTGATTTTTCCTCTCAACTACCCCATTCTGCTAAGGAGTGGAAGTACAGGTAGTTAGTGTTTGACTCAATGCCATGTTGGTAAAGATAAGTAAGAAAATCAATAGAGATATTCTCCGCCATTGTCACAATGAAGCATCTTGACGGTGGCGCTAAATTGATTTATCAACCAAACATAGAAGGACTTAAAATTTTCAAAAACTTCACTTTCATTTTTGAGGAGATAGATCCATATCATTTTGGTGGTGGCATCCATAAAAGAGACAAAGTAACGAAACCCCATGGAAGAGATAACAGGAGAGGGTCCCCACACATCGAATTGAATGAAAGAAAACATAGGAATAAAATGTTTATTTAAAAGCACAGGAAAATGAACCTGTCTTGGTTTTGACAAAGCACAACTACTACATTGAATTTTTTTAATGTTATGCTGAGAAAACAAAGAGGGAAATAAACTACCTAAAGCTGAAAAAGAAGGAAGGCCATAATGACGATGTCATTGATACATATCCTCATGATTGACAGAAATGAGATGAGCAGTAGCACAGGGTTGAACACACCCATCAAATCGGTATAGGCCAGCACTTTCACATCCACCACCAATCATCTTTTATGTTCCGAGATCCTGAAACATACAATGAGAAGGAAGAAATATGATAGCATAGTTAAGTTATTTAGTAAGGGTGCCCATAGAAAGTAAACTAAAAGCAAGACCTGAGACAAGAAGCGTCTTGTTAAGAGTCATAGTAGAAGTTAGAGGAACGGTACTTGACCCAGTAATAGGGGTAAGGTTCCCATCTGCTAACTTAACAGAACCTAAAGTAAAACTGGGAGTAAATAAGGAGAAAATGTGAGACATATCAGTCATATGGTCAGTGGCCCCGTGTCAATGACTTAGGGCTGGGAAGAGGGAGTAATGGTGGATGTACCTTACACCGCAGAACTGAAAGTAGCTGAAGATTTTGAAACAGATAGACCAGCCTTTTGAGCGACAAGACTGTCATATTCTTCTTGAGAAATTTGAACCATACTAGGAGAGGAATCAGATGGAGCCTCCTCAGATTCAGTAGTAGAAAAATATGCACCACGGCCACCAGACGAGCGACCTCGTCTACGAGAAAAACCTCCACGCATTGGAGGTTTGCCATAAAGGATTTGGCAGGTATCAACCATATGACTGGTGTATTTGCAATGGGTGCAAAAAAGAGAATTGCGACCACGACCACAGACTCCAGAACCACGTCCTCAATCAACAGAAGTATGAACTTCAGTCTGTAAGGTAGACTGAGTGATCGAGAGGGATGGAGTCATAACCTACTTCCTCTTCTCTTCTCTAGCCAGAATAGCATACGCCTGATTCAATGTCATGGACTCAATATTATGGATAATTTATTACCTGAGTGTGTCATATTCCATTTAAAAACTTGAAAATCCATCATCGCTCCCACCGTTTCTTGATAAGAATCACATCGCAAGTACAATAAGTATCCTCCTTATCATGGTAGGCGAGTTCCTCCTATAAACTGCGAAGTTTGGTATAATGCTCCGTGAGACTCTTGTCATTTTGTTAGAGAGATGCAATCTCCTTTTCCAATCGAAAGATGCGGGCCTTGTTGTGTGCATCGTTGTAGAGTTAAACTAAGAAAATTATAAAATTTAGAAATTAAACTAAGAAATCATTATTTATATATATATATATATATATATATATATATATATATATATATATATATATATATATATATATAATGAATATGTATTATAATGATTATTTAAAATTTTAGATATGTTATGTGTGAATATAGCAACATATTTCACGATACAATTATGGAAAATTAAATTGTTGCATGAAGTGATATTTATTACAATGGTCGTGTAAAACTTGCTGTTACGAAACCTGAACACATAGGATTTTTTTTTCCCTAGTAAATATAAAAGGACTTCTGAAATGGTAAGCTCACAAGTCGAAAGTGCCAAAGTTCACAGCAATGTAAGGTGTGGTGCAATTACAAGAAGAGAAGGTCCAAGACTCACTGAAAGGGAAGCAATTCCATCTCTTAGCATGTTCAGTGCAACCTCAGACATGGTTTTGGATCCAGTTTCAACTCCTAGCCTAAGCCACAAGACATCTAAAGGATATGTGATGAGTGGATTTCATCCCAGCTCAAGCCCCTGCTTCCAAGTCACCCAACAAAAGAGAGTTCCCCATCATTTGCTCTGAAAATTTTCTATATCCCAAGATGGAAAAGATAGATCACACGTTTGGACATCGCAAACTGAATACAACTGAAATTCCGTGTATCACCTATGGTAGATTGCCTTTCCAGTAGCCTTTATTGCCCTCTTTCCCAATCAATATAATGGCCTTGCAAAAATCACAGGTGGAGGCACAGACAAAATTGTAGTCTGATCAAGACAGCGACAAAGAGGTTGAAGGATGAAGATATGTCCCGTCAAAACCAGGAGTAGCTGCAGCATCTGAAGCAAACAGGCATAGCAACAACAACTACCCTCACAGCATAACAGGAGTAGAGGAAGATGATCAAACAGAGCAATTTAGAGGATCAGACAGAAGCATCCAGAATTGCTAACAGGCTCACCACCATAACACAACTCTGAGAATAACCACTACAGCCTTACTCTGATTTGACAACACTGTACACATCCTAAATCCGATTCTCTATTAAGACTTCATCATCTAGCTCCTGGATTTTAAAAACAAAAATGCCTCAGCTATAAACACGAATCCAGATTCATCCAAATCCAAATCCAGAATGGCCTCTGTTGCCACTAGGGAATCTAATTCAATGTTTACATTTGATAGATTAAAATGTTTACATATCTTAATACTGTCCAAAATGGCCCTTAACTCTGCTTCTGTGTTAGATGAGATACCATAAGAGTAGTGAAAAGCAAAGATCAGGCATCCTAAGTGGTCTCTGCAGACTCCTCCACTTCCACTGTCACCCGGGTTCCTACAAGAAGAACCATCAACATTTAATTTAACCCAGCCTGGGGATGGTCTTTTCCATTTAACAACAGCCACTTTGTTTTGGCAAAAAACAGCTGCTTTCACCCAAGCACGACCAGCCTGATGTTTTCCAAAAAGGAGTTTGACATGTCCCCTAGCATCCAGCCCACTGATTAGCTAAGTACAACACAATGTTAAAAGTATACCATTGGTTGTCATTTTCCAAGCCATCCATTTCTTTAGACTCCATTGCCACCTGATAAATGGACCAGCTTGATTCTTGGGGATGAAAGGGCGTTCGTCCATGGGGGCCACCTTATGAATGTCCAAGGTTGTACATAAATGTGTGATGGAGACACATCTAACTGATGAACAATGAACTTCATTTGAAATTTTGTCTAATTGGCTGATTAAATTGTGAGATCTCTACATCAAACGATTACCAAAAATAGAAAAAAAAAATATGATGGGCCTATTTGGATGACTCATTGTGGTCCAGGCAAGAAGTTAGAAAACAAAATGATCTGTTATAACATAATTCATTATACTCAGAATAGTAGATCATTGGTTTGTAACATCACAATGTATTTGTAGTAGAATTTTCCAGCACACTAGAGATCTCCAAGCTCAGTATAAGAGTCCTTTGGTGGGGTGAGTATTTGGCTAGTGAGCCTACCAAAGCTCAATTCCATAGCTCACTGGTTAGGATTGAAAATTGGGCATGTGCTGGGACCCAATTTCCAGACCTACCTCAACTTGGCAACCCAAACATTTATCCAACAGGCCTGTTTATCTGGATTGGATAAACATGATTAAGAGTGTTGATAAACAATTAAAGATCCCCACCATGGAACAATTGGGTTGGACCAGTTGGGATTGGAATGATCCTGGCCCAAGTTTCATCCTAATCCATGGGTTGGGCAGAGACCATCTATAATTTCATTGATATGATTGAAAATTACATATAGGGGACCACAAATGAAACCAGGAAAACCCAACAAATTCATACAAAATAGCAAGAACCATAACAAAAATCATCCAAGATGAAAGACAGGTGAAACCAGTCTAACAGGAAAATGAAAGATAAAATCAAAAAATTGAATCCTGCTTACTGTTGCAAACATGATTTGCCAAACAAATATGGTACTACGAAGTTTTCAACAAATATTTACTTCATAGTGCCCACTATGAATTACCTTTCTGAAATACATGCAAAAGAGCAACACATCCAATTTCTTAGTGAAATTCATAATTCGAAGCCAATAAGACTAAATCATTTAAGTCTAGTGGAACACCCAATTCTTTCTACCACATTGGAACAGAAATAAAAGAGAAATACAATAGTTCAAGAGAATAATAACTTAGTAAGCAGAGGTTGGTTAAGCAGAGAAGAATCACTTAGTTGATGGGACACCATTCTTTGAAAGGGATGTTACATGACTAGATGCTGCCCTCTCATTTCAGAACAAACTTCATGGGATTGAGTCGTGATCATGACTTTGATGGCACTGGTGGTGGCAGGGGCTGTGACTGGAATTCCCATCTCTTGCAAGTCAAAGCTTTCCCAAACATCTTCCAAGATGAGGATGAACCTTTGGCCGTTTAAGTTATCCTTGATGCGCTTGGGAGCTGTGGAGAATTGTATGGACTCTGGGATCTCCAATGCCTATTGAATTCCCATCTGCACCTCCATCAACCGATTCCTTCTCCCCTTTGCATCAAACATCTTTAAAACCTCTAATTGCCGTTCAGGCTCAATGAAATGCCAAGTACCTACATCAACCAGTTTTCTTCTTGTCAGCTTGTCCTGCAAATGGACCAATTCCGCTTGGAATCTCGCCGGCATCTTCTTTGTAAGACTCTCAATACCTGGTGCTCTTACTCGTATGATTACTTCAAACAGATGGCTAGATTCTCTGAATTCCTCCATTTCCACTCCTTGCTGTCCCCATAATGAGAGCACTGAAATCTTGTCATCTCTCACGCAATTCCATATCTGATGCCTCATGCGTTGAGACAGAGCACTCAAAACCTGTTCTCCTCCTTTGAGCCATTGATCATCATCATCCCTAGAAGCTGCCATTTCCTAACGCTGGATTTCTCCTGCAAAATTCGAATTCCTTTCCCTTAGACGATGTTTGTGCAACGCACTCAGATCAATTTTAGGCCGAACCATCACTTGATTAGGCAACCCATGCATGTTGAATGTAGACCATCGATTTGCCTACTTCTTTGTCATGTGTGGCCCACTTGATCAATGGATACATTACGAAATTCGAGTGGGAAATGGGGATTTTATAAATTTTGGGCTGGGCCAGGATGGGCCTGGCCTCAACAAAAATTTTGGGCTAAAGCTTTCGCCTGCTGTTCTAAGCCCATGACGTGCTCAAGCCTTCAACCTTACGATGGGGCCACGTTTTGAGAAAAACGTGGGGCCACGTTATGAGAAAAACAATTAGTCCGGTCAACAATTCAGGTGAGCTACACCATAGCCCATAGGTTGCAAAGCCCCCTCTGTTCATCACTTTTACTAGACAACACTTGGACTACGTATAAAAGCAAGGAAGATCCAAAACTAATGTGAGCCACAGCTCACACAAAACAGCAGAGTTTATGGTCCCAAGTTACCCTTATTTACCCTTGTAAGGTGGAAGGTAACTGGGATGAGGAAAACAGGACTGTATGGTCCCAACTTAATGTGTTTCTTAAATCTAAATTGATCACCACTAGTGTAACTAAAATTTAAGAATTCGTCTTAAAAACTAACCTCATCCATTATTCAAGTGGGACGATGGTCACCGTATGATTAGAAAAAGTGTACAGGGAAATGCCCACCCTTCAAACTACATCCCTCAGTGTAGCTCACCTAAATCACCAATTTTCTAAAATTTTGGACTTTATGACATGTTATGATCCGAGAGGATTTCACATAATCACATGGGTGGGTGCTATGTAGAAATTCAAGTGGATGTCTCTCCCAATTCTTTTCTTTGTTGTGGCCCATCTAAATTACAAGTTAGCCTGATTTAGACTAATGTGTGATAAAATATCTAATGGTAAGAATGGATTTCACATACACATACGATGGCCCTGTAAATAATGGCTGGGCGTCCCACTCCAGTTATTTGATGAGATTTTCCAAAGCCGACTCTGCCGCCATGTGAGCTAAGCCATAATGCAAGTGTTTTATCTACACTATTCATCAGTTTTGCTAACTCAATTTAAGGCATGACCTAAAAACGATGAAGATTCAAAATTCAAATGAAGGATGCCATAGAAAACAGTGGGAGTTGAATGCCCACCGTTGAAACCTTCCTAAGGCCACTGGAAATAGTGGGAGTACTGGAACACCCACAGTCGAAGTTTTATTTGCCATCCAACACCTGTTCATAATATCACATACACCTGGATGAAGGTAAAAACGCACACCTAGGAAGTTCTCTCTCTTATATTTTATATATATATATATATATATATATATATATATATATATATATATATATAATTGTCTAGTCCAGAGCTTTAGATCTGTAACATTTTTGGTCGGACTCATGCCCTGAAATGAGTTAGAAAAATGAATAGACAGCATGGATAAAATGCATACAGCATAGTGGGTCCATAGAGCTTGGCCACGTGGTGCCGTACCGATATCCCTACAGTTGGTGCTGCAAGCAATCGGTTGCTCTATGTTAAAAAATAAAAAAAATTATGGGACACCTACCCAAGCAGAACTACATTGTGTACTCCAAATCCATTCCGACCATTAGATGTATAATTCCATTCGAAATCAAGCTGACTTGTCATTCAGATAGGACACAGTAAAGGAAACCGTTGGGAGATAGATGTCATTCATTGAGTTCTTACAAGGCACACCATAATTATCATGTGACATCCACCCGAACTATTAGTTGCCAAAAAGTCATTTAGGCCCAGCTACAGAAAATCATGACAATCTATTACTCATATGGGCCACACCGAAAGAAAGAGTTTAGAGGTTACACATCAACCTATACGCTCTTTTCAATAGAGTGGTCTGCTTGAAACACAGATTGAACTGAGCTTTGAGTATTTCCCTTAAAAATGGGTCACACACTAGATGGTCGGAGTGGATTTTGGTAGCGGGTCCCACCCCATGCAGCCTACAAGTTTTGGCTGGCAAGATTCGGTTGTAACCGGTGTCAGCGAGGGAGGATGAACGATTATGGGTAGAAACGTTTTTTAATCTTCACTGTATAGTAGGAAACATTATTTGATAAATATAAATTTTAAAGGTATTTTACAGGAAAATTATTTTTTTTAAAAGGAATTTTGAGATAAAAGTCACTTTCTTTTATAATAACACCTTATTAATAATATCTATATTTTGGTACTTATTTAATTCTTCTTTAAGTAACTGCAATAATTGATGGGCAGTTTCATAATTTTAGTAAAAAAACATACTTTAAAGTGAGAAAAGTGAGAGAAAATTAATTTAAGGTAACAGTTAATATTTGGTAAAATTATCTTTATTTTACTAACAATTTATGAAATATATAGAAGAGATATGAGATTTGTAGGAATTTAGAGAGATCTCATCCCATACTCTTCTTAACATATATGAAAACATTCCATTTTAATAGAATTATCCCAATACTTTAACAAACCTAAATTCTACTTATATTCAAACTTTTCTTTCACACTTAAACTTACTGGACTTCGAACCGACCCAGATCCAACCCATACACTGGTGGATTGGATCCAGGGTTGAAAGTCAGACATACTTATCAAAGGGGACTGATAACCTGTAGGGGGCTGCACCATACCTGGTTGTACAAGGTGTTTTCAACCATTGGATGCACCGAATGGGTGTGAAGGAAAAACGTTAAAGAATATTTAATGCATCCACTGGCTTAAAATGTCCTATACATGAGGAGCAATGCAGGTGCCTATAGGTAATTAGTTTTGACAATTAAATGGGTCAGCTCACGATCTTGCCTCAACTCTGTACAACTCATCCTACTTGAACAACTTCCAAAGAATGCTAGGCGGAAATTCACATGCCTTGACAGAAAATATCTTGATATGAGAAAAGAAGAAAATTTCAATAGATATACATACCTGAAATTTGGCTCCTCAGCGACTCCCCAGTAGCAACTCAAATAAACTATCAAGGCATCAAGTGGTGCGGTAAGCCCAAAAGCTTTATACTGCTTGTGTTTATATATGTGTCCCAAAGGTAGATGTGAAGTCAACTGTGATGAAGAAGTAGGTGCTTGCATGAAAGGGAAATGAAAAGAGAAAGGGAAATGCTTGCTTCTATGAGAGGGAAAGGGATGTCCTATAAAAGAGAGGAGTCTCTTTCATGGTCAAAAGCAATTTGGGCACTCCGAGTTCCCTGTTTGGAAATAGTTGTGTGGGGTTCATAGTTGATGAATCCAAGCTATTGATCTGTTGGCCCCCATCATGGATGGACGATTCCCCCAAGATTTCCCAAATTGAAAGATTAATGTAGCCATTAAATCTTTGGCCTTTCCTCCAATGAATGTGGTTTGTTCATTCATTTCTTTTAACCATATATTAACATGCTAAGAACGGGGAAGGCTAGAGTTGACCAATTGAGAGGATATATCAGGAATGGTACATCCATGATTGGAGATGACAGATCAATAGCTTGGATGGACTAACCATGGGCTCCACATCCACCAACTAAGTTGAGAAACCGATAGAGAACTCAACCAGTTTTCATTCACATCGAATATAAACAACAATCCTATAAGATTAGGGGTTGTGGTGCATATATTAAGGGGTTGTTTGGTGTACGGTATTAGATGGGATTAAGAGGGATGGAATTGCATTTGTTAAGTGAAAATTTCATTTGGGCTTTGGGGAGGATGGGAAGGTTGGGATTAAGAGGGATGGAATTGCATTTGGTCCCATGCGAGATTTCTATGGTTTTAAAAAATGTGCAATAAGAGATGTTCTAAATCCATGCAGAATGCTGGATCTACC
Organism: Magnolia sinica; assembly: GCF_029962835.1. Lineage (NCBI taxonomy): Eukaryota > Viridiplantae > Streptophyta > Magnoliopsida > Magnoliales > Magnoliaceae > Magnolia > Magnolia sinica. Next base: position 15,785,362 of record NC_080582.1, read on the forward strand.
CAGTCCGTCCCACCCAGCAAAAGGCATGGTTGATGTTAGCAAGTTATATGGGTTCCACTATGATGTATGGGCTATATCCACACCATCCATCCATTTTTTGATATCATTTTAGGACATAATCACAAAAATCAGGTAGATCCAAAGCTCAAGTGGGCCACACCACATAAATTAATGGGGATCAAAGGCTAATCATTGAAAATTTCTTGATAGCTAAACAAGTTTTTGGATCAAGCTGATGTTTGTGTTTTCCCTTCATTCAGGTTTGTGTGACCTTATGAATAGGGTTGGATGGCAGATGAACATCATGGTGGACCCCATGAAGGTTTCAACGGTGGGCATCATTCTCCTCACCGCTTTCCACGATGTGGTTCATGTAAGCTTTGGATCTGCCTTAGTTTTGGGCCCTCACCATAAAATGACCTCGCAAGCAAAACGAATGGCTAATGCAAATATAATATATACATCAATGCAGGGTCCACAACACTTGTTGCCGTAAACACAAGACCAAAAATGTATGTTTGGGTGTGATTTCTCCAAACAGTGTGCTTCATGAGGTGGTGGGTTTTCATTGCTTCCATGGTTGTTTTGACATACTATGGAATACAGTATCGAGGGATTTCAAGACAAACCCTAAGGGCCTGTTTGGCCGGACCGATCCCACGGTATTTGGTGGGATGGGATTCAAAAAACATCATTATTACCCATGGCAGGGACTATTCCTGTTACCGTGGGATAAGCTTAATGCCCTTTTTAGTTTGTAATATGGTGGTACATTGAAAGGATATACTCACCATCATTTGAAACTATTGACAATAACACATGTGTTATATTTAAACCGTTCATTTGTTTTGTAACCTCATTTCATAGCATGGACCTAAAAATGAAGCAGATCCAAAACTTATGTGGCCCCAAAGAATTTTTCAACGGTAAGTATTCAATCCCCATTGCTTTCAATGGTGGGGTCTACTTGAGCTTTAGATCTAGCTGGATTTTTGGTTCATGCTCTAAAATGATCTCAAAAAATGGGTGGACGGTGTGGATATAACCCACACATCATGGTGAGACCTACACAACTTGCTAACATTGAGTGATATTAGCACGGACCCGATACGATTCTATCCAGCCAACTTTCAAGCTTTTCCACTCTTTCCAAACATGGAGTGGAATTGGCACAGGACCAGATGCAATTCCATCCCACCTAAGACCATCTAGTCAGCCCGCCAAACAGGCCCTAATAGTGGGTAATCATTACACTAAAGTAATTCCATCCGACTTAATTCCAGTTAATTCCATACAACAAACAGGCCCTAAAATTCAAAGGAATGTTCCTTCCATGGCCAGAGGTGTACGAGCTCATAGAGATGTCCATTACAAATCCACTCTATCCATCTATTTCAAAAGACCACAATAAGACAAGAGTCTAAAAATTAGGCAGATCCAAAAGTCATGTGGGTCGTACCATAAAAAAACAGTGGAGATTGAACGCCCACAGGTGGCAGAAATTTTATATCGAGTTTATATTTGTTCCCACAGTTTATTTGAGTGGTAAGAATTATATGAACGGCTTAGATGGCATATAAAAATCATGGTCAGCCCTAGGAAGGTTTCAATGACGGGCTTTGTTGTTCTCAATGTTTTGCTGGTGTAGCCCATCTTATTTTTGAATCTACTTCATTTTTGGAATCCTACCATACTTTGGCCTGTCAAAACAAATGGATGAAATGAATTTGTCACGGAAATCTCTGTGAGCCTCACATAGCATTAGGCACAGGGGTCACCGACAATTTGATGAAAGTAACTTCTACCTGTTACCATTGGAACATAAGTAGGGCCCACCATGATATGTGTGAATTCCACCTGTTTTGCTACCTGGGCCCAAACACAACAGAAATCCAAATCTCAAGTGAGCCATATGACAAGAAAACATAGGTAGGTAAGTGCTTACTAATAAAACCTTCCTTATGTCCACAAGAATGTTTATATGCCATCCATATTGTTCATATGGTCATTCCTACTTAGACGAACGGAGAATACAAAATTTAGCCTAATCCAAAACTTTTGTCACCATACAAATGTTTCAACAATGCAAGTTTAAGCCTATGTTGAATGGCCCACTTTAGTTTTGGATATGCATTATTTTTTGGCCCTTGTTCTAGCATGTTCCATAAAAAACATATGAACAGGGGATTTCTGACAAAGATTATGGTGCCCCCATCTAGCTTCTCATTGGCTTTCACAGGCAATCTGCATCCTTGCCATTGCAATCCTCATTTTGGATGGCATATGGTCACCATCATCTTTTTGGTGCATGTAAGATTGGCCGTTGACCATTTATAAGTCTTTGTAGTGATAAATCTCATTTTTTTAATAATTTTTTGGCTATCGAATTTCCAAGGATATTATTGGGGAAATCTTTCTAAAAATAAAATTTTTGTTATAAATTAATAAATATTTAGAGTTTTTATCCGAAAATCATTGAAAGTGCATGATATTCCAAGATCATCCTTTTGATTGTTCATGTTTACCGAAACACTCATTTGGTGTTAGGCTAGAGAGTGAAAATTCTAATTTACCCTTATGCATTTACCATAGAACTGAAAGCCCCATGAAATCCTGCCCGGTTGAGGTAGTCAAATGTGCCCTATCATTATATGTTTCTCAAATCCAATTTTGATCACCAGTTTTGTGAATTAATTTTAAACATAGGTCTCAAGGACCCCAGCTCTATACGCCATTTAGGTAGATCATATGATTGAAAACAATATACATACTGATGCCTACCCTCCAAACTATTTTCCTCACCGTGGCCCACCTGAATGACGGATTGTCCTAAATTTTAGGCCTAAAGCCTAAATTTTTTTCTCATGGCATCAGTTAGTAGATTTCACATAATCATCATGGTGATCCCTATAAAAAAAAAAATCAATGATGGACGTCTCTCTTCAATTGCTTCTTCTGGTGTGGCCCATTTGAATCACAAGTCAGACTGATTTTATGGCAGTAGGATTTCAAATACATATCAGGGTGGGCATGGGTCTCTAAGACGAGATTTCCCTTCCTATATATATTTGAGTTTTTCTGATTCTTAATACCATGTTAAGAAATGATTTTTTATTTATGCATACTCGTGCCCACCCTGACCTGTATTTGAAATCCATTCCTATTACTAGATGGGTAATGCCATGTTAGGCTTCCCCCTAGAAAAAAAGAAAAAAAAAAAGAAAAAGCAACGAACACAAAATTCAGGACAGATCTACACTAAAAATTAGATCACACAACATCTACACTGAAAATTAGATCACACAAATCTGATTGGATTTCAGAAACACATTAAGTTAGGCTCACCTACTGGTTTTTTTTTTTTTTTTTCTAAAGCCTAATTGGCTTTCCAATACGGCTGGGTTTTGGCTATGCTTGAGTCCTTTGGAAGAATTTTCGGATAAAAACTCCAAATTAAATTTTAATAGAGATTTTTATCAGAAAATTAAAAATTCCTAATAATCCGTGATATTAAGGAGAGGATCCTTTGAAATTGCATATTTAGCACAGCATTCCTACCACTGCACAGAGAAGAGGTGGAAAGTCTATTTTTTCCTTTAATAGAATCGGGTGCGGCTAAAATCCATGACTTCCTGTTGGAGAATCCATTCCTAACCAAAATCTGTGGCTAAAAACCATGACTTCCTGTTGGAGAATCCATTCCTAACCGAAATCTATAGCTACCACCAAAATTGCATCTGTCTAGCTTCGAAGCCATGTGATCCCTGAAGTAATTGGATCAGAAAAGGCCCGGTCGACGACAGAAGTGATCTAGACCATCGAACCTTAAATCGGACGTATCTTGCAATCCGGAATGAGTTACCTGACGTAAAATATATGATTTTGGAGTAGAATGAGCTATTGAAGCCAACCAATGTAGCCTGGAATTGCGAAATACCCCTGGATCGATAGTCGTTTCCCTGTTTTAATTTCATTTTTACTATAAATAGTAAGTTTTAATTTGATTATAACTCTTCATCCGTTGGGCTTTAGGAGTCGTGCCTAATGTGAAAAGAGCTTAGAATAATTAGGAGAACGGTTTGGTGAAGCCAAATAGGACACTTGCTATTTTTGGCCGAAAACCTTGCGCGCTAGTAGACATCACGACCGTCTATAAATTAAGTTTACTATTTATAGTAAGTCGCAGATTCTAGGAGTTTTAGTTGTAGTTTGATTCTGATTTCTTTCCCATTGCTTGGTACCCCTATTTAAAGGGTCATGAACTCGTTTTATTCATTAATTAATCAATTTTGAATTTATTAGAATTTATTTCTATTTTCTGCTTTCTTTCCTCGTGGATTCGAGAAGTCTCTGTGAGGAGTCCAGAGAAGCTCCGTGGATTCGAAGTAGTTATCCTCATCATGTTCATCCCTGCGTCAATTAGTATCAGAACGAGGATTCCCCTCGGGCCGATGGCAAACAACGAAGGTATGAATCAAAATCCTGTGGATGGTGATCCAGGGATTCGTTATCTTTCGGAAAGAATAAAAGCTTTCCATCGGGAGAGTCAGTTGACCATGTAAGGGCTGCAGGCAACTCTCGACCGTCTTGCGGATGTGCTACTTCCGCCCGAGCCCTAGGCGGTACTCCACCACCCATAGTAGCTCCACCACCCATGGATACTATACGATACCAGTAGCAAACCGTAGGGCTACACCGGATGATTTTCTAGCAACAAGGACCTTAATGAGGGTTTTGCTCGACGACCAATCCATGGAGGTGATCATCTAGATCGTGCTGAAAGAGACTATCGAGGTAAGCTGAACTTTCTAGTTTTAACGGTTTATTCATAGCCAGGTCGATGGTGTGTGGTACACCACCTCATCCGCTTCTCTATAATCCTTTACTCTCGTTACCTTCTATAGTTTAGGACCAGGACAATGGAAGAACAATCCATTTCCAATGGAAGACGATCTGAACTCCTGGATGATCGTGCTGTACGAGCTCTCTGAAATGCTGAAAGAAGTCCGCAGGTAACCATCAGGGCTAGGGCCCTTATCCCTTTCCAAATCAAAGACTTCTGCCTTGATTTCCTCAGGAAGAAAGGGTTTCTCTAGGGAAGCTGTCTTCCTTAATCCTAGATGCATAGTTTGAATCTTCTCTTCGAATCTTGGCAATAGAAGATGATCCTCATTGGGAAAAGAATCTGAACAGGAACTCCAAGAGAAGGGCCATTCAAATCCTATTCCCATGCTCTTTTTTATTAACTCCTCTTTGCAATGTAACCCTCATGAAACTCACACAATAGCTCAACTAGGTATCCTCTTTTGACATTATTTAAGTTCCTTCTAAAGCTTACGTTCCAAACGAATTTAACCCTATTTCCATAATATAATCCCTCCCTTTTGCCCAACATGTCATTCCAAATTTGGATCATCCAAATAAGGTGTGTTTGATTGAAATGCCAAAAGCTTTTTAGCTCATCTCAATTGCAAATAATTATACGTTGTTTGTCCAAAATTACTAAACTTTCCTCTTTCACACCCTTCCCTTCTCCCTATTCTAGTATGACACTATGTTTCGCTACAAGTATAGCTGAGTATAGGCTTTGTGATTCCTTTGGAAGAACTCACTTAATTGATTGATGCACCTACCCTTATTATCACATTTTAGATTTTAATATACATCAAATGGACATGCTTCCTTAGAAGCAAATCATGTTTTCATATGAACAGAGTACCAATATTATTAAACATATTACAGATATGATACTTTTGAGTCCTAGTTGCAGGAACCTTCTACTAAGCTTCCACTTCTTCAAACTGACACTCCCACTCCTAATCCCACTGCCTAGGTTTTTGCACCTGCTAACATTTTGGAAAAAAAAAAACACTTTCTTGTTGTAGCGCCTGAATTAAGGAATTCCAAAACGGTTATGTAATGGCCATTATGTAATGGTAATGGTAGTAACTGCTATGTGTTATAGGGTCATAATGGCCGTAAGAGCTATTATGGCAAAATCGACCTGTAACAGCCGTACCGTAACAGTTATTATGGAAAAATGTACATGTAACGCCGTAATGGTCCATTAAGGGTAACAATAGGAGATCGGGGCATTCACAGCATTCTGGATGAATTTTGAAATGGATTCAATATTTATAGCAAACAATCGAGGGAACAGGGATCACCTTGCATGATATTGTTGCTCGCCTTGAAGAAACCTTTTGAAGTTCTGTTGATGAGAATAGAAAACGAGGGGTTCAAGATACAGGCTTTGATCATGGCCCAACAGGTAAATCAGGAACTCCCAATTGATGCAATCATATGCCTTTTTCCAGGGGCAATGCCCTAGAAAGAAGATTAGTCACCACTCTCTCCAATTAAACATGTCTAAATTGGATTGGTTGAACAAAAGAAAGTGTGAAGTGGAAATTGGAAAATATAATTCTAAGAACAGAAAATTTGTAACCAAGTAGAATTTCAGTAGAAAAAACATGTGATTTTCTGAAGTTGACTCAACCAAGTTGCTCCTGTTTACCAAAATCTTTTGAATATCCAGTTCAAAATAGTCTTAAAAAATAAAATAAAATAAAAATAAAAAGAAAAACAACGACAACAATTGAAGATGAGTTAACAAGTGTATGCCCTTGTTTTTAAGTAAATTTGGGATGCCTAACTATAAACTTTATTCATCACTGATTGAAGTGAACAAAATGATAGCTGTCAGCAAAAGGGCTTTTATCAATTGTTATAACCGAATGTTAATATTCTTTGGGGCCAGTTTATGCATCAACCTTGAACTAATCTCCTTCATTGTAAGTGTTAATAGACTTTGGTGCATCATGGTACTACATCCTGATGCACTTGGACCCTCTAATTCCTGCTTTTTCTTTGGCCCATTTGGGACTAAATTCACCTTTCTTAGTACATCTTTGTTACATATTTTGACTTTGATGTTATTGTATCAAATGACAAATCTTCTATTACAAATTTACAACTGAATGATTATAATAGTTGGTAGACTCTTGGTTGGATTTTTGCTGACTGCTATGCTGGTGAAGGATAAGAATTTGGTGCTGCTAGACTCTTGTTGAGAAGTTTTTGGAGACTGGTGCATACGATAAACTGAGGGCAGACACTTAAAAATTTGAGGTCTCACTTTGAGACAATGAAAACCTACATGGAAGATGCTGAAGATCAAGGAAAATAAAGGGAAGACAGTAATTTTAATTAGAATGGATCTGAAGATCAAAGAAGTGAATGGGAATGAAAGACAATTCCAGTGAGGAGGAAGATTGAATAGGTTGTCTGGTCTGATTCCTATACCTTATTTGTCTTCAACATCAATTTTGATGGTAGTTGGATGTGGTCCTCTGCCTGAAGAATTTTAGCACATCTCTGAAGTTATGAAGTTGGAATATTTCTGAATTTTAGGATGTGGTCTTGTTTGTGGTTATTGTGGATGCCTTAAGCAAAATGTTGGATTAAGGGCTTCCGCGGGGCTCATTGATGGATTCGAGGTGGATAAAGGAGACTTTTAAGTGTCCCATCTCCATTTTACCAATGATGGAAACCTATTCTGGGATGTGGAGGCGTCGAAGGTGGACAATCAAGGAAGATTATTTGTTGCTTTGAAGTAGTGTCAGGCTTAAAGGTGAATACTCTAGAAGAGTGAAATGTTGGGTGTTGACATTCTTAAGGTGGAAGTCTAGGACCTTGTGTAGGTGTTTTGGTGTAAGGAAGGATTGTTTCCTTCTTCGTACTTGGGGCTCTTGTTCTGTATTGGGAAGCTTGCGAAGCATTTGTGAGACAAGGTGATGCAGAAAAAGGAGAGGAAATTGTCGTCATGGAAACACAAACGCCTCTTTGGCTCTTTTTTTTTTTTTGGGGGGGGGGGGGGGGTAGGAAGAGGAGAAAGAGTTCATTGGCTTATCTTAACGGCTCTTGGATATATTGATTTCTTCTACAGATTTAGATTCATTGGTGTGGGTCAAAGATAAAACTGAGCAATTTGCAGTTTAGTGCTTTATAGCCTTCTCATTGGGTCTCCATCCAATAAGGAAGCAGCTCATTTGGTCTTCTGGAACCCCCTAAGGTAGCGGCGTTGGTTTAGTGGGTGGGGGTGGAACAAGATGCTAATGATTAATAATCTTCATAGGAGAGGAATGGTGTTAACTAACATTTGCTTGCTATGCATGCATTGCAAGGAGTCGGTCAATCATATCTTATTCATTGCATCTTCGTGAGGGAAGTGTGGGAAAGATTCTTGGGTATTTTTGGGATGGCCTGGGTGATACCAAAATCAATTGAGGGCTTTCTACAGTCTTGGCATGGGGTCAGTGTTGGCAAGAGAGGAAGTAGATTATGGAGATTGATTCTAATAGCCGATTTGTGGGCCTCATGGCGAAGAGGAGCAACTGCTGCTTCTACAATCTTTGTGGGGTAGCATCAGAGGTGTTTAGGTGGGCTGAGTTGAATGAAATGGAGTGGGCTTCAATCTCAATTGATCTAGACGATTGTGATCTATCTCGCATTTCTTGGGCTTCTTTGTACTTCTTTTGGCTGTTTTAGCTCTTATCAATAAAATCATATCTTTTTTATTTTAAAAAAAAGTTTTAATCCTAGAAATCGCAAAGTGTTGAATGTGAGTTTTATATTTGTCAGGTTCAGATATGCCGATTCAGATTAAAAGATAATGTTTTGAACAGTTGGAAGTTTGGCGTCTAGAAACCTGTTTTTCATTTTGTGGCCAAAACAGGAGTGATTTCAGGAGGGATCGGGAGTAGGAGCATAAGGAAAATCACAGAGTGAGGACGGAGGTCGAAGCTATGGATCTTTTGTCCATTAGGGGACCAAGCTTCAAATATATCACCAAAATGCAAAGATAGGAGAAAGTAAAAGCTCAGAAAGAAACTATTGATGGCAGACTAAGAGGGAGCTGTTGAAGATTTGTTTGAAGGTTAGTGTTGATTTCAAAGTCTACTCCTTAGAAGATGTTTCTGCATGGGTAACTTCATGATGTTGCTGGGCGGAGTTACAAAAATGTTGCTGGGTGGAGTTACAAAAATGATTTGGTGCTCTGTGTTGTTACTTCTATCTTCAAAATGGTGGTAGATATAGTTCTCAGTTGGTGGTAAGAAAGAGGGACTGTTATGGAGCATCATCTATTGAATGCCTTTTTTGGTTCCTCTAAAGCAATCATGTGGCATAGGATATGGGGTATCACGCTGATGGTACAGGAGGAGGGGGAAGAAGCTTGGAAAAGAAATTGCCACTCCTTGACAGAAAAAATGGAGCCCACCATGTTTGTAGCTTGAATGTAATTTACTAATTTGATATAATGCATCTGTAGCTTGAATGGAAAAGCTAAAAGAATTGTGCTTGTAGGCTATTTAGACATGCTTTTTCTTTTTCTAACTTGCTATTAATTATCCTTTTTATTTGATGTCTAACAGCTCTTCTCAGCTGTATATATTCCAAGGACCATCTGAGTTGATGCCACTTGTAAGTCTGAGGATATTTCTGTTCATTTTCTATGAAGATATAGTTGATATTTGGTGTATTAGGGCATACTAAATGAGTCACACGAGTCACGAGCTTGCATGCAGCTTCATGGGATATTCTACCTGTAATCGTGATTTGAATTTTTTAAGTTCTTTTGGGGATGTGTGTGGCATGTAATGGTTTCAATGAATTTTCAGATAATCATCACCCAGGCATTATAAAAAATCTACAGTGGACTTCTCATCCAACATTTTGCTTTAAGGTGGTCCATCTTAATCATTGATAAGACTGATTTTTTTGATCTTTGACTTAAGTTGGAATCACACATGGTTAGAGTGAATTTCACAGGCACATTTTATCATTTCATAATTCGAGATTGCGAGATGTGCGCCCACCCTGTGAATGCAAATTGGCTAGTGATCAGTGGTCTTTGAGCCCATCATGATATGTGTTTCATCCATGCTGTCCATCTATTTTTTTCAAATAAATTTATGATATGAGATAGAAAATGACGTCGGTCCAAGCCGTGAAATGGAGCATATCTAAGGAAATAGTGTTCAAAGAAGGCTGACCATTAAAAACTTCTCAAGAGCTATAAAAGTTTTAGATCAACTGATTTTTATTTTTTCCCTTCATCAATATCTGTATGACCTAATTAACGGGTTAGATGTGAAATAAACATTACAGTGGGCATTAGGAGATTTTTATTGGTTGAAACTCAATCACTGTTGTTTTCCTGCGGCGTAGTTCACCTTAGATTTAGATCTTCATCACTCCGTATCAAGCCCTAAAATGATATTGGAAAATGGATAAAGGGCGTGGATAAATTACATACGGTGCGAAGACAGCAACGACTACTAGCCACCGGGCCAGTGGCAGCGTCACTAGCCAAACGAAGTCCAACTTGTGCTGTGTGTTGACGTCACAAAGTGAATTTAAACTCGTGGGTCTATGATCACCAAGCGGATTGGCTGGAGTACCACACACTTAGGTGCGTTGACGTGACCGAGTCCTGTAGGCCCATCATGAGGTATATGTGTTATATCCAAACCATCCTTTATTTGGGGAGCTCGTCCTAAGGCTAGAATAAAAAAGATAAGATAGATACAAATGTGAAGTGGACCACACTGCAAAAAGCAATGGGGATAAATGTCTACCATTGAAATCTTTTAGGGTCACAAAAGTTTTGGATCAATATGATATTTGTTTTTCCCCTTCATCCAGGTTTTCGTGACCTTAAATGGAAAATAAATGTTATGGTGGGCCCTATGAATGTTTTAACGGTGAGAATCACTGTTCCCAATGCCATTTGTGGTGTGGTCCACTTGAGCTTTATATATTAATCAGAAGTGGTTCACTATTTCAAAGATTTGTACTCAGCTGATAGTAAGCCTCGGTCATGGGAAATAGTGGAATCTATCCCACGATTAGTCATGGATCTAGACAACGAGGAGCTTAAACGGATCCCAAACTTGGAGGAAGTTAACGTAGCCGCTTTTAGCATTCCAGGAGATAGTGCTTCCTGTTCGGATGGCTACACGGGCAGTTTCTTTGCCCTATGCTAGGAAATAGTTGGAGCAGATGTTCATGCGGTAGTCTGTGATTTTTTCGCAGGAAGTTTATTCCTGAGAAGCATAGGCAACACGCTTATTTGCCTCATCCCATAGATCCCAAACCCTACCAAACTCTCAGAGTACAGACCGATAAGTCTATGCAATTGCCTCTACAAACTCATAAGTCATATCCAAAGTCATAGTGACCAGGCTAGCTTCGAACCTCCCTAAACTGACATCAGAAGAGCAAGGCGACTTCATTCAAGGCCGAAATATATCAGAACATATTGCTCTAGCTGATGAATTACTGGTAGAAATAGACAGAAAGATTAGAGGAGGGAATGTTATTATCAAGCTAGATATGCAGAAGGCATATGATAGAATGGAGTAGAATTTTGTTAATTGCATTCTTCTCCAGTTTCAATTCGCAAGCGACTGGTTAGCCATGGCGGAAGGGTGCTGGAAAGACATGTGGCTCTCAACATTAGTAAATGGCAAAATGGCAGGCTTCTTTCAACCTTTATGAGGTCTCCGACAGGGATGCCCTCTCTCACCACTCCTATTCAACATAGTGTTGGAAGTTCTGGCCAGGGGACTCCATCGTCTTTTCCAACAAGGTATTTGCTCTCCTTTTCATGTTCCTCACTCATGCCCCTTGATTTCTAACCTTTTATTTGCAGACGACATGATTGTATTTATTAATGAAGGTAAAGCATCTATTCAGAATCTCATATGCTTTCTTAAGAAGTACGAGGCTACCTCAGGCCAATGGATCAACTCTAGGAAAAGCTGCTACATTGTCTCAAAAAAGTCCCCACAATCCTGAATTCATACAATCACCCATCTTGCCGGCTTTAGGCAAGATAAGCTTCCCATCATGTACCTTGGAGTCCCTATTTCGAATAAAAGGCAAAAAGCTCTCAATTTCCGTCATCTTAAGCACAAAAGCTTATAGGAAAACAGCGGGATGGAAATCAAGAACGCTGACTCAAGCGGGAGGATTGTGCTAATTAAACATGTGCTTTCAAGTCAACCCATCTACACTCTGGCAACAACCAACATTCTAGCCTCCATATGCAAAGAAATGGAAACTATGTTCGTCATTGTTGTCAAATGCGATCGCATATGTGTATATGCAATCGCATATGCGCATACTGTTGATAAAATCGCGTATGCCATCATGGCATATGTGATCTTGGCAATTATGTCATGGCATACTTTTATATGCGACCAATATGCATATTGCATATGTGATCACATATTTCCCAATAGCCAAGAGTGGAAGAATTTTTTTATTTTTTATTTTTTCAATTTGGAGAACTTTTGCCTATAAATAGGCACTCATATCCCCTCCATTTTCACTATTCTTTACTCCAAAGCTCTAAATCTCTTACTCTTTTTCTCTTAAACCTCTGTCTCTTACTCTAATTTCTCTACAATTATTTCAATTATGTTTATTTTTTGTATTTTATAAGTTGTGCTTACTTTTTGTGAATTAAGTTGTAAGTTATAACTTGTAAGTTGTTTCAAGTTATCCATTTATCAGTGAAATTTCTTTGTTCAAAGTTTATAATAATTAGTTATCTTTTAATGTAGCCTGTTGATTGTTTTGTTAAAATTTATATAATCTAATATAAGTAATTAAATATCAAACTTAATGAAACACTCAAACTATGATGAAATAACCCAATCCAATCATGTGTACTAATCAGACAAGTTTTTCTCTATTTATTTTTAAGAATTTTTTCAAAATTTTTTTTTTACCTTTTTTTTTTTCAAAATTTTATTATTTTTTAAAAAATATGCCATGGCATATGCGATTGTGCGATCGCATATGCGAATTGATAACATTGATGTTCATAGACTTTATGTGGGGAGAGATAGACAATAAAAAGAAACATCACTGGGTTAGCTGGAGCAAGATATGCTACCCAAAAAAAAAGGTGGCTTGGGCGTCAGGAGGCTCCGAGAGGTCATGGTAAACTTCCGCATGAAAATGTGCTTCTCCACTCTCAAAGGGTAGTCCTTGTGGGCAAAATTTATCCAAGTTAAATACTTTTCCCGTTTCATTCAAAACCCCACCTCAGCCATGCGCTTCGGATCCAAGGTATGGAAGTCTATTGCTAGATACCTTCTGTTGATGCCAATCTGGTCGTGCTACCTCACCTCCTGGTAGCCAGAGTATCTGCAATTTACTGAAGAACAAGAGAAGACATAGGGGGCGCCAGTTAAGGCTGGGAACCTTCCGATGCCTAAGTCATGATATGGATTTACAATAGGCATAATAGAAGCAGAGTATTTGTCGTACCTTTTATTGTAGATGAGGCTTTTATTTATAGCCTTTGGTCCCAGAGACGTATATGGCAATAACTCTTGGATGGTGATTGTGTATTATGGAAGAGATCTTCCTCCAGACGTGTTGTGATTGACTTCCTAAGATCCTCGACGAATATCTCAGATGATAATCCTATCTTTATATATTGTAAGTGTATTTGTATTCTGAGGCGGTGGTCGATATCTGAGGCCGAGGTCTTTGGTCGAGGCCGAACTCTGACGTCGAGGTCTTTGGCTAAGGCCAACCTCCGAGGTCGAGGTTATCCCTTGAGACCGTGGTCGGTACCACCTTGGGTCGGCCTCCAAGGCCGAGGTTGGTATCTGAGGCTTGTCATTGAGGCCGAGTTAGAAAATAGCCAACACTAAAGGTCAAGGTGATTTTCTGGACCTCAAGCAATCCATAGTCATCCGGTCTAGCTGCTCGGCTCATTTGTCTCATACCTCTGATCAGTCCATTTTTACCCATAATACCTTCCATTCACTATCCGTAGCTCTAGGTGGATGATCGGCAAAGGAGAGGCAAGCCTCTGGAGGGAAAACTGACTAGGAAATGGGCTACCCGGTTGATGTCCTTGAAGGTAAAAGACCTTCTCACTCCTAACGGATGGAATTTAGCCCTGTTAGCAGAACATGTGTGTTCCCATCTTCTTGCTAGGATGGCAATGAGCAAAATAAGCATATCAGATTACGAAGATGAGCTGATCTGAACATCATTTCCATCACAAAAATTCACTATTAAATCAACATGGAACATTTTATGTAAAGTCATAACCAGGATTGGGCAAAATGGGTGTGGCACAAGCTTATCCCGCCGAAAATATCCATGCTGGCATGGAAGGCGTTGAAAAGAGCGATCCCAGTCGAAAAGGTAGTGCAACGCCTTGGCGTTCACACATTCTCAAAATGTGTATGCTATGAGTTGCACTATGGGCAACCCGCTTAGGGAATCCAACCATCCTCCTCTTTACCAGTCACGGAGCAACATAACAACTCTGATGTTGTTCGCGTCATCCCCGTTCCAACACGCAGAGCGGACAACACCTCTGAAGGAGTCAACAAAGAAACACAGCCCATCCCAGTTGCGCCTCCTTTCCAGATCAGTAGTTCATCCTTAGGGATTGATGAGGAATCCATCGATCACCTTTTTTGCAAAGGTAGACTAGCAAAAGAGGTGTGCTCTTTCTTCAGCCACATTTTTTTTTTTAATGTTCACGAAGGTCATATCCACTCTCTAGAGCAAAGGCTAAGCATATGGACCCACAAAGCCAGCGATAGCTTGAGATTTCTCAGACTACGAGGCCTATCTGCAAGCATCATTTTGTGGGAAATCTGGTTGGCTAGAAATGCAAATAGATTTGATAACAAACCCATCATTACATTAAAAGTTCTTGCTAGAATTAAAAGCTGGCTTGGGGAGTTATCTCACCAAATGCCAGAGGACGGTTTCTGCCCTTTCCTTCAACAGGTGGCCCTCCAGGTGCTGGATAACACATTCACACAGGGAAGGCGAAGGAAACCTCACTATCTCATATGGACTTCGCCGATAGAGGGATGGGTGAAGCTCAATGTAGATGGATCGTCTCAAGGAAACCCAGGAGAGGGTGGAGGAGGATGGGGGAATTTGTAGGGATCATCAAGGCAACCTCATTTTCGAATTCCACCATTACTTTGATTGAGTTACAAACACGGAAGCGGAAGCGCAAACAGTTTTGAAGCGGATAAAGCGATGTAAATCCCGAGGGCTTCAAAGGATCATCATTGAATCAGACTCCAAAATCATTTCCAGAAGCATTACAAATCCGCAATCAGTGCCTCATTGGAAGATTTGGTATGATATAAAAGTGATCTGTCAGGAAATTGGAGGTATTAACCACCAGTTCAGTCATATTTTCAGAGAATCCAACTCGATAGCGGATTGCTTAGCCGCTTAGGCAGCAGTGGAGCCCAGGATTGGCTGTACAGGCTCCGCTCATCCCTTCCAAGGGAGGCGAGAGGTATGTTTATGATGGACAAGGCAGGCTTGGGAACCTTTCCCTGGGGATAGCGATCTCAGCCGTGGAGTCTTGTTTCCTTGCCCTTTTTCTGCCCTGTACTCCAATTTGTCATGGCTAAAATAAGGAATCATTCCCTAAGGCTGGGCCGGATGTTGTTTTGTTTTGTAGCACCTACAGCAGGCGTCTCCCAGCTGCCCAGCTGTTTAATTTCTCCGGTCATTTGATTAGCAATCTCGTGAAGAAATTATAGATTGGTTATGTTGATCCCTGTCTCAAGCTCCTACCAGTTGCCTCTTTCAACGAAGATCTCGGTGCCAGTCTCGAACCCTGAGGTGGTTCTAGTTATTCGTTCGGATTGCTCTTTGCATATATCCCGTAAGCTGCTGTATCTAGCCCTGTTGTTTGGTTAAGGAATGTTGTGATAAGTAATTGTATGTTGTTTTGGGGAAGGTTGTTGGTTGGTGGCTATATGTTGTGCTTTGTTGTTTGGGAGTTGTTGAGTAGTTTGGTGGGTGGAGTTGTTGTTCTTTGCTGGAGGCAGTGATCTGTGCAGTTGGTGTTTTGGGAGGCTGCTGCAAGTTTGGTTTTGTGTTGTGAGTGGTGGTCTGTGGCTGCTGGTTTAAACACAAAGTGCATCAGGTGGAGCTAGAGAGTGATGATGAGCTGTTGAGTGCTTGGCTGGCCCCAGTGTTTTGTTCATGTCGTCTGCTGGAGCAGGGGTCATTGGGCTAGGCTGAGAAGGTGGCTCTATAGGTCTGGTGGGCTGTCAGCTAGTTTATGGGCAGTAGTTGTGGGCTATCAGCTGGTTTGGGAGTGGGCTGTAAAGTGGGGTAAAATGTCGGTAGTTGCTTCCTATTAGAAATAAATAGTTTAGTGAGGTGTAGAGTGGAAGTTCGGAGGGCTTCGGTTGATTATCGGTGGCAATGGGAAAGAATGCAGAGGCAGAGTGAAGCATTTTGTGTTGGTTCTCAACATTTTGGTAACGGGAAGCCGTTTCTTGGTGGGGTTGAGTCTATATATGATATCATTTGCTGCAAAACAAAAAAAAGAAAAGAAAAGAAAAGAACAGAAAAACGATCCCCAATTGATTTTGGGATATCCCCATCAAAAAAAAAAAGAAAAAAAGAAGCACCTTGTATTTATAGACTTGGTAGCAGCAACTAGCTGTGGGAATGATTGAATCCCGATCAGAAGAGGAGCAGAGAATGTCTCTTTGTTGCAGGTAGGCGAGGCTGGTGTGAATCTTTATTTTCTTCAGGGTGGCTATGGCATTTTGTTTTCTTCTTTCGTTTTGCTGATTAAGAGTTATGATAGGTGAGGCCCAATGTTTTTGTGGAGCCTACCCAAAAGTCCTGTTTGTACATCCTCTATTCATATTAACAAAGTTATAGGGGGTGTGATCCCACTTTCAGGAAAAAAAAAAGGTTTCAGAGAAATGGTTCCTTCCACATAATGGGATGAAAGTAGCTCAGACCTGTTTCCATTGCAATCCTCATTTTGGATGGCAGATGGTCACCATCTTTTCGGTGCACCTAAGATTGGCCCCTGGCCATTTATACATCTTTGTAGTGACAAATTTCTTTGCTCCGGAATTTCTCAGGATATTGTTGCGAAATCTCACAAAAAATAAATTTTTTATTATGAATAAATAAATATTTTAGGATTTTAATAATGAACTAGTTAAGTTCAACCTTGTTGAGAAGGAAAATTGTCAAACTATCCTCTTGTATTGTTTTTCTTTAGAAAGTAATGAAGTCAAAAAAATTCGTGGCAGCCCCGCAGTTTGTGTATGACATTAGCATGTCAAACATTTGCAACCAAACATAATAATCGCATGGACCAAAAATCTTTCTTTTGATGTTTTTAAGTGGTGTATATTATTTTGTTATGGTGCCTCATCATCCTTTTAGGTTGACCAAATGTTTGGTTCTACTCAACACCATGAGGTATTACATCTGTTGGACAGCTTGGATATTATAAAAATATGTAATGGGCCCCATAATTTTCTACTTCAACAATTTCTATAAAAAAGCAAGTGCAATGTGGGCATTATGGTAATTTCAGTGCTAAAAAACAGTCATTTCAGTAGGTAGGGGCATTATTTGGTAAATCCTAATTTGCGAGGAATTGTGGTAAAAATCCATAATTAAAATGTGAGATCTCTGTCTCAAACAACTACCAAAAGTAGAAAAGACCAAGGGGTCACTTGGCACCATGGATTTGGGGGGATTTCAAATCTCCTAATATGTTTGGCACCATAATGTAATTGGGGGTTTCAAATCAAGGGGATTCAAATCCCCTCGAAGAGGGGGGTCGAAATCCAAGGTGGAAGCTTGTATTACATCTAAAATCCTTCCAAGAGTTGCATGTGCAACATGTGTGTCACTTGGCTATTAATCTATTGGGCACATGGCTCACTGATGATATCCCAAAACAATTAGATTATCAACTGCTTCACTATAATTACTTTAATAGGATAATCTGCTCTGTCCAAACATTGCCCATTTAAATCAATGGTTAAAAATCATTGGTTAGTCACTCGGATGTGATCCTGTGCTTTGGGCAAAGTATATATTTCAACGGGCTTATTACAACCATTGTGTCAAAACATTACACACGTTCACTAATTAGAAATATTAAAGTTGATTTAGTAATTAAATTCAAACCCCTGTAAATATAGCATGCATGACTACTTTTGGATTACAGGGATTCTGAATCCAGGGTGCCAAACACAACGGGCAGATTTCAAATCCTGGGGGTTCCAATCTCCCAAACAGGCCATAAGGGCCTATTTGACTGACTCACTGGTTAAGAAAAAAAAAAATTGCAAATTGGCCATGTAATGGGACCCAATTTCCAGACCTACCTCAACTTAGCTGATGCATTTTCACATAACCCAACCCAAACTTTTATCCAACAGTGTCTGTTTCTCTGGATTGGATAAACATGATTAAGAGCATTGATTTAAAGAATTAAAGATCCCCACCATCGAATGATTGGGTTGGACCAGTTGGGATTGGGATGAGCCTGGCCCAAGTTTCAGCCTTATCCATGGGTTGGGTTGAGTTCATTAGCTTGTGCCTCTTTTTTCTTCTTTTTTTAATTGTTGAGACACTGTCATCTATAATTTCATTGATGTAATAGAAAATTACATCCACATTAGGGGAACATAAATGAAACCTGAAAAACCCAACAAATTCATACAAAATAGCTAGGCCCCATAATAAAAACCATAAATAATAAAGACGGGTGGACCCAGTCTATCAGGAAAATAAAAGAAAAAATTGAGTCCTGCTTACTGCTGCAAGCATGATTTGCCAAGCAAACCTGTACTTGTTTACCTTTTACGAAATACATCCAAAAGAGCAACACATCCAATTTCTTCCTAAATTCATAATTCAAAGCCACTAAGACTAAATCACCTAAATCCGATGGCACACCCTCGTCTTTCTGTGACACCGTAACACAAATAAAAGAGAATTACAATAGTTCAAGAAGAGCAGAATAAAGAAGTAAACAGAGGTAGTTTAAGTATAGAAGAATCATTAAGTTGATGGACACCATTCTTTGAAATGGATGTTGCAAGGCTTGACGCTACCCTCCCATTTTATGCTTTCCCACCATCTCAACTCACCTTGGATCTCGACTTCTGCTGCAGAATCATTTGTGTTATGGAGTGGAAGGTTATCCAGCATCGGGCATCCTTGAATCTTCAACTTCTTCGGCATCGACACGTGCCCACCGTGAATTCTTTTCAATTTGTGTAACTCCCAAAGACGTAAATCGACTAGCTGTGGAAGGAAATGCATTTTGCCCCACCACGTTGTCTTCTGCAAAGACCTTTTCCGGTCTACAACAGAATTTTATTGCAAGTAATTTGAGATTATGTAACTGAATGCTTGAAGAGAAGAAGTTGACGAGCTTCTGGCAACATTCCAAATGTATAAATGTATATGCTTTTGGCATGCGAAGCTCCCTATTCCAACCCGGCACACTGTTCTTAATTTGGCAAGATTGGACACCCTTAGATTTTCTAAACTGACTGCCGCATCAACATCTGCAGTTCCTCCGACTATGAGATACTCCAATTGATGGCATTTCTCGATCCAGCATTCTTTAAGTTTGTCCATCTTCATGCTGACATTGGACAATGCCTTAACAAACACATTTCGATACAAATGAAAGAATTCTATCACCGAGAGAACCCCTCTAACACCATCCAGGGAATTCTTACCACCGCAAACCTCCAGGCATCTTTCATACCTCATAGACTAATCAAATCGAGTATAAATATGCTGGTAGATAAATCACTTTCTTTTAAAATGAGCATATATATCCTTGTGGCCTCCCTCGCAGGGACAGACCAAGAAATGAAGTTTTAGAAAGCAGGATTCCCACAGATCAGGGCTTTGGTCCAAAGACTCGAAAATGCCGGCATCACTGACTGAGATGCGATGTCTACTGCTGTCTTGGAGCTATTCGTGCAACGAATTCAAGCCACATTGATCCCAATTCAATTCTCGATCTTCTTGAGATGCTCCATTCCCAACAGGTCGAGGCACCGCATGGTAGTCAGATTGAAAATTTCGTGCGGGCGCTCTTCCATTTTCGTGCCTGATAGATCAAGTGCCTCATGTTTTGGAAGTTCATCTGGGATGACCAGTGTCAGTAGAGAGTGACAACCCTAGAGCGAGAGCTGGGTGAAGTTGCAGGCACCTGAGATGTTGAGACGTCGGAGGCTTTGCATGTTGTGGAAGGATACCTCAACCATCTTCGTCAGGGGAGTTTGATGGAGATCGAGGATCTTGAGTTTCTGCATATCCTTTAAGAATGCAGGAAAATCGTCTAGCTTGCAGCAGCTCTGGAGTTTCAACAACCGTAATTCGCAAAGGCAGGACATGGATGAGGGGAGGGAAGAGATGCTTGTGGAAGAAAGGTCGAGGACTTGGAGTATGGTCATGTTCCTGGAAAAAACCATTTGGGATTTCTTGCAAGTGATCATTATCGTTGAGCAACAATGTCGAGAGAAGAGGGCAATCTGGAGAGCAAAATGGGAGTGTTTCTACCTGATTATTGGATAATGAGATCCATTGGCATGATTCTTTCCTATCAAAGTTGTACTTCTCTAGGAACATTTGAGAATCAATCACTTCCATCACATGAGAATTCATATCCACGTGATATTGTCCTCTTGAAGATCCCTCCATTGTAAATTGCTCTTGTAGCCAATCCATAAATTCCCCTCGACCAATGACCTCGGCCTCAGATATTGACCAGTACTTCAGAATAGAAAATATTCAGGGAGGATCACCGCCGTATGCGGGAGGGACTGCTCACTGAGACCACGACATGTAAGTGGCCCGTAAGGTTTATTGATAGACACCTTACTCAAGTCAAGAGAAAGGTATGCACAACTACTCTAATCCAACTACGCCCACTGTGTGCCTGCCCTGACTTAGGCATCGGAGGGTCCCCGGCTACAACCGGCGCCCCTAGTGTCTCTTTGTTTTGCAGGTGCGCTACCGGGTAACAAGAGGAAGGGTAGGATCGACCGGATTACAGCATCAACAGGAGCCTAGGTAATTTGGTCTTGATGACACCAGGGACAATAGCACCATGCATCTCTCTGCGAGCTCTTTGAGCAGTATATTCCCCAGTCTCTTGAAAGCCGCTTCATTATTCTCCTCATTGAAAGATCCATCTAAAAACCCCTCTGACCTCCAATACTCCTGTCAAGGAATCTCCATCAATGGAGCGTCCATTTCGACAGAAAAAGGACACGTAAGAGAAGCATTTCAAGACCATGTCTCCGGTTGTTGAGAAACCAATGCTGGCCATCACATCAGCTGCCTCTTTCTGTAAAAAATCCCAGGTGTCTTCTTTAGACCACTCCCCCAGCATGATATTTAATTGGGCTTCCATTTCCTTACGAATTTCTCGGGATTGAGTTGTGATCATGACTTTGCTACCGCTGGTGATAGCAGGGGCCATGACTGGAACTCCCATCTTTTTCAAGTTGATGCCTTCCCAAACATCTTCCAAGACGATGAGGAACCTCTGGCTGCTTAGCTTGGCTGAGATTCGTTTATCAGCTGTGGAGAAGTGCATGAACTTTGGGATCTTCAATGCTTCCTTGATTCCCATTTGTACCTCCATTAAACGATTCCCTTTCCCCTTTTCATCCAACTCCATTAAAATCGGTGTCTGCCAATACTCATCAAAATTAAATGATCCTTCCTGCTCTTTTTGCTAACAGTGCAATTCTCCTCTGAATCTCGCTTGCATCTTCTCTGAAAAACACTCGACCCCCGGTGCTCTTACTCTTATGATCACATCAAACGGATGACTAGATTCTCTGGATTCCTCCATCACCACTGCAACCACCTATCTCATGTTCCTCGTCTTCCCCACTCCCTCCCATCCCCAAACTGAGAACACTGAAATCTTGTCATCTCTCAAGCAGTCCCATATCTGTTGCCTCATGCGTCGTGACCAAGCACTTGCAACCTCTCCTAGTCTGAGCTGTCGATCATCACCATCCCTGGAAGCTGCCATCCCCTCTGGACGATCCCTTTCTGCAAAATTGGAATTCCTTGTTTTCGTAAGGGTGGAAATGAGAGCATGGGCTAGGCATGGCCTGCAAGCTTGGCCTTATCAATTTTCAAGCAGGTTTATAATTAGGCTCGAGTCATGTTAGACCAATCCATCCCGACCTGACTTCAACCGGATTTTCTCTCTCGCTAATGGATTGCCTATTACACAATCCAATTTTTACCATGTGGAACTTTGCTGGCCCATTGTGATTTATGTGTTAGATCCAAACAACCCTAAAAAGTAGGCACATCCAAAGCTCCAGTGGACGACACCACAGGTAGCAGTGGGAGTTGAAAGGCTAATTTACCGTGTTTGTGACGCAGGGCGTATTCACGAGCTTGGACTGGAAAAGGGTACTAAAGGCATGGATTTAACAGTCTGATGACACCAAAACATGGGATGGACTCCAGAGACCCAAGATCGACAGAATTACACGTCAGAGATCAGAGAAAGTCCAGCCACTCATCTTAAACAGGCCTAAAAGACGTCCAGAATACAAGATCATAGGGTTCCCACCATCTGATCAAGTCGAAACTTCATACGTGGCCTGAGGACCATGAATTAACCGTACACATCAAATTTC
The DNA here is from genome assembly GCF_029962835.1 of Magnolia sinica. NCBI lineage: Eukaryota > Viridiplantae > Streptophyta > Magnoliopsida > Magnoliales > Magnoliaceae > Magnolia > Magnolia sinica. The sequence goes on from NC_080582.1 coordinate 15,807,903, forward strand.
AACCCTCAGATCCCAATAAAAGTGGCTCAACGGACAGATCAGCCACTAAAACAGTGATATGGGGCCCACCTACTGTATGAATGCGCTTCATCTTCAGTCCCCACGGTTAAAATAAGATGAGTGAACGGATGGACGGATCAGATTGTACACATACATCGCCTTGGAACCCGAACACGTGACGCGTGTATACGGGGTGGTATAGCACAGGGCGCACACCAAAATTCTGAACCTCGGTCAGCAAGCGCTGACCGAGCTCTCCCTCTCCGACTCGACTTCTCTCCAGCGGAAGAAAACAGGGAGACGCGGGTGAGTCTTGTGGGCCACCACCGTGATGCAATGGACCGATCCGGACCGTCCATCAGAAGTCCTTGCCCTCTATCATCCTCGCCTAGATGGCAGAATTTCAAGAAACATCGGAGGCCGGCTGTTGATCGTCCAAACGGCAGACGGACGGTGGAATGAAACCGTTCATGGCCACGAATAAGCTGATCCAAAAATGGTCATGTCCGACCGATTTTTCGTGACTAAGCTAATGGATGAGTTGGATTTCTCAAATAACTATGATCAGGGGCCCCACCATCCGAACAGCGCAGGTACGTTATGCGTCCTGTTTACGCAGTCCGGAGGAATCCGAAAATTTCGGACAGCTGTGGCCCATCATCCTTGATCGGATGAACGATCTGAACCATTCATGTGGAGCCCACGCTAGCCGAGACCCCAGCCATGAGGAAAGTTCTAAACCAAGCCTGTACAGCCATCCTAAAAACTCAAGCTAAGCGCAAGTGCGTTTCTGCGTTTAGTCTGCTGCGCACGCTGATGCGCACGCTTATGGACTGCGATATATCTCAGCAACTATTTCGGACCCCGGGTCTCGGAGGACAACTCTATAAAGAGAGGAAGCTGGAACGTGGGGAGGGGTATTCAATTTTGGAAGGCTGGACGTGGATTGAGAGCGTAAGGAAAACAGGGAGACGTGGTGAGGCTGGCACATGTGACGGAGAAAGAAAAAGGAGAGGGTGGTTGCTGCTGCACGTCAGGGAGGACGGGGGGAATTGGCAGCGTGTGGAGTTGCTCGTTTTGGAGGATTGAAGGAAGAAAGGAAGAAACGTGAAGCGGGTTCTTTTTCTCTCTTTCCTTCTTATTCTTTTATTTTCCTTTTTATTTTTATTTTGTTGTTTAATCAGCCCATCCATGTGTGGCTAATCCTTTTAGCTAGGGCTAAGAGGAGAAGCCTGTAGCGAGATGGGAGACACTATTTCCTACTTTTCATTTAAATTTATGAACTGAATTTGTTTTTGAGTCGATTATTAAAGGAATATTTTCTTCGTCTTTAATGGTCTGTTGTGACTGAAATTACAATGGGTTTGCAATGGCTTTGAATATCTCTTTTTCACTTTTGATGTTTATGACGTCAGGAGGCCCTGTTGTTCACCATCGTCTCCTGGGCATGGTTGGATGATAGAACTCTTCCTAACTTTCATGTACTTTTGATTGGTTGGTAATTAGTTTAATCCTGTTATTTGCTTTGTCTCCTGGGCATGGTTAGATGATGGAATCCATTCTAATTCATATACCTTTCATCTCTTGAAAACCAGATCAAGTAAGTTCAGTTTGAATTCCATAATCCTTGATGCAGGCATAAGATCTCCCTGATCTCTACAAGTGGATCCTCTGAAACCCTAGTTTCCTTCCTCTGAATTCCTTAAGTTTTAGATAATTATTCCACAATTATTTCTTAAATTCTATTTGGTTTAGATCACATCTTAGTCTAGTTCTAATTCTACTTGGTTTCGGATAACGTACGGGTTTCGGTCACTGTGGATTCGACCTCGGTCTTACCGAGTTATTACTACATCACAACCCTATACTTGGGAGTGAACAAGTTTTTAGGCGCCATTGCTTGACGATTACGTTTTTCTGAAATTAATTAGTTTTAGAATTAGTTCAAGATTAGGATTTTACTAACCTTAGTTTTTTATTTTTTATTTTTTATTTTTTATTTTTTAAACTAAATTGTTTCTGTTTTATAGGATCTTGACAAAAGTTTCTCAATTGGTAATTCCTTCCTAATCTCTCTACTTTTTCCTATTTTTAGAATTAGGGTTTAAATTTTAGAAATTTTCTAATTCTAGTTCCCTCCCTTCGTAGGAAATATTTTATTTTTAGATATTATTTTATTTCTTTCCCTTTTTAGAAATTAACTTTCTATTTTAGTAACTTTCTAATTCTAACTCTCTTAGAATCTAATTTGTTTCCTAATTTATTTTTAGAATTTTTGTTTAGAAACTAACCTTCCTATTTTGTAGGCCTTTAAGATAGAAATTTCTAATTCGGTAAGCTCCTTCCCTACTTTCTATTTTTCAATTCTCTTTTAGTAATTTACTTTCTAGTTTAGGACTTTCCTAATTTATTTTAGAAGTTTTCACTTTCTTTTAGAAATTAGTTTACTACTACCTTTATTTTAAAGGATTGTTCCTCTTCTTTTAGAATCTAACTTATTTTATTTTTATTTTGCAGGTCCTTAACTTAGGACTCCAATTTGGTAATTTCTTTCCAACTCTCTCTTTCTTTCTAGATTTTCTTTTCCTTTTTTAGGATTAGGTTTTTAATTGAGGGCTGCGAGTGTTTTCATGCCCAAGTGGGCCCGTGACAACACTCGACGTCTCTTGACTGAAGGAGGATTGGTTGAGGGGTTGACTATCCATCGCAGGACTAGACACCGCTCAAAATCCTCTGAGTTAACTGAAGTTATGGCTGAAGACCAACCTCCTCTACTTCCACCCAGGGTGGAGGATACCCAAGATGAGAATGAGGTGCATCAGGCACCCCCGCCTCGTACTTTACGAGATTATCTACAACCGGTGGGAGTGAGTACGCCCTCATGCATGATTTTTCCCGAAAATATAGGACAAATGGATATCAAGCCAGGAGTTATCCAACTCCTTCCCAAATTTCATGAACTTGAATCAGAAAGTCCATATTTACATTTGAAAGAGTTCGATGAGATTATAGCTACATTATGTTTTCCTAATGTATCTGAGGATACAATTAGGCTGAAACTCTTTCCTTTTTCCTTAAAAGAGAAAGCTAAGACGTGGTTACATTCACTGCGTCCTAGATCCATTGGCACATGGAACGACATGCAGAGGAAATTCATAAAAAAATTCTTCCCACATCATAAAACGATTACCCTCAGAAAAGCGATCATGAACTTTGCACAAAAGGAAGATGAAACATTCTTCTAATATTGGGAAAGGTTCAAAGATTTGGTCAGTTCATGCCCACAATACGGATTTGAAACGTGGCGCATTACAAATTTTTTCTACGATGGACTGACATCTTCCATGCGCCAAATGGTCGAGACAATGTGTAATGGAGAGTTCATTAATAAAGATGTCGACGAGGTATGGGACTACCTCTACAGTTTGGCTGAAAAAACACAATCTTGGGACTATTACCCAAAGTCGAACACCACGTCTAGGCCGACTCAATTAAAGGAGAAAGGTGGATTATATCTCTTGAACGAAGAGGATGATCTCAAGTGTAAAGTGACTACGCTCATAAGGAAAGTTGAGGCCATGGAAGGAAAGAAGGATAAGGTCAATGAAATTGTTTGCGGCATCTGTGATTGCAACATTCACACAATGAAAATTGTCCAACAATACCTGCCTTCGAGGAGTGTTGAATGAACAAGCCAATGCCGTAAATAATTATCAAAGACCTTTCTGGACCTAACTCCAATACATACAACCTGGAAAAATCATCCAAACTTTAGTTGGAGGAATGGAAAAACAAACTGCTACCCCTTTAGGTTTCTTCAATCAAAATCCAAATCAAGTGAAACCTCAAGAGGAACCGGTTTCAAAATCCTATACAAGAGCTGGCTCAGGCAATGCGGAATTACAGATTTTATGCCAAAGATAGATTCTCGTATGACGGTTATAGAAAAGGGGATGCTTCCTGCACAACCTCTCCCCAATCCTAAACCGCAGTACGAGAATAATGATCCTAGCTCTTCAAATCAGATGGGGCATACTAAATCCATCACCACTCTTAGGAGTGGGAAGATCATTGATAAAACTCTTAGGTTAGGCCCGAAAAGCCTCAAGAACCAAAAGAGGACAACAGATGATGGATCCGGTGATGCCCCACAACAAGTAGGAACAGGAACTTCTAGAGAAGCCAGATTGCTCCATTCCCCAACGGTTGGTTTCACCAAAACCTCTCTCTAACTCTCGGGATATCCTAGAGGTGTTGAAACAGGTGAAAGTCAACATTCCTCTACTTGATGTCACTAAAGATACCTTCATATGCCAAATTCTGAAAGACTTATGCACGACCAAAAGACGGAAAATTATTCAAAAGAAAATCTTCTTCGACCGAGAAAGTAAGTGCCATCTGAAGCAAGACGTGCCGCAGAAATTCAAGGATCCCGGTAGCCCAACAGTATCATGTGTAATCAGGGACCATCGAATTGATCATGCACTTCTTGACTTAGGAGCGAGCGTCAATTTGATTCCTTACTCGGTATACAAACAGTTAGGTTTGGGTGAATTAAAACCCACCCTAACCACACTACAACTTGCTGATCGCTCTGTTCGTGTACCAAGAGGGATAATTGAGGATGTGTTAGTCTAGGTCGATAGATTTTACTACCCTTTAGATTTTATCATCCTGGACACCGAACCCATCAATAACATGAGCACTCAGATTCCCGTCATTCTTGGTCGCTCATTCCATGCCACGTCAAATGCAATTATCAATTGCAGGAATGGTATCATAACTATGTCTTTTGGAAATTTGACATTGGAGTCAAACATTTTTTTCAATAACGGCAGCAATGCAGAGGATGATGACGATTTCCACGACATTAACATAATTGACTCTTTCGTGGAAGATACAACTCCTGACCTTATCCTCCGACCATCTAGAGACATGCCCGACCCACTCCCATGATTTTGATGATGACATGCTTAGGGAGACGTGCGCCTTGCTTGATCTTTGCCGGTACTTGAAGTTAACCGGTGGAGGCCACAATTTGAAAGAATTACCACAAACCGATGTAGTGCCTCTACCGTCTAACATCAAGCCGCTGAAGCTTGACCTAAAACCTTTGCCTTCGATTTGAAATATGTCTATTTAGGTCAAGATGAGACATACCCGTGGTGATCTCCGCCCACCTGGAGAAAGAACAGAGAGTATACTCATATCTACTCTCATTGAGCATAAAGGAGCCACAGGATGGACGATAGCGGACCTCAAGGAATCGATCCTCGATTTGTACTCACCGCATATATCTTGAGGATAATGCAAAAGCCGCTCGAACCACAACGTAGGCTAAATCCAAACATGAAGGAAGTGGTTAAGGCCGAGGTTCTTAAACTATTGGATGTGGGTATTATATACCCTATATCGATAGTCAATGGGTAAGTCCAACTCAAGTGGTCCCTAAGAAGTCCTGAATCACATCGTGGCCAATGCTAATAATGAACTCGTGCCAACTAGAGTCACTCGGTTGGAGAATGTGCATTGACTACGGGGAAGTTGAATACCGTCACGAGGAAAGACCACTTTCCTTTACCATTCATTGATCGAGATCCTGGAAAGGTTAGCTGGTCATTCCTATTCTAATTTTCTTGACGGGTATTCGGGCTACAACCAGATAGAGATAGCCCCGAAGACCAGGAAAGACCACATTTACATGTCCCTACGGCACCTTTGCTTACCGAGAAGGATGCCATTCGACTATGTAATGCCCCCGCCACCTTTCACGATGTATGCTTAGTATCTTTTCGATATGGTGGGGCAATACCTAGAGGTCTTCATGGACGACTTCTCATTCTTTGGTCCATCTTTCAACAAGTGCTTGGAAAGTCTTAAATGTGTGCTGAAAAGATGTGAAGAAAAGAACTTGGTACTTAATTGGGAGAAGTGTCATTTCATGGTTCAGAAGGGAATTGTCCTTGGGCATATCATCTCGTCCAAAGGAATCGAGGTAGATAAGGCAAAAATCGATCTTATCTCTAACCTACCTCCACCCAAGAACATCAGAGACGTGCGATCCTTCTTAGGACACGCAGGATTTTACAGGCGATTCATAAAGGACTTTAGTCTCCTCTCTCATCCTTTATGTAATCTTCTTCAAAAGGATGCTCCGTACGAGTGGACTGAGCAATGTCAGGAAGCTTTCACCAAGCTTAAGGGCACGTTAACCACTGCACCTAAAGCCACCCGACTGGAGCCTTCCTTTTGAGCTTATGTGCGACGCTTCTGATTATGCTCTTGGAGCGGTCCTAGGCCAGAGAAAAGATAAGCGGCCCTACGTCATTCATTACGCAAGTAGAACTTTAAATTCTGCCCAGGTGAACTACTCGACTACGGAAAAGGAACTCTTAGCTGTAGTGTTCGCCTTGGACAAATTTAGGTCCTACTTGATCGGATCCAAGATCATTATCTACACAGATCATGCGGCACTTAAGTATCTTCTTTCTAAGAATGATTCTAAGCCCCGTTTGATACGATGGATCCTTCTACTCCAAGAATTTGATTTGAAAATTAAAGATAAAAAGGGAGTAGAGAACGTAGTGGCCGATCACCTTTCTCGCCTTAATACATCTGATTCCCTTGAGGCGACTCACATCAACGACATGTTCCCTGATGAACAACTGTTCCGAGTCTCCCATTCACCTTGGTTCGCTGATATTGCTAATTATCTTGCTACAGGTGCCATACCGACACAGTGGACTGCGCAAGATAAGAAGAAATTTTTCACCGAGGTGCGCAACTTTTTCTGGGATGATCCTTATTTATTTAAATATTGCCCAGACCAAATTCTAAGGAGATGTGTACCAGACGATGAGCATCAGAGCGTCCTCTCCTTCTGTCACTCACTGGCCTGTGGTGGTCACTTCTCTGCTAAAAAGACCACGGCCAAGATTCTGCAGTGTGGCTTTTACTGGCCCACTATGTTCAGGGACACTCATGAGTTTTGCAAAGCTTGTGAGCGTTGTCAGAAATTGGGAGCATTGTCCCATCGAAATATGATGCCTTTGAATCCCATCCTTATCATTGAAGCATTTGATTGCTGGGGCATCGATTTCATGGGACCATTCCCCCAATCGTTTGGAAATCTGTATATTTTGCTCGCCGTGGATTATGTCACTAAATGGGTTGAAGCGATTCCATGTCGAACTAATGACCATCGCACGGTCATTAAATTCCTAAAAGAAAACATCCTTTCTCGATTCGGAACGCCTCGAGCCATCATTAGTGATGGGGGCTCACACTTTTGTAATAAACCATTTGAGAGCTTAATGAAGAAATACGGTATCTCTCATAAGGTGAGCACCCCATACCATCCACAGACAAGTGGACAAGCTGAGATTTCCAATAGGGAGATCAAACACATTTTGGAGAAAACGGTTAACCCAGATCGTAAGGATTGGTCAATCCGATTGACCGATGCCTTATGGGCATACCGTACTGCCTTTAAAACCCCTATTGGAATGTCTCCCTTTAGACTTGTCTATGGGAAAGCTTGTCACTTGCCTGTGGAGCTGGAACATAAAGCGTACTGGGCGATCAAAAATCTTAATTTCAATCTTGACAACGCTGGCTCGCTACGCAAACTTCAATTGAATGAACTTAAGAAAATTCGGAATGATGCGTACGATAATGCGAGAATTTACAAGGACAAGATGAAAGCATTTCATGACCAACACATTTTGCGAAAATCATTCACGCCTGGTCAGAAGGTCCTTTTGTACAATTCTCGATTACATCTCTTTCCGGGTAAGCTTCGATCTCGTTGGACCGGCCCTTACATTGTTGTCACTGTTTTTCCTCATGGGGCCGTTGAGATAAGAGATCCCGACAATGGCAAGGAGTTTAAAGTCAATGGCCATCGATTGAAACCATTTGTCGAGAAATTTGATTCAGAGGACATGTCCATGCCTCTGACTGATCCTGTTTACCAGGATTGATCTCCTAGTCTGATGGAGGTATAGGTAGGTTTCCTGTTTTCTTAGGACTAGAGTAGTTGCTTTATTTGTCTGGCTGAAGACGGTAAACTTAGCGCTCCTGGGAGGCAACCCAGCTCTTCATTTCATTTCGTTTTTATCATTAGTTAGTTCAATGTTTGTGGGTAACATTACTGCAAACCCTCACGAGACTACAACTCGTCCACTAGGGGTAACCTAGGGGTTTAAAGGCTTGTTGCATACGCTAAATGCAATCGAGAGCACCTACGAAAGTGGTGTAGGTAGGATTTCATTTTTCTTCTGTTGGTTTCTCTCTTGTGCTGACCCGCTCTTACGTAGATATCTTTGGAAAGCCTCTTGATTATTTCATCCAGGTATTATCTTTCCATCACTTCTCATTTACTTATTTTGTCCCATGTGCATCGCATGCTTATTTCTTTTACATTGAGGACAATGTAGATTTTAGGTTGGGGGTGGGAGATTAGGTTTCCTAATCAGTATTTTCTTGGTCTTGAGCAAAACTTGTGAAAATTTTTAATTTTTCAGGATTTCTAATGAAGTCGAAGTGATTTTGACAGGCCATCTAGGGCATTTAGAATTTCAAGATGTGTGATGTTGGTACTTTATGACTCTTGGATTCATTTATCTATTAATTTTCACAGCTAAGTTTGAATCGTTAATCTATTACTAGAAATTGTAAACATTGATTGAGACATGAATTCGCAAGACACATCTCGCATGCATATTAAGGTTTCAGTTTGATATTGAAAGATTAACTTGGTAATCACTAAACATGAAAGGAACCAACTTGAAAAATTGAATGGATTGAGCGAACAGTCTTTACCATAGGTTTGCTCCCTATAGGTGAGGATTCGATTCCCCATGAATGATATGTGAAAAAGTTGGGTGTACAGTCTTTACCTTAGGTTTGCTCCCTATAAGTGAGGATCTGATTCCTCTTCTTGGCGTTACTTCTAATGAAAAAATCAAAAATTAAAAGAATAAAAGGATAATGTGTAAGCCAAGTTGAGTTATCATGAATTCTCTTAGTTGTTATCAATGATATCCTTAAATATCGAGGTGAATCTTAATGTTGACAAGTCGAGATTAAACTATACATCCATGGAATTCAATATTTAGAATTATTCCAATTAATGGATTAATATTTAAGCTTGATTATGAAGTACCGTGAGTTTGATTCTAGGAGATAGTAATGCCCAACATTCATGAATCATAGAATTCTAGGTTCTGGATTGTTTTTTTCAAAAATCATTCGATTTTATAGAAATTGTTTTGTAATTCTCAACTTATTTTTCGCATACTTTGCTTGGGACTAGCAAAATGCTGGTTGGGGGTTGTGTTGAGGGTCAAATATTGCATATCAGACCCAGTTGTTGCATAGAATTACACGCATGATACTGCTTAATGGCCTGATTAATCGTGTTTGTAATGCAGAGTGTATGTACGAGCCTGGACAGAAAAGGGTGCTTAAAGCATGGACTTAACGCTCTAATGACACCAAAGCATGGGACGGACTCCAGAGACCCAAGATCGACAGAATTACACGTCAGAGATCAGAGAAAGTCCAGCCACTCATCTTAAACAGGCCTAAAAGACGTCCAGAATACAAGATCATAGGGTTTCCACCATCTGATCAAGTCGAAACTTCATACGTGGCCTGAGGAGCATGAATTAACCGTACACATCAAATTTCAACCCTCAGATCCCAATAAAAGTGGCTCAATGGACAGATCAGCCACTAAAATAGTGATATGGGGCCCACTTGCTGTATGAATGCGCTTCATCTTCAGTCCCCACGGTTAAAATAAGATGAGTGAACGGATGGACGGATCAGATTGTACACATACATCGCCTTGAAACCCGAACACGTGACGCGTGTATACGGGGTGGTATAGCACAGGGCGCACACCAAAATTCCGAACCTCGGTCAGCAAGTGCTGACCGAGCTCTCCCTCTCCGACTCGACTTCTCTCCAGCGGAAGAAAACAGGGAGACGCAGGTGAGTCTTGTGGGCCACCACCGTGATGCAATGGACCGATCCGGACCGTCCATCAGAAGTCCTTGCCCCTTATCATCCTCGCCTAGATGGCAGAATTTCAAGAAACATCGGAGGCCGGCTGTTGATCGTCCAAACGGTAGACGGAAGGTGGAATGAAACTGTTCATGGCCACGAATAAGCTGATCCAAAAATGGTCATGTCCGACCGATTTTTTCGTGACTAAGCTAATGAACGAGTTGGATTTCTCAAATAACTATGATCAGGGGCCCCACCAGCCGAACAGCGCAGGTATGTTACGCGTCCGGTTTACGCAGTCCGGAGGAATCCAGAAATTCCGGATAGCCTGTGGCCCATCATCCTTGATCGGATGAACGATCTGAACCATTCATGTGGAGCCCACGCTAGCCGAGACCCCAGCCATGAGGAAAGTTCTAAACCAAGCCTGTACAGCCATCCTAAAAACTCAAGCCAAACGCAAGTGCGTTTCTGCGTTTAGTCTGCTGCGCACGCTGATGCGCACGCTTATAGACTGCGATATATCTCAGCACTCTGCAACAGCTCTCGGAGGACAGCTCTATAAAGAGAGGAAGCTGGAACGTGGGGAGGGGTATTCAATTTTGGAAGGCTGGACGTGGATTGAGAGCGTAAGGAAAACAGGGAGGCGTGGTGAGGCTGGCACATGTGACGGAGAAAGAAAAGGGAGAGGGTGGTTGCTGCTGCACGTCAGGGAGGACGGGGGGAATTGGCAGCGTGTGGAGTTGCTCGTTTTGGAGGATTGAAGGAAGAAAGGAAGAAACGTGAAGCGGGTTCTTTTTCTCTCTTTCCTTCTTATTCTTTTCTTTTCCTTTTTATTTTTATTTTGTTGTTTAATCAGCCCATCCATGTGTGGCTAATCCTTTTAGCTAGGGCTAAGAGGTGAAGCCTGTAGCGAGATGGGAGACACTATTTCCTGCTTTTCATTTAAATTTATGAACTGAACTTGGTTTTGAGTTGATTATTAAAAGAATATTTTCTCAGTCTTTAATGGTCTGTTGTGACTGAAATTACAATGGGTTTGCAATGGCTTTGAATATCTCTTTTTCACTTTTGATGTTTATGACGTCAGGAGGCCCTGTTGTTCACCATCGTCTCCTGGGCATGGTTGGATGATAGTACTCTTCCTAACTTTCATGTACTTTTGATTGGTTGGTAATTAGTTTAATCCTGTTATTTGCTTTGTCTCCTGGGCATAGTTAGATGATGGAATCCATTCTAATTCATATACCTTTCATCTCTTGAAAACCAGATCAAGTAAGTTCAGTTTGAATTCCATAATCCTTGATGCAGGCATAAGATCTCCCTGATCTCTACAAGTGGATCCTCTGAAACCCTAGTTTCCTTCCTCTGAATTCCTTAAAGTTTTAGATAATTATTCCACAATTATTTCTTAAATTCTATTTGGTTTAGATCACATCTTAGTCTAGTTCTATTTCTATCTAGTTTCAGATAACAGGTATCAGTCCCTATGGATTCAACCTCGTTTTTACCGTGTGGAACTTTGCTGGCCCATTGTGATTTATGTGTTAGATCCAAACAACCCTAAAAAGTAGGCACATCCAAAGCTCCAGTGGACGACACCACAGGTAGCAGTGGGAGTTGAAAGACTAATTTACAACTATAGTGTGGCCCATTTGAGCTTTGGATCTGTCTCGCTTTTGGCCTCAAGTCTTACAAGGTATGGAAAAATGGTTGGACGATGTGAATCTAATACATACATTATGATGGGGGCCATGGAAGTTCCATATGTCAACACTCCGGGTTTTCTTCTCTCTTGCAAGCAACTGAATTTATCGATGCATGAAATGTATGCATTTCTTATATCCACACTGTTCATCCATTATTTTCAGATCATTCTGAAAAACAGGGCAAGCCAACACTCAAGTGGACCACACCACAAGAAATAGTAGGAATTGATGCTACCGTTGGAAACTTCCTGTGGCCACAGAAGGCTCTGATCAAGCTGATATTTGTGTTTTAACTTCATCCAGGTATGGGTGACCTTATGAATAGGGTAGATGAGAAGTAAGTGTCATGGTTGGCACTAGGAATGTTTCAATGGTAGTTTGTTTAATCATCACTTCTTTCTATGGTGTGGTCCACTTGAGCTTTGGATGTACCTCATGTTTGGGTTCATGTTCTAAAATATCTGTAAATATTGATGAACAGTGTGAATTTAACACAAAAAATCATAGTGGGGCTTGGAGAAGATTCACAATTAAAACTTGCATTGCGTAGCAGGCAATCTATCCTGGAGAGAAATTCTGGATATTTTGTTACTCAAGTCACGAGAAAAGACGCGTTCCAACCAAAAGAAATTATGAAAATAATACTCCACATTAAACAGTACAGGAGAAACATTGAATTGTTAGGATCTTACAATCTAGAAGACTGCAGGGGATCCCCCATCAATAGTGGTGCCCATCAGACCCAACAATTTGGTTAGTGCAAGTGTATAGGATCATGTGCATCAACTATGTATATGTTGATGCTCAGGACCCCTGCTCTAGGGCTATCCCACTTTGATACTTAAAGTTTTGTTAGGTTTCTGTATGAGTAACTAATAATATGCTCCTATGAGATTGACTAATATCATCTATTCATCATTGAATTTCCTAATTTATCTTGGTCTTGGGAACATCTTCATGTGTTGGTGGGAAATTTTTTAACCATTTTGTCATATTTAGCAATAAAGTTCTCATTTGACAAAAAAGACAAGAAAATACTCAATGGGACTGGATTACTGATGATACCATATGAATATGACAGTTTTCATCTCTAAGCACACTCCAATACCTCAAGGGCTTGGATTACTGATGTAAGTGCCATCAAAATTCAATTTTCATACTCCTACCAAAGGAGGGTGATGTAGGGAAGGACATGATGGGGTGGATTCCTCAGAGTCCTTGAATCCACGAGGGATAAAATAGAAATAAATTTGAAAAGAAATTGATTGATGATAAAAATAAAAAATAAAAAATTAGTAAATTCTAATAAAAGAAATAATTTCTTTTCGAATAATTTCTAATAAATTCGAAAAGAAATTACAATCCTTTAAATAGTGAACTCGAACCTAAGATGAAGTTTTAGAGTCAAAACTCCAACTCAAACTCTCTAAAAACGTGACTTACTATAAGTAGTAAAATTATTATTTATAAACGGTGATGATTCCTATTAGACTTCATGGTTTTTGGCCAAAAATAGTAAGTGTCCAATTTAGCCTAACCACATTATTCTCCTAATTTTTCTAAGCCCTTTTCATGTTGGGCACGACATCAAAAGTTATGATTGAACTAAAACTTACTATAAAAAATAAAATAAATTGGACTTTTGACTGTGGATTTGAAATCTCGCAAAGTGTGGGCAACCCAGCATAATAGGGTTGGTTGGCTAAAGTAGCTTATCTTATCCTAATATATATATATGATATGTCGAAAAACTCATCCTGGTTTGTGAGATACGATTGTTTTAAGGTTCTGATGGTCCTGCTCACTTCTGCCTTCGATCGGGCCTTATCTGGTCCATCTTGGCCATGAAAGTGTCCGCGTTAGAGAAGGTCCCATGCGGTGATTCTCCTAAAAACTGGAGATGAAAGGGACCAAATGATTGTACTTTAATTCTTTCCAGTAATGCCTGGGAGGGTACTGCTCCCTAAATGCAGTAATTCCACTCCTTGCAGATTTTCCAACAAAACACCAGAGAGAACGAATCAAGAGTACTTTCCTCTTTCCTATAAAGGACTGTTTCCGCAATTACTTGAGACTGCTACAACCTTCTCCCTCATTGTCCATGCAATTC